>NC_057862.1:83229856-83534743 GCF_019393635.1 Dromiciops gliroides
TAAATGCAAGTAATTTTTGACTTCCTCAAAACAGGAATATAGACCAAGTGATTTTTCACCCAAGTTGAGACAATATAAAGTCCTCAACTTTTACCAGCCTTCAAAATGTGCAGCCCCAGCATGGGTCAATAGAAAAGCACAGAATTTGGTAGAGTATTGTAGGGAATTTTAGAAAGTTTTAGACCCCTTGAAAAAAGAGGAGACAAGGAAGATTTCCATGCTTACCACCACTTGGAAAAATGTTTTGTTTTTCTCCTCAGCACTGAAAGTTAGTTTTTGAGATTTCCCAGCTTGATTCACCAATTTTGATATTCTGATGAATAGGGAAAAATAGCTAGAATTCTATAACAATTTAAAATTAAGCAATTTAAATTTGGACTCATATTGAGTTGGATAAATTACTTGGGGAATTATTATTCACAGCATGCTTGATCTGTGCTCTGAATGTAAATGCTGGTGACACACCTTTGTAACTAAGAGTCAAAGGGCTAACTGCTCTATATTGGTCTCTGAATGCATCTATTATAGAATGCTAAAACTGATAGGAGAATGGAATGATTTTTCTATGCATTTGATTTGGATACAGATTCAACTTGATTAATGTCATTTGATTGACAATAAGTTTGGTTTTGTGCTTCATGTTTAAATCCATGGTGTTGTTTTATGTTAATGTCAATTTTTCATGTCCTACATTGGGATTTTGGGATATTATCGTGTATAAGTGCTGCTGAATTGTGGGGTGATAGCTATAGTGTGTTGTATTTGAATCATTTAGGAAACTAGTTCCTTTATTTCTTCATCTGAATGCTGTGATTTTGCAAGTGTGAGCTATTATTCATTAGAGACTTTTGTCTGGAAGGTAAAGTGCCCTGCTGGTTAAAGATTGTCTTAAGTATTCGAAATGAGGATACTCTGATTTGTAAAAGTTAACTTCAGATCTCAGGAAGTCTTATTCTCATTGGGAAGTTTTATAATATTTTGCTGGACCTTTTGAATTTTCTACCCTAGTAAGATCATAAGCTCAATATTAGCCCCATGAAAAAGTTACAATGGAGGGGGAATAACAACAACAACAACAACAACAACATTTATATAGTGTTTACTGTGTGCCAGGCACTGTGCTAAGTGCTTTACCATCATCTCATTTATTCTTTACAACATCCCTGGGAAGGAGGTACTACTATAAGCCCCATTTTACCGGTGAGGAAAATGAGGCAAACTGAAGTTACCTGATTTGGCCAGGATCACAGATCTAATAAGCACCTGAGACTGAATTTTAACTCAAGCCTTTCTGATTCTAGGCCCTGACCCTTAGCTAACCTTGTAGTGAAATATAAATGAAATGTAATGGTATGCAAATAAAACTTTATAAATTTTATCCTGAGACTAGCATTAATTAAGATTTTGGTTTCCAAAGAAATTAAGATCCCTCCTCCAGCACAAAGATGCACTCACAGCCTAAAGGGGGATGATTTAAAAAAGTTTGCTTTATAATACAGAAATGCTTTATATAATGAATTGTTTGACCACTGATGATGAAATCTATGGAAACTCACTGGACAAATTTTAGTTCTATTGGTATAGATCAGCATTATATCTTAGAATCAACTTTGGATCACCAGATCAAAGTTTTAAAAATATTTCTCTTTTGCCCCACAGGTCAATATGCGATATCTTGGCATGCCCAGGCTAAATGTAGCCAGCAGCTTTGGGGGGTTTTGAATGAATTATAATGTATTCATACTTTTTATGAAAATCCCTAGGTAAATTAGAAGCAAAGTTACTTAAAAGGATTCATGTAGATCATATGATATTTGCAAACTCTTGAGTAAGAAGCCAAATTGGAAGCAATTTACTTGACAAAATAAGAAACTGTCTGTGAACCCTGAGGTTTCAGTTCTGATCAGGGAAACAGAGTTTTACAATGCATTTAAGTTATATAAGAAAACTGTGCCAATTTGCAAAGGGGAAATTCAGTGAAGAAAGGAAAACTAGTTGTGAAGATAGATTGGGATATAATTTTAGAAATAAAGAGGTGAGTGGATTGAAAAAATGAGCCTAAAGAAAGTAAAGTATTGAATTCAGTATATGGGGGAGAGGTGAAATCTCTCATCTCTCTCTCATCTCTCTCTCTCTCTCCCTCTTCTCTACTCTCCTACCCCTCCCCTCTCTCAATGTGTTAAACTAGAAAGAGAAAAATAATAACTGAAATCTTTTGGAAAGGCCTTCAATATTTTTAATACATACCCAGTGTGGTAAAACTATTAGAATTTGGCTGACTCACTTGGGAAGGCCACACCTGGCCCACCCCAAAGTATGCTCCTGAGGTCAGAAGGAGAACCTAACCTCTCTCCATAGGCAGTTTTTGAAGGACCTCCCCTTTGGGGAGTAAAATTAGACGCTCACTGAGGGGGAGGCTGAGCCTCTTCGGAGCTTGCTCTCTTCTTCCCTCTTCTGCCCTTCCGGTGGCACAGAGCTGAGCAGCAGCAGATTGAGTCATTCAAGCTTGGCTGTAAGCTGTGCTTTCCATTGAAGCTATGAGCGTCAGGTGGTGAGTTAACTCTGCTCTTTTGTTGACTTAGGTTAGAGCTAGGAGGATTATCTGTATTTCTTCTCACCCTATTTCCTTGTCTTTGATTTTATTAATTTCACTTTGCTGTTTACCTTATTCTTCTTAATAAAATCTGATTCATCTGTGGAACAGAGGCTGTAAGGATCCTTTCTTATGGCCTAGAAGAAATATCTAGAAAGGGCAGTTTTGGAGGGGATGGGTCCCTCATTATCTCCAGGACCCCAAATTTAGGCGAACCACCCAATTAACTCTTCATGGTATTAAATTTGACCCCCACACCAGGATAAATACTTTACAAAATTGTTACTTGTGATATTGGTGATTTCTGTTACTATTATTGATACTGCCATTATCTTGAGAAACAATGTAACTCAGGGTAAGCTGTAAGTAGTGAAGTTTACTAAAAGAGATGAAACTTCTTGAGACGGTCATTTGATTTGTATTGAGTTTTACATTTAGGTATGTTTGAATTCTTGTTAAATTTATAAGTAGGGTCGTCATTTCATGGAAAAATGCTAGAGCTGCTCAAAGGGGTGCCATCTAAAATCACTAGAGGTAGATAGAGATAACAGGAGCCTTTTGACTCAATTCCCCATTGTGATATTTTTTTTTTTTTCTGAGCAGGAAAGTTTCTACCTGGTAGATCATAAGCCAGGCTAGGAGACTCTTTGAATAATATGAAATTCTGTGCATGACTGCCTGAAAATCAAGCAGAGCTAAGGGAGTTTTGTTCTTGCTATACTAAAGGTCAGTCTGTGCTTAGGCCTAATGGAAGAGTCTTGATACTGTTCTTACTATGTCCATCCTCATCCTTCACAGCAAATTTCATGACCATGGCACATAATCTGCAAAGTGTAATGATTGGAATGACGCCACCTACTGGAGATTTACTATAGAAAAGCTCCGCCATGAAGGAAGGTCTTTGAGGGCAAGACCATGCATCTTTTCTTTGGTGTCAGGAAGTGATGTTTGCTGGTGGGAGGAGGAAGGGGGAGCCAGGCGCTTTGCCTCTTTCTCTTTTCCTGGGGACGCTGGTGGAGAAGGGAGCTAGAAATGCACTCTCCCTTTAATAGATAGGAATCTAGGACTTTTCTTCTCTCTTTACCAAATTCTTATTCTCTTTAATAAATGCTTAAAAGTCTAACTCTTGCTAAAGCTTATAATTTATTGGCGACTACTCATTAGATATTTTAGACAGATTAGCTAGAATTTTAGGCCCTTAACAAAAGATTTTTATAAAGAATCTTATTATTCCTATAAGCTTGAGCCAACTCTTATGGGAAGTAAGTATCTAATGCCTTCTCTCTATAATTTTCTTTTTCATCTTGTATATAACTTAGTTGAATGTATTTATTTACATATTGTTTCTGCCATTAGATTGTAGGCTACTTGAGGGAAGGGACTGTCTTTTGCATCTTTTTGTATTCTTAGCACCTGGTAAATATGGCACTTAAAAAATGTTTATTTATTGCTTGGTTAGGTCCATAAGAATTGCATTGGCTTTTCACCATATAAACTAATTATTGGAAGGCCATGTGATTAGGCATTGTCAGGCCTTACTTAACTATAGCAGGGTTTGAGCAACATTACCTAGGAACCTCTGAAAGGTGCATGTCTTGGAAGCTGACAAATGGCTAAATGAGAAGATATACTCATGAAACTGCCCTAGAAATAAGGTGGAAAGCAAACCAAGGCTGGACAATGGTCAAGGAAAAACCCTTTGATTTATAATATCCAAGGTTTTGTTTAAGCTGTTTTGTTTATTCCTTCTTAAATTCATTGCAGAATTATTAGTGTTTATTATTTAGTTTTTTAAAGAGAATGTTCTGGATTACCTATGATTTGTTCTGCACATATTTTGTTTCATCACCACCATAATCTTCTTTGGACTAAATCTTCCTATTTTGTTACCTGAACAACTAACTTTCTATATATGAATTTATACTTTAAGTAGTCTAGATTTGTTGATATTTCTGAGGAAGTATCAAAGTGAGGAATCATAATGGAGGTGGACTGTGAATTGGAGAAAACATTTTGCCAGAAAAAAGTAACTCTAGAAGTCAAAGAAATAGAGCTATGGAGTTGTATAAATCGAGACTCCAGGATAACAGAGCAAAGGCTGAGCATGACTGATTCTATCTTGAAGAAGTCTTCTACCACCTTAGAGATTTCCTTCCCCACCAGTATATTCTAATAGATTGACTACAGAAAAAAAAAAAAACAAACAACAAAACATTCTACATTACAACTAGACCTTGAGCAACTACTACTGAGACCCTGAGTTAACACATTTTTCCTCAAATCATCTGAAATCCTTTCCTTATTACTCAACCTCCCAAATAAGGAAAGTGGCTGAGCAGCTTCATTGGAAATGCTCCTTTTGCTACCCATAATGTTATACTAATGTTTGGAGCCATTGCTAGTTACCTCGCAACTGCCCATTAGCTAATGCTAATTAAACTTTTTATCTTATAGACTTACATACTAATTCAGTCATTTCCAGCCAAATGGACAAGGTAGAAGGGATTACTGTCTGGCAGGATCTTAGAACCTCTAGGTTGAGAAATTCCCCAACAACACACATAAAATACATGGTAATATACATATATGTACTAATATACACATTCACGACAATATAACCATATACTGTGTACACACATGTGTGCACATGCACACATATTTATATATGTACATGTATCTAGATGTGTTGTTTAAAAATCTAAATGGGTGGTTCTAATCTGCCTCCCCCTCCATTTTTTTTTGGGGGGATAGGGCTCGGCTAAAATTACTGATAAATTCAGCAAGAGTTTAGGCTTTTAAGGATTTATTAAAATTAATATAGTTAGTGAAGAGAGAGAGAGATTGAGAACAGATTCCTTATAGCATGGAAATCCTAGCTTGCATCTATTCAGTAGAGCCAGAGAGAAAGAAACCTTCCTTTCCTAGCGCCCATGTGAAATCCCTCACCATGCCAAAAGTCCTGGATGACCAGGGGGGACCCTCCTTTTCTCCTGGTCTGCCGCCATGCTGGTTCCTCCATGAAAAGAGACCCCCTTCAGCCAGCGAGCCTCTACTTCCTAGTTCCTGTCTCCCTCCCCAAAAGGGGAGGTCCTTCAAGCTGATTGGTTGAGAGTAGTCTCTTGATGATGTCAGTAGTACACTGCCTCTAGAACATACATCACTCAGGGCCAGCCAGGTGTGGTCTCCATCCAATTACCCTAAAGTAGGTTCTTTAGTTCTCTCAGTCGCACCCCAATTCAACTATTCTAAATCAATCCTCAGGTGGGACCCCTGGGCATCTGCCAAATCCCATTTATGTATATGACTCATAAAACATGGTGTGTGTGTATATTATATATATACATACATACACACATGTGTATACACACAAATGTGTATACACACACACATATATTCTGGCATTCATAGTCCCCACACCGTCTATACCCCAGCCAACCTTTTAGGTTCTATTTTCACATTCTCCATTCTGGAGAATAGTTTGGACTGTACTACTAGCTATTCTCCAAACTAATTTTCTATATCCACTCTTTGTGATTCTTCCAAGCCACCCCATATATTTGGAATGTCTTTCCATATATACATACACACACACACACACACACACATATATATATCTCAGATCCTTGTCTTTCTTCTAGGCTCAACTCAGGGGTCACTTTTTCAGAAGTCTCCTTGATTCCCTTAGTCCTTAGAGATTTCTCCCTCTTCAAATGATCATGTTCTTATTCACTGTATATCTATTTGCCATGGTTGGATGTAGACTCATGAGGGTATAGACTCTCTTATTTTCATTTCTTATAAAGCCCAGTCCCTAGCACATTACCTTGCATATTGTAGGTGCTTAATAAGTATTTGTCAAGTTGAATTGGGTAGAACAGCTTAAAGTTTTAACGATATTGAACCAATCATCATATTAAATTTTTTGTGGTGGCTAAGAACTGAAATCAAGAGAATGTCCATCAATTGGGGAATGGCTAAACAAACTGTGGTATATAAAGGTGATGGAATATTAATTGTGCTATAAGTAATGACAAGCAGGATACTTCAGAAAGGCCTGGAAAGAAATGTATGAAATAATGTATAGTGAAATGAGCAGAACCAAGAGAATGTTGTGGCATAGAGGACAGCAATATTGTTTGATGAAGAACTTGAATAACTTGAACTATTCTCAACAATACAATGATCAATAATACAATAACACAAAAATTCTGAGCCAAGATAGCCGAGTGAGAAAGCAACCCACTGTAGCTCTCCATATTTCCCCTCTAAACTGATTTAAAACTGCCTCCTTACTCTCTGAGGAGCAGGGAAGTAATCTACCAGCCCAGGAGGAAAGGTCTGTCTTACCTGATGGGAAGCAGGAGAGGTCCAGGAGCAGCAGCAATAACATCTTCTGGCTCATAGCAGGGGCCTACAGCAGACCTTTGAGCCTGCCAAACAGTAGGGAAGTCCTGCCCAAGCAGGTCAACAACAGATTCCCCACCCCTCTGACCTCCCAGCAGAGAGACCATTTCCAGAGCAAAACCAGCTCCAGGATTCAACAGATTGCAACCAAATTACCATTCAGGGGCCTGCTACCGTGACTGGTTACCATAACAACCCAGCAGCAGGTCACCACCCCTGGCCTGAGGATCAAAGGATCATTTCTCCAGGGGCCAGTTGTCAACTTTAGCAACTCAGGAAGCTGCCTGACACAAAAAAATGATTTTAAAAAAATGAAAAAAAAACCTGAAAAAAGGTTGACTATTGACAGCTACTTCAATAATAGGAAATATCAAGACACAAACATAGAGAAGGACAGTAACAAATTGACTACAGGTGAACCTTCAAAAGAAGTACAAATTAGTCTGAGACACAAAATAAATTCCTGAAGAGCTTAAAAAAGGACTTTGAAAATTGAATTAGAGAGGTGAGAAAAGATTGAAAAACATGAAAAAGAAATACAAAATAAATATATAATAATACAAAAAATTACTGAGGAAAATAACTCCCTAAAACGGCTTTAGCCAAATGGAAAAAAAAGAATTACAAAAATAAATTAAGAAAATAATTCTTTAAAAAATTAAAATTGAACAAATAGGGGGGTGGCTAGGTGGTGCAGTGGATAAAGCACTGGCCCTGGATCAGGAGGACTGGAGTCAAAACCAGCCTCATACACTTAACACTTACTAGCGGTATGACCCTGGGCAAGTCACTTAACCCCCATGCCTCTCAAGAAAAATGACAAATAGAAACTAGTGACTCTATATACACCAAGATGCAGTAAAACAAAATCAGGAAAGTAGAAAATGGAAGAAAATGGAAAATTTCTCATTCTCATTGAAAAAACAACTGACCTGGAGAATAGATCCAGGAGAGATAAGATATAAGAATTGCTGGACTTCTGAAAGCTATTATCTACATCTCCTTCCCGCCCCCCCCCCCAAAAAAAAAGCTTGGACAATATTTTTCTAGAATTATAAAGTAAAATTGCCCTGAGATATTAGAATAGGAGGACAAATAGACATTGAAAGAATCCACCAATCACTGCCTGAAAGAGATTCCAAAATGAAAACTCCCTGGAACATCATAGGCAAATTTAAAAAATCACAAATCAGAAAAAAGGTATTACAAATGACCAAAAAGAAACAATTCATAAAACCATGGAGCTCCAGTCAGAAATTACACAGGATTTGGCGGTTTCCACATTAAAGAATTCCCAATCATATGTCAGAAGGCAAAGGAATTAGGATTGCAACCAAGACTTACATACCCAGCAAAATTAAATATAATCTTTCAGGGAAAATGGCTATTTAATGAAATAGAGGAATTTCATGCATTTTTATTAAAAGGCCAGACTTGACTGAGAAATTTGACTTCCAAATACAAGGTTCAAGTGAAACATGAAACATAAAAAAGTAAAAAAGAAACAGAGAAAAACTGTAAGAATTTAATAATTTAAAAAGGTTACACTGTTTCTAGTTCTGTATGATAAGGTAATATTGTTAATTCTCATAACTTTATTGTAAAAGTAATTATTGGGGGCAGCTAGGTGGGTGCAGTGGATAAAGCACCAGTCCTGGATTCAGGAAGACCTGAGTTTCATAATTCCGGCCTCAGGACACTTGACACTTAATAGCTGTGTGACGCCTGGGCAAGTCACCTAACCCTTATTGCCCCCGCCAAAAAAAAAAAAAGTCATTATTAGGTGCAATTAGGAGTATATGTAAAGAACTTTTGGTCATAAGGTAATATTTAAGGTATGATAATATTTTAAAGTTTATTTGTATTTGTATGGCTAAAATAATCTAATATAAAAAATGATTAGAAATAGTATATGTAGACAGAGGGTGTGATATATGGTGACATTGATGATGCAACACCATAGAAAACAAAATAAGGGGCTTAAAAGAAATTGCATGGAAGAATAGGAGGGGAGAAACTGAATAGGGTCAACACACACATATAGCCAAAGAAGCATTAAAAAAAAAACTATTATAATAAGGGGAAGATGGGGGACATGGGCAAAAATTAAACCTTACTCTCATCAAAGTTGTTCAAAGAGGGAACAGCAAACATACCCAGTTTGATATAGAAATCTATCTTACCCTATAGCAAGTTCAAAAAGGGACAGTAATAGTAGAAGGGAGTGAGAAGGGGGGGACCTGATACAAGGTAGGGTGATTTTGAGGAAGGCGCGGTGAATCATAAATCAAACAATTGTGGGAAAGAGAAGGTGGGGGGACAGAGCGAAAAGGATTAGGAGGTGAAAAATAGCATGGAGAGAAATAAATAGTTAGTCATCATAACTATAAATGTGAATGGATGAACTCATCCATTAAATGGAGGCAGATAGCAGAATGGAGAAAAAACCAAAATCCTACAATATGTTTTTTACAGGAAACACATTTAAAGCAGATACACACAGGGTAATTGTAAAGGGTTGGAACAAAATCTATTATGCTTCAGCTGAAGCAAAGAAAGCAGGGATACCAATTATAATTTCAGAAAAAGCAAACCAAAAATAGATCTAGTTAAAAGAGATAAAGAAGGAAACTATATTTTGCTGAAAGATACCATAGATAATGAAGTCATAGCAATACTTAACATATATACACCAAATGGTATAGCATCTAAATTTTGAAGGAGAAGTTGAATGAGTTACAGGAGGAAATAGATAATAGAACTATCCTAGTGGGGGACTTTAACATTCCCCTCTCAGAACTGGATAAATCTAACTGAAAAATAAGAAAGAAGTTAAAAAAATGAATAAAGGATTTTTGAAACAAACATCTGTGACAAAGACCTCATTTCTCAAATATATAAAGAAGGAGGGAAGGAGGGATAGAAATTGGAACAGAAAAAGTATAAATAAAAATGTATAACCTGAAAAAAACGACAATACAATGATCCAAGATAATCCCAAAGGACTATTGATGAAACATACTATCCACCTCCAAAGAAAGAACTGATACTGATGGAACAGACTGAAGCATGCTATTTTTTACATTCTTTTTTTCTTTTAATCAAGTTTTCTTGTACAAAATGACAAATATTGCAATGTTTTACATAATCATACATGTATAACCCATATCTAATTGTTTGCCACCTCAGAAAGAGGGGAAGGGATGGAGGGATAAAAGTTGGAACCCCAAACTGTAAATAAAAAAAGATGTTGTTGCTTCTTACATCCTAGAGAGGTAAGGAGATAGAATGAGAAGGCATATATGCAATAAAATTCATAGTTCTGATCTTTTTTCAAAGAATGGTTTTATGTGTTGACAGAAACTACAGGATGTATGGAAGACTTCTAATTTTCCATAGCACTCACTGAGTAATTCTCAAGTTGTTTAAATTAAGCCACTCTAATGGTTCCTAATGACAAGAGAGAATTCAGAATAATTAGACATTATGAGCTTCTCACCACTTCAGCTCCTGAATATTAGATGGAAAGCAGAGGAAATATTTATTCATTAGTTAGAATGACTAACTAGAAACTCCTAGGTTAACATAAATCACAATCTGGGTGTTAACCCATAGCTATTTTGTATAATTACATTATTTATAGTACCATATATATATATATATATATATAAATTTATTTATTTTGGGGGGGGGAATGAGGGTTAAGTGACTTGCCCAAGGTCACATAGCTAGTAAGTGTTAAGTGTCTGAGGCTGGATTTGAACTCAGCTCCTCCTGAATCCAGGGCCGGTGCTTTATCCACTGCATCACCTAGCTGCCCCAGTATCATATATTTAAATTTGGAGGTCATAGAGTCCAATCCCCTCATTGAATAGAAAAGGAATTGAAAAAAAAAAGAACAAGAAGATGAGGGTCATAGAGATGAAATGAGTTGTCCAAAGTCATGTAAGGAATAGGTAGAAGAGCCAGAATCTGAATCTGTGTCATCCGACTCCTGATGTATACCTTATACACAAGGATAGACACTCTCCAACTAACTTAGAAATCTCCCCTCCCCCCACATAATGATATATAACGTGGTTTGACTCTGGCCCCACTCTTTAAGGTCCAGGTCTATTACATTTTACTTCTCAGAGAGTGTTCCACTACTCCAAGGGGGTTAGAGAATGTCTTCTCTACCATTAGCTCAAGCCCCCACACTGCCTGTGTCTTCCCATTTTAAGAAGCCATTGACTAGTACTCTAATTCCACATAGCAACTTAACATGGGATTAGCTCTTACAGAGATATTTCCTTCAATGATATAACAAAAACATGTATACATTTTCTCCAGCACCTTGGGGGCATAATTCCCCTCTGCACATACCACTTGGGGAGAGGAAGGGGGATGGCTTTAGATTCATTCACAGCTAAACTCCCTTCCTACCTAGCACTATTCCCACCAAACTCAAGTCCAAAGCCACAGATCCATGATCTGCAGTGTCACTGCTGGCCCAGATGCAACATCCAGCCTGGATTCCCTGACTTCTGTATCATGTCTCATGCCCTTGAGCCAGATAGGAGGAGGCTCCATCACCTACATACAGAAGAATGGAAAAGAATAAATTTAAAAGCCAAAGATACAGATGTGTTTTTCTGAGCTTCATGGCTGACATTGGGAAGGGGGAGGGAGAATGCCATCAGGTCCTCCCCCTTATTGTATAGCATGAGTGAAGGACTCTTTTACCCTCAGATAAAATGAAAGCCACAAAAGCACCCAGTCCACTTTAAAGACATTACAGTTCCATTTATGCAGATGATGGAAAAAGTTTGCTACCAACCATACAGTAAACCACAACAGAATGTCCATGCATGCTGCAGTCCTCCAGGCTCCCAGAAGCAAGCCCTTAGCATTTTTCATGTGGATGAAAACATCTTAGCAAAATTGGTGGTGTCTGCATATGCACCAGTCTGCCATTACTCAAAGAAAGGCAAAAATGTTATCCCTGCTAAAGGACAACAAGGGGTTAACATTCTAATGGAGAAGATAGCAGGCAGACAATATATACATAGACAATATTTACACACATACATACATATACATACATATATGCATATATGTATGTATACAACACAGTATAGAAGGAAGATAATCTCAGACGGTAGGCAAATCAAAGATGGAAGAGAGAAATTCTGTTTCCAGTGTCATCATAGAGTTTGTGACAAACAAGGAGAGGAAAGCCAGTGCTTTTCTGACATATATTCTAGAATTCAAAATAGCAAACTCCAAAGGGTTAAAAAAAATGATAAGTAGGATTCCATGGCTTAATATTTTATAAGGAAAGTCAACTCAGTAAGGTGAGAAGCTCTCTAGATTGAAATTCTGAAAACATAAAGCAAAACAATTCCAACTATAAGGAAAAAGGAATGTTGTCACTGATGAGGCTGCATAGAGAACTGATTGACCAACTTAGAATCTTAAAGAACATCTACTGAAGATGGAAGAAAGACAAGTCATGGAGGATAAATTCAAAAGCCTGCCATGGTCCTTTTTTTTTTTTTTAGAAGAGTATCAAGACTGCTAAAGTTCAGTCAGCCGAGTCTGAAATAAAAAGCTAATAACAACAAAAAGAGGTTTGTTTTGTTAGGAAGTTTTAGGGGAAGGGTATCTATTTTGGAGAAAAGAGGAGAATCAAAGAAGTGAAAGAAATAGTCCTTAGCATGGATGACAACTGACCTAAATTACTTCTGTTTTCTTTGACAAGAAGTATGATCTTAGGACTGGAAAGTATAAAACAAAAAATTTCTCAGTCTTCAAATCCAAGATCTCCTTTGGGAGATAGTGAAAACCTAGATGTCCCCCAGTGAGTTTATGTCAAGGCTCAAATGAGCTACATAACAGCATGTTGAAATAACTCATGCATGTAAGTGATGAGCCACTGTCTATTATCTTTGAAATATTGGAGAGGGGTACAGTCTTAGAGAAGGGCAAATGTTCTAGTTTTTAGAAAAGGAAAGAGTGGAGTCTGCAAACCCTACAGCCATTGGATTTAACTTCTATTTCTGACCAAATTCTAATTGTGTTATCAAAGAGATCATTAATATATACCCATGGAAGGAAGAAGTGGACCCAAAGAAACAGCACAGCTTCATCAAAAACAGATCATGACACAGTAGACTCCTTTTTCCAACAAGGTTACTGGAATAGTAGACCAGGGAGATGTTGTTGATATATTTTTCCTGGAATTTAACAAAGCACTGAAAAAATAACATGCAATTCTTGTGTATAAGATGGATAGATTCAGGCCAGCTGATAATAATGAGGTGGATTTTGAAACAAAAATAATAACCATTATTTACTTATTTACCTATAACTTGGAAGGATTTTTAAATGAAGTAGCTATGTTCTTTTTGACATTTTCATCAGTGACATGCTATCAATACCAAATCATAGATGGCACAGAATAACATTCTATATTTTACAATGTACTTTCATGCAATTATTCACATGAAACCCATATTTCTGAGCTTACTCCTTTCCTTTCTTGCAGGAAACAAGTGATGTTTCTCTGTATTCCCTTCTTTTCATTGGCAAGGGGAGAGAAGAATAGGGAAGGAAGAGAACTTGTTCACATTCCCTTCCCATAAAAATGGAGGTCCTTAAAACAATAAAATTTTGGGATCTTTAAAAAAAAATGGAGGTCCTTATTGCTTTTTAGGAGCAGCTAGGTGGCACGGTGGATAAAGTACTTGGCCTGGAGTCAGGAAGACTTAAGTTCAAATCCAGACTCAGATACTTAATAGCTGTGTGACCCTGGGCAAGTCATTTAACCCTGTTTGCCTCAGTTTCCTCACCTGTACAATGAGTTGGAGAAGGAAATGGCAATACACTCCAGTATCTTTGCCAAGAAAACCCAAAAGGGGTCTCAAAGAGTCAGATGCAACTGAAATGATTCAACAACAACATCAAAGAATTGGAAATCAAGTAGATGCCTATCAACTGGGGAAGTGGTTAAATTGTGGTACTTGAATCTAATGGAATGGTTAAATTGTGGGACATGATGTAATGGAATACTATTGTCATGGGGGTGCAAAGCACCCCAGAAGTTCTCTGGGGCACATCAAGGAACCTTCTCCTTGAGAAACTAAACCAGAAGACAGATAACACCTAGAGAGATAAGCTGAACCAAATCAGACTGAGCTAACTTTGAATTCCTACCCTTCATTCTGGTCTCCCTTGGGTGTGGCTGTGGCCTTTGTGTCCTGAAGAGAGACCACCCCCTCACTGAATTCCTAGTCACTACCAGTGGGGGATGATCCTCCACTCCGCACCCAATTCCCTCAGCTACCACCAGTCGGGGATGGTCCTCACCCTCACTAAAGGAACTTTCCACAGGCAGATGGTTCACCCCCATCAGGCCTCTATAAAAGTACCTTCCATACTCCTGTTCGAGGAGATTTGGTACCTCGGAGCCATGTGCTTTGTGCCTAGCTCCCCATGAGAAGGCCAAGACTTCTTTCATGTTTCCTTCCCCCCACCCTTCCCTTTCCTCAGTGCTCCTAATTAAACTACCACCTTATTCTAACTACTTTGGTGTGCAAGAGGGTGTAATTCTTTAAAGAGGAATTCCTAAGAACCCCATCCTCTAACCAAACCCATACCCCATTTCCCCCATTACACTATGGTGGCTGTAAGGAAATGATGTGATGAATACAGAGAAGCATAGAAAAAGCTATATGAACTGAACTGATGTAGAGTGAAGTAAGCAGAGTCAAGGAAATAATATATGCAGTAGCTACAATAATGTACAATGGAAAGAACAATGAAACCACCAAAAAATCATAAATAAACATAACAAAATTGAAAAGAATTAAGTGGAACTCACATGAAGAGATATGAAAAGATACCCTCCCACCCCCCTTCATGGAGGTGGGAGGTATACATTGCATATATTTCTAGACTTTTTCAATGTATCAATCAATTATGTGATTTTTTTTCCTTTGTAAAAAAAAAAAAGACCAAACACTATTTGCCATATGGGGTGGGCTCTGGTAAGGGGGCGAGGAAGGGATACATGGATGCCTATGATGTGAAAAACAGAAAACATTAAATTTTTTTTTTTTAAGCATCAGCCAATCTCCCTGTCTTGAATTTGGGCTCATTTTTGGAATTTGTGAATTTTTTTCAGTAGATTTCCTCAGACATCAAAAACAATTGGTTCAGGTATTCCAATTCCATAGGTTATAAGATCCTCCACATACAGATTTCCCCAACTTTTTGCTTCCCCAGTGAGATGAAAGGAGATCTTAATGTTCAATTCTTCCATTTTCTGGAGTACACTATTGGCTCACTAACTTACACAGACATTTACTAAAGCAAAAAGAAAGCAAAACCAAAACCCCCCAAACTGTAGTATGTTCAAGGTTTTAACAATGCAAACTGAATTAGTACAGATACAAAGGCATTCTCTGTGTTTTTATTTAATTGTGTGATAGTACCTTGTGCCTGGAGAAACTCTCAGCCCTAAATGTAGATTGAGTTAAACATTTACAATAAAGTGGTTTTGCTGAGAGTTCTATTATTTGCTTGCCTTCTTATCTCTAAACCACATTTGCATGAAAACAAGATCTATTTAATAATTCAGTGCTCCCTGATTTCCCACCTGCACAACAATTCAGCTGCTTTTTAAATTAATCAGTCCCTTGAAATTACTTTTGCTATGCCTCCCACATTATTCTAAATCTATCTACTCCCCCTCCAAGAGCTTCCCAGTGTTTGCTGGCAAAACCTTTAGCCACAGTTAGGAGAAGGCTGAATAAACATTCTGAATATCACTCACAGCTCAACACTCAGACTCGTACCTTCCCTCTGGACAGTAATGGCATGGCCACACCTGAGTATTTCAGGACAAGAAATAGGCAATTATTTCTGAGGGAAAATAAGGATCCTGTCTGCATACCTGAATCCCAGATCATGTGTTTTGAATGTCTACAGTTTGAATAAATTGCAATTGAGATGTTTTGCTAGAATACCTTAGGTAAGAACTATATTACTATTTAAGGCATTTGATGCTAAGTAGTTACAACAGAATTAACAGGAACTAGACAGAAAAATTCCTCAACATTTAAAAAATAATATTAATGAGTTGACACATATGTAAGCTTTTACAAATATTTATTTTATCCTCACCACAACCCTGGAGGGTAGGTGCTATTACCACCATCTCCATTTTACAGAGAGGAAATTGAGGCATACAGTGTTTAAATCATTTGTCCAGTCACACAGCTAGTAAATGTCTGGGCCAGGATTTGGACACAGGTCTTCCTAGTTCCACCTCTAGTACTGTGCCACCCATTTGCTTTTCTAGACCTGTGATTTCATTGGCTTAGAAAACTCTGAGTAAGAAAACTTTCTTCACTGATATAGATTGAAACTAGTCTTCAATTTACAATACAGCATAGGAGAGCCTGGTAAAGTGAGAGATTAAAAGATTGACCATTTGATCACAAAACCAGAGGCATGGCACATTTTATTTCTATTTCTATCAGTTGTTGAGGGGGTAGGGGGTGGGGGTCCTTAGGTATTCCTCTTTAAAGAATTACACCCTCTTGCACACAATTTAATTAGAATAAATGTCTTTTATTTAGGTGCTTAGAGAAAGTGACCAAGAGAGAAGTCAAAAATTTCTCTTGAGGGGAAGAGATATCTTAGAGACATCTTGCTCCTTCAACAGAAGAAAAGCAAAAGCCTTTATAGACCGTAGATGGGGGAAGGTGACCACCACCTGACAATGGAAAGTTGCCATTGGGGGTGGGGAAAGCTCAAGTGAGGTGGTGGTCCTGACTTCTGGAGTTATCTCTATCCCCTTGCACCAATCAGGCAGCAGCCATGCCTAATGGACTTATCTCCCGTACTTCTCAAGGTGTGTCCTTCCTTTAGCTAGTAGGCCAGTTTAAACTTTAATAGTCCCAACCCCCATGTTACAGTGATGTTTCATATATTTATTTCAATATTTTCTTAATTATGTCACACATACATTCTTTAAAGCAGTGATCTCCAAAGTGGGAGGTGGGCCCCCCAGGAGGACTTTGGCATTATTCCCAATGGGTCTGTGACCAAGCAAGCAGTCAAGGATGTCAAGGTCACAACCAATCATGGAGCATTCCTCCAACAAAACCATCCCCCAATATTCCCCAACTCTTTCCTTTACCTGCCTTACTTGAATTCCCAATTCCCCAGCCCTCCTGAGCCAGCCTTTGCCTCTAAGAGCAGTGTTATATGAACCAACTATTACATTGGGGACAATTAAATTGTCTGAGAATTCATTGTTTAGGTACTGCTGCCAATTATACATTCAAAGACAGAGATGGGGATCCCACCCTCACCTCCCCTACTCTTACAGTTTATTATACTCAGAGAGCAGGCTCAACAACACCAACAACAACAATATCATAAAGTCAGTGATCCACAGAACACAGTCTTAGCAACTTGGATAGATTTGGTTATATAAGCAGGATGGGTGCAATGGAATTCAAAGGAGCAAATAAAGGAAGATAATGTTTAGACCAAAGAACAGATGGTAGAAGGGGGAAACTATATCATGTAAAACAGGAAACTGGCTGATAAACACCAGAGATATGGCTAATATTTCAAGCTTGAATTTGCTGACAAGGTAGGAGCAGGAATTAACTGGTTAATACCAGGGCTCGAGTCGATTTCTCAAATTGAGTTTGCAGACTCTGGTAGGTACACAATGTATTCATTCTTAAATAAATTGTGGTAAGAAAATTAAGCCAGAAATTCTCTTATGACACCAGGGTATTCATGGGAGTAGCTTCATAGGTGTCATTGGAAAAAGTCTGTTCCATCTAGATGCAGATTAAAGTATACTATTTTTCACTTTACTGTTTTTGTGTGTTTTCTTTTTCTTTTGGTCTGTCTTCTTTCATAGCATGACTAATATGGGAATATGTTTTTCATGATTGCACATGTATAACCTATATGAAATTGCTTACCATCTCAGAGAGGTGGGAAGTAAAGGGGAAGAGAAAAATTTGTAACGAAAATATTTTTAAATTAATGTTAAAGATTGTCTTTATATGTAATTGGGGAAAATACATATTATATTAATTATAATACATACATATGCATGTACATATATACATGCATGCATACATACATACACACATACATATTTAAAGTCTGCTCTACCCCAGCATACCTCTATCCTGTCCTCAAGATCATCAGGATACAACAGACAACCTCTTAAAAGGTACACTATTTTCCAGGGCAGTGACCAGAAAGTAAAGGCTCTCCCTTCCCCCTTTCATTTCAAGTGGGATAGAATGAGTCAAGAGAAGATGATTGGACATAAATGATATGTGACAGACTGAAGACTGATGGATTGAAGACCTCATTGCATTGCCCTTTTTCTCCCCCCCCATTACATCAAGGGCCCCACCATCCTTCCAGTTACCCAGGCTCATACCCTCAAGGCCATCTCATTGACTCGTCCCTCTCCTTAACCCCACGTAGTCAATCAGTTGTAAAATCTAAGAGTCTCTGGCTCCACATCTTGCCCGTCTAGTCCCTTGTCTCTACTCACATAAATCATCACTCTAGTTCAGCCCCTCGTCACCTCTCATCTGAACTATTGAAACACACGACTCCTAACTTGTCTCCTTTCCTTACCATCCTCCCCAATCCAGTCCATCCTCTCCTCAGCTGCCAAGGTGATTTTCCTAAAGTACAGATGTGACTCTGTCACTATAAAACTCACAGAGGTCCTGTGACTCTCTACTGACTCATCTAATAGGATTAGGATTTCACCTTTAACTCATCCTTTTTTTTCTTTTTTCCAGTGAGGCAATTGGGGTTAAGTGACTTGCCCAGGGTCACACCCCTAGTAAGTGTTAAGTGTCTGAGGCCGGATTTGAACTCAGGTACTCCTGATTCCAGGGCTGGTGCTCTATCTACTGCGCCATCTAGCTGCACTTAACTCATCCTTTTTAAACAAATACTCTTTTCTTTTGAGAGGCAATGGGGGTTAAGTGACTTGCCCAGGGTCACACAGCTAGTAAGTGTTAAGTGTCTGAGGCCGGATTTGAACTCAGGTACTCCTGACTCCAGGCCAGTGCTCTATCCACTGTACCATCTAGCTGCCCCTAACTCATCCTTTTTAAACAAATACTTTATTTTATTTTTAACTTAAGGAAAAAAGCAAGCATTTCTAAAACAGAGTATAATTTTTAAAAAAGATGATTGCACATGAAACTGCAAATCTATTATGTTCAACTTGCTATTCCCTTTTTTCCCCCCAATGCAACAAACATTTATTTTATTTTTTCCAGTTACATGTAAGGGTAGTTTTCAACATTCATTTTCATAAGATTTAAAGTGCCAAATTTTTCTCCCTCCCTTCCTCCCTTTCCTCCCCCTTCCACAAAACAGCAACCAATTGGATATAGGTTATTTATGTATAATCCACAAGTGCTCTTTTTATCAGTTCTTTCTATGGGAATGGATAATATGCTTCATCATTAGTCCCTTGGAATTGTCTTGGATCATTGTATTGCTGAGAATAGTTAAGTCATTCACAATTGCTCATCAAACAATACTGCTGTCACTATGCACAATGTCCTCCCAGTTCTGCTCACTTCCCTATACATCAGTTCATATGAGTCTTTCCAGGTTCTTCTGGGATCATCCTGTTTGTCATTTCCTATAGCATAATAACATTCCATTACAATCATATACCACAGCTTCTTCAGTAATTCCTCAATTGATGGACATTCTCTTGATTCCCAATTCTTAACCACCACAAAGAGTTGCTATAAATATTTTTTATACAATTTTTCCCCCCTTTTCTCTTTTTCACATTTACTATTAACTGCTTCCCTCAATCCTATTCCCTTCCCCATGATATTTGCTCTATTATTTATCTTCTTTTACCCTATCCCTCTTCAAAAGGGATTTGCTTCTGTCTGTCCCTTCCCCCAATCTGCCCTCCCTTCTTTTACCCCTCTCTCTTTATCCCCTTCCCCCTCCTATTTTCCTGCAGGGTTAGATAGATTACTCCACCCAATTGAGTGTGTATATTATTCCCTCCTTGAGCCAATTCTGATGAGTGTAAAGTTAATTTATTGCCCTGCTCCTCCTCCATCTCTTTCCCCACTCCATAAGCCCTTTCCTGTTTCTTTCATGTGGGATCACACCCCATGCTACCTCTGCCCTTCCCCCTCCACCAATGCATTCCCATCACCCCTCAATTTTACCCCTAAAGATGTCATCATGGGGCAGCTAGGTGACACAGTGGACAAAGCATCCACCTGGACCCAGGGGGGATCCCAGCCAAACCCGGCCTCAGGACATGAGACAGGTCACCTACTGCAACTACCTCAGGTAGTTCCCCCAACCCCAATTTTTTATGGTGTTTCTAGGGTCTTGGATTTGAAAATCAAATTTGCTATTCAGTCAGTTCAGGTCTTCTCATCACAAATACCTGAAATTCCTCTTTTCATTGAAGGTCCCATTTTTCCTCTAAAGATTATGATGTTTTTGCTGGAAACATGATTCTTGGTTGTCCTCCCAATTCTTTGCCCTCTGGAATATCATATTCATGCCCTCCAGTACTTTATGTAGAAGCGTCTACATCTTCTGCTTTCCTGACTGGGGCTCACAGTACTTGAATCCTTTCTGGTTGTTGGCAGCTTGCGGAAATTTCTCTCCTTGACCTGAGAGCTCTGGACTTGGCTATAATATTCCTGGGAGTTTTCCTTTTGGGATCTCTTTCAGGAGGTGATTGGTGGATTCTTTCAATTTCTATTTTATCTTCTGCTTCTAGAATATCAGGGCAATTTTCCCTGACAATTTCTTGGAAGATGATGTCCAAGTTCTTTCCTTTATCATGGTTTTTAGGTAGACCACTAATTTTCAAATTATCTCTCCTGGACCTATTTCCCAGGTCAGCGATTTTTCCAAGAAGATATTTCACATTGCCCTCTATTTTTTAATCATTTGGATTAGCTTTATTGTGTCTTGGTTTCTCATAAAGTCACTAGCTTCCATTTGTTCAATCCTAATTCTTAGGCAATTGTTTTCATCAGAGAGATTTTGTACCTCCTTTTCCATTTGGCCAATTTGGCTTTTCAAGCTGTTGACTTTTTTCTCATGTCTTTCCTGCATCACCCTCATTTCTTTTTCCATTTTTTCTTCTACCTCTCTATCTTCAAAGTGCTTTTTGAGCACCTCTATGGCCTGAGACCAATTCAATTTTTCTTGGAAGCTTTAGATATAGGGGTTCTGACATAGACATCTTCCTCTGAGGGTGCACCTTGGTCTTCCTTGTCACTAAAGAAACTTTTTATGGTCCCCATCTTTCTCTGTCTGCTCATCTTGCCTTTCTTTTACTTGACTTTTAGCTCCTTAAAGTGGGGCACTGTTTCTAGGCTGCAGTATCCCATGCTTAAGAAGTCCCAGGTGGTATGATTTAAGGAAGAGCAGGTTCTTTGCTCACTTGGCCTTTTCCCTGGTCTATAGATGACCCCAGACCAACTTGTGAATCAACCAGCTTTGTGTGCTGTGGTTGTCAGGCCTGACTAGCCTGTGCCCCTCCCCCACCTGGGCCACAGCTACTCAAGTCTACCTCCTGGTGCCCAGAAGGAGTGAAAAACCCAAGTTCTGCCTCAGCACCAGTAGAGACCCCTGTAATCTTCCCCCCTGTCAAGGGCTCAGTGCTCTTACCAGACCATGAGTTTAGTTCCAGACAACACTGACCTTGCACTGATTCAGAGGCTCTGGGGGTCTCTTTCTCTGGTGAGGCCTTCCTGGGACTGGATCTGTGTCAGTATGACTGTGGGGTTGGGTTCTACTCCTGTCTCAGCACAACAGCTCCTTCCTTACTGACCTTCCAAGCCATCTTTGGTTGGAGAATGATCTCAACACATTCTTCTGTGGGTTTTGCTGCTCCAGGAATTGTCTTATGACATTATTTGGATCTTGCTATTCCTTTTAAATATATAATAAAGTTATCATGTGACTTTCTTTTTACTTCTCCCCATTTTTTTCTTTCCCTCCCCCCAACCCTAGAGATGTCTACTATTAGACACAAATAAGCCTGTGTGTATATGCATATGTGTATATATACAGATACATATATATGTAAAATCATTCTATTTCTATTTTTATTTATTAGTTCTTTCTCTGAATGTAGATAGCTCATCTGCTTTTACAGTTTCTAGTTTTGTGTTGTAATGGATATAATTTTTTGTTGTTATTGTTTGTCCTTTGTTCAAAGAGGACAAATGGCATCAGGAAGGTGATGTCTTGACTTTCAAGTGAATGAGATTGTGTGAAGCTGATCTATGCAAAGTCACCAGCTTCATTCACATGTATATAATTTATGGGGGCAGCTAGGTGGTTCAGTGCTGGGCCTGGAGTAAGGAAGACTCCTCTTCCTGAATTCATATCACTGAATTCAGACACTTACTAGTTGTGTGACTCTGGGAAAGTTACTTAACCTTGTTTGCCTCAGTTTCCTCAATCACAAAGTGAGCTGGAGAAGAAAATGCCAAACCATTTCAGTATCTTTGCCAAGAAATCCCCAAATGGGGTCACAAAGAGTTGGAATAGACTGAAACAACTGAACAACAACAAAAATATGATTCATACACATTATACATTAAATATATTACATACATAATTCATATTTATAACATGTATATAACATAAATAAGTAAATATATGAATATAGGGGATGCCAGCTCAAAATTGATTTAGTATGAAGACCACTACTTCAGAGCATACTTGTATAGTGGATAGAGAGCTGGACTTAAAAACAGGAAGATCTGGGTTCTTTCTAGTCCTGCCTATGACATAAGCCGACTATGTGATCCTGGGCAAGTCCCTCAATTCCCAATGAACCAAATTACTTTCAGGACCCTAAAGTGTGTGTGTGTGTGTATTTTGTCCATGTAGGTTATGTGTGTTGTTTGGAAATTCTTCAGCTTCCTAAGTTCTAGAAGATGATGTCTTTTGATAGAGGAAGTTTTTCTTTTGAAGCTCACAACACTAATGAAATCATAGCTCTGGTCAGAAAAATGTACATCTTGAGAATAAAATGGAAAAGTTTCCTTTAGAAACAGCCTGATCATGGGGCTTTTAAACTCCTAATGGCCTCATGCTAAGTAGACTTCTTTCTCTTCCTGGTTCTACCCATAAGAGAAAGGACACTGGGGAGCATGGAAAAGAGAACAGGAGAAAAAGTCAAAAGGGAACTTAAAGATCATTAAGTCCACCCTTTCATTTTATAGATGAGAAAATGGTGGCTTTGAGAGTATAATTGACTCTCTTTTACCTACTAATGGGCATCTAGGTGGGGCAGTGGATAGAGCCCTGGGGCCGAAGTCAGGAAGATTCATATTCTTGAGTTCAAATCTGACCTGTGACATTTACTAGCTGTGTGACCTTGGGTAAGTCACTTAACCCTGTTTGCCTCAGTTTCTTCATCTGTAAAATGAGCTAGAGAAGGAAATGGCAAACCGTTCCAGGATCTCTGTCAAGAAAACACCCAAATGGGGTCACAAAGAGTCAGACATTACTGAAATGACTGAACAATAACAACTGTCATATACACTATTTTATTTATTGCCCATGATAGCCCTGTGAGACATAGTGGAGGCAAAGAGGGCATGAATTCCAGGCAGGAGCCCAGCTATAGCAAAGGTATGGGTAAAGTGGAGCAGCACATCTATGGGACAGCAAGTAGGCTGGTGTGGCTGATCACGGAGTGCCTGGAGTAAGATAGAAGAAGACTGGGAAGGTAGGAAGGGGTTAGAGTGGTTAAGAGCTTTAAATACCTAATGGGAGTTAATATTTGATCTCAGTGGTAATTAGGAGCTAATGGAGTTTATTGAGTGTGTGTGTGTGTGTGTGTGTGTGTGTGTGTGTGTGTGTGTGTGTGTGTGTGTGTGAGAGAGAGAGAGAGAGAGAGAGAGAGAGAGAGAGAGAGAGAGAGAGAGAGAGAGAGAGAATGTATCAGATAATCAGACTTGGGCTTTAGGAAGATGACTTCAGTGTCTGTGTAGAAGATGTACTGGATTGAGGAGCGACTTGAGGTAGGAAGAGGAAATAGTTGCTGCAATAATCTAGGTGAGAGACAATGAGAGCCTGAAGTAGGGTTGTGAGAAAGGCTTTGGTGGTAGAAAACATACAATTTGGCACTGTATTTGATATATGGTATAGTAGCTAGCATATTATAAAATGTTTTAAATGTTTGCCAACTGCTTTATGAGCACTCTGATTTTATCCTCACAACAACCCTGGGAAGTAGATTATTAATTATCACCATTTTACAGATGGGCTAACTGTGGCATATAGCAGTTCATTGACTTGATCAAGTCACACAGCTAGTAAGTGTCTTGAGGCTGGAGTTGACTTCAGGTCTTCTTCCTACTCCAGGTCCAGCTCTATTCTCTGTACCAAGCTGCAGTGGGGTAACTGAGATTGAGGAGTAGAGGAGGACACTAAGCTGGTGAAAATGGGTGATTGACAAGATGGTGGTGCCTAGACAGTAAGAAAGAAATTTGGAAAAGGGGAGTATTTGAAGAGAAAGATAACGTGTTTTATTTTGGGCATATTGAAATTGAGATGCCCAAGGGGCACCGCGTTCTAAATTTCCAATAGGCAGTTCATGATACAGGATTAGAAGTATGGATAGAAACTATAGCTGCATATATAGGCCTGGAAATCATCAGCACAAAGATGGTCATTGAGATTTTCAGGATTCTAAAGGTAACCTGAGAGTTGGGTCTCATAACCTGGGAACTAGTGTTCTCTCAATAGACTTCAGGGGGATACTCTGAACTTGGGTGGAAAAAAAAATCACATGCTTATTTTCACTAACCTTTAATTTAAATTTACTGAGTACTTTCTTTTACTGAGAATTTCAATTGCCAATATGGGCTATAAAA
Organism: Dromiciops gliroides; assembly: GCF_019393635.1. Lineage (NCBI taxonomy): Eukaryota > Metazoa > Chordata > Mammalia > Microbiotheria > Microbiotheriidae > Dromiciops > Dromiciops gliroides. The sequence continues at coordinate 83,254,802 of NC_057862.1, forward strand.
CATTATTCTGAGGAGAGCTACAAAAGTCTCTTTTGCCTGCTTCCCAAAAGGACAAAAATGGTTGAGAATCCTTGCCCTAAGGCATTAGGCAATTCTCTATGCTACTATACTATCTGCTTGAGTTCCCATCCATTGCATCCTCCTGATGTCAAATGCCAGTAATTGCTGTCCCAATATCATTTGCCAGTAACTATTAGTATCTTCACTGTCATTTAACAGGTGGCTATCTCCTCAATATCATCAATAAAGAATTAACATCAATTAGCTTTCACAAAAAGGATATTTATGGAGAAGATATAACAAGAACATAAGTAGAAACACATCCCCCCCAAAATAGTCATATTTCTTTCCCTTCTACCATGTTAATCCTTAGGGAGAGTGAGCTTAGACTTATGGGATTTCTATAAACATTTTTCCACTAAATTCCTTTCTCAGTATGACATAGATGATGTCTGAGTCACTCCCTTGCTTGCAGGACACAGCATCTCAGCCAATGGGCTGATCCATTGCTGGGCTAGATTAGACAGATTGCTCCTCCATCAAAGTTCACAGTCCTCCCTGAAATCTGGCTCCTTCCAAGGCTTGGCTATTGAACTTTGGTAGCTCTTCCCACCTTTCAGAGTTTACAAGGTAACAGCCTCCTTGTGTCATCTCTTGACACTTATCCAAGTAAAAGTAGGAAAAAAGAAACACAACAGACATAGAAGAGATGGCAGCACCAGATGCCCAAGGCCACGTATAAGTCCAGTAGGGGATCTAAGGGTCCAAGGTCTCTCCTTCAGCTAAAGGCCCAAAGGAATTCTGGTTTTATTGGGCAGAGGGAAGAAAAAGTTACCATTTTTACTGTTCATGGCTTTTATATAATACTCAACTCAATTCTGTTTCAGCAGCTTTTCTTTACTATATAGTAGGCAATCAAGAAAAATGGGTGGCAATTATCTATATTGCTTTAGCTTTTGGGGCATTTGAATAAGAGGCCTTGTGACTCAAAAACTAATAAATAGAAAGCAAACAACAAAGGTATTATTAAGTTGATTTATGTTCTAAATTTCTGACTTTTCTAATTCATCCTCCAAAAAATTATACTCACATATTTTAATATATATGTATATATACAAAATATATTTATGATATGTGTATCTACACATACAGATATATTATACAATATATGGAAATACATACATACACACATACAAATATATCTACACCTACAGCTATACTTAACACTTTAGCAAATAGTTTAACATCCTCAGACTTTTGTTCCATATCTCATATAAAGGGGCATAAGGGTGTATTATAATGTTGAATGCATCAATAGACAAGTACAGGAGACTGGAATGGGAACTAACAACCTAGGGAAGTCAGATGCTGCTCATTATCTTTTGGAAGATTATAGATTTTAGAGCTGGAAGGGATTTTGAGATGATTTAGACCAATCCTTTCATTTTATAGATCAGGTACTTGAACTCAGGGTTCGCTGGTAAATGTTTAACTATTGGCTCTCCAAGAAAAAAAAAACAAGTATACTTAATGGACCTTTAAGTTTAATCTTCACCATTGGCATTTTCTCCCTCACTTCCTTAAGTCTACAAATCATGCAAAAAATAAATCAAGTCCTAATGGGGAGCATTTACTGATTTTTGAGGTTAAATACTCACAAAAAATTTAACAAGTGGCTCTTCCATGGCTATTTGAGCTGGCTCTAGCATGCCTCTAGCTGAGAACCAGACAGGTTAAGAGCATTGCTTATGGATATGTAACTGGTAAGCCAAAGAACTGTAGTTCAAACCTAGGTTCTCTGATTCCAAGGCTAATGTCCTTTCTATCAGAGGGGGCAACTATAATCTATAAAGCAAGAGTAGAGGAATGGTATAGTTTAAAGGGATAGGAGAGCTCCAAAGGAAGTGCCTTTCACAATATCCAAGCATCAATGAAACGGGCAGACATACTACTCTAGAACATTTCTCCTCTCTTGGGTTTGGCCAGAGACAAATATGGCAGGGGAGAGCTCCTGTTCCTGAAAGGATGGGGGTGAGTGGGGTAGGGGTGCGGGGTGTGGTGCTGCTGGTACTTGCACTGTATGCCTTTGGCTAAATCCCTTAGGGAAGGCTGAGGGTATAAATTTGGGAGCCTTACTTTAAGACTGCTTCCACATCAGAGTAGGATGGAGGCCTGGGAAGGAAAAGTACTGAACTAAATATAAACTCAACCATTGAGACTATTCTCTGAGATAATCTTTAAATCCTCTTCCAGCTCTAACAGACTGTAAGTCTATGAAAGGATTTTTGCCAAGCATTTGGCAAAATGGAAAGTTTACACATCATGTAAACATCCTATTAGGTTACAAGGTAATTTCAAATTAAATCATTCATAATATTTAAAATAATTTGGAAAATTTCCAATCCCCTCTTAATCTATAAAATTGTAAGACTTTAGCTAAGAACTAAAAGGGGCCTTAGGATCATTTAGGACAAATCCCTCATTTTATCGATGAGGAAACAGGTGTAAAGAGGGAAAGTGACTTGTGGATAGAGCTGCTGGGCCTGGGGTTCAGAAGATCTGAGTTCAAATATGACCACAGATCTTTACTAGCAGTGTGGACATGGGCAAGTCACTTATCCTTCCTTTATCTCAGTTTTCTCATCTATATAATGGATATAGAAATGTCACCTACATTCCAGATTTGTTGTAAGGTAATAAAGTGCTTTGCAAACCTTTAAAGCACCATATGAATATTTTTTGTTGCTGTTATTATTAAAAGTCTCAAGGGTATAGATCTGAAAGTAGAACTCAGGTCTCCTGAATTTCCACTCTTCCTGAGAAAGTAAGAGTTTTTAGTTTTGGGAATCTTCTCCAAATGCTTTCGAAAAAAAACAAACAAAAAACCAAATAACTACCAGCAGTGAAGAGGCCTTCTGGTCTTGAGAACGTGACATGGTTTTCAGGATGCGGATTTTATTAAATTTAGAAGCTCATTTCTCTGAACATATGTCTTATAGTGCTGGGTATCTTGGAGAAGAATGATCATTTCATTAGGGCTACCAATAGATTTCCATTCCCCCTCCTACTTTCCACTATAATTTCAGCATTCTCTCCAATCTCAGAATGAAATGAATCAGGAAAGATCCTAGCTATGGTTAAAAGCTTGCCACCACCTCTTAAAACTCATTGTCCCTGAGTGAGTAAAACTCATAGAGACAGATAAGGTGGAATCTTATAAAGAGAATGACTTCTCTTCAACATCTCAGGATATAAATAGAACTAGCTGAGGCCAATTATTCCCTTTTCTGTCTGCAGAGCAAAGAAATGCTCCCTGGCTTCACCACTGACAACAATGCCTGTCTGGTAGGTGGTGGCTGCATTTCTTATTGAGTCCCTAACTATCAAGTTTATTCATGAAGATACTTTAGCATATCTCAAACCCTTTTGCTGGGAGCTGTGGACAGCTAGGTGAGGAAAATCTAACTGCAGTAAATCACATTTCTGAATATAGACCAAGGTGTGAATACAAACAAAACCACCTACTTGTTGAAAAACAAGCACTTATGAATTCATTCTCAATCAAGCTGACTCAGTTAAATTCAACAAATATTTATAAAGTACCTACTATGTGCAGATCACTGTGATAGATACTAGGGGAAACCTAAAGTTTATAGAAAATATCATATTTTTGTTGTAAGGGATCTTAGGGATCAACCTCTTCAGATAGTATATAAAATGATTCAAATCCAGGAGGTCCAGGGAAGAATACAGGTTGTTTGTTTAGTTCCCTACAGCACTCCCATGAGTAGTCATGGGATGTAAAAAACACAATATGCTTCTGGTAGGAGCTTTTTGAAAGATGAAGGTGGAAGAACACTGGCCCTGGGATCCATGGCTCCTTCTCTGGAATGGGGACATGAACTTGGGGTCTGGGAGATGATAGAAAACATCTGCTCCCAGGGCCAGTGATTTTCCAGGTCCTGTAGATGAAACCTCTGATTTCTTCTTGGCACAGCTAGCCCATCATGAAAAAGGGAAAGTGGCCTCACCAGGCAGCTCCAGAAAGGAAAAGCACACTGCCCTCTTGTCTCTTTGATCTCTTAACCTTTGCTTGCTTAACTTTCTCTCATGCAATGGTACATCTCATCACTTCCTGTTGCCACTTTCTCTTTTGCTCAACTCCACTCAGTGCTACAGGATCCCTAGGAGACATTAAAAACACACATACCCCCCCCCCTTTCCCTCTCCTCCCCTCCTCCCCAACCAAAACCTTAGGGGATGACTCAAGTCACTTATTGTTTCACACCCTTTACAAGAAAAAAAAAAAAAGATCAACACCTGAAAGGGTTGTATCCCTTTATAAAATGCAAGTCTGAAAGGGACAAAGCCTCACCCCTTCATCTCCTGTGTTCCCTGCCTATTACATCAAGTGGGCTAAGGAGACTCAATTGATCTGGGATTCCAGATTAACCTGCCATTACACTTGAACTATGTTCTGTGTTGAAGGAAATAAAAAGATAAACAAACCACCTCATTTCTCAAGGAGTTGATAATCTAGTTATTATGTGCCTATGCTTTAATTTCCAGATTTCTCAAGTAGTGAAAAAATCACATGTCAAAAGACAACCTAGCTGAATAATGGTTACTTTTTGATTAAATAGATTCCTGCAGGATTTTTGGGGAAAAAAAGAAAAGAGATCCAGCATGCCCCATATCTCTATCTCTATCATCTCTCTCTCTCTCTGTCTCTCTGCTTCTGTCTCTCTCTGTCTCTGTCTGTCTGTCTGTCTGTCTGTCTCTGTCTCTGTCTCCCTATCTGACAGCTTTGCTTAGTTCAATAGACTAATAGGATCATATGAAGAGTACTTCATAATAATTCCTCATTTCTTATTATGCTGGGACAGAAAGACAGGACATACTGTTGTTGGAAAAATTATTTTAAAGGAATTCTTGATAAACTAAAATATCAAAATACTGGAGAATATAGTTATGCTCTCATTAAATAAACTGTGTAGAATTTTGGTTTTTGATAGAATCATCACATCACATGTTAATTATTATTCACAAGGTAGCATTATGAGAAGCACTGTGGTGTTTGAATGAAAAATAATTTAATAAGTACTCACTATGCGGCTAGGTATCATAATAGATAGCTAACTGGCTCTGAAACAGGAAGATCTGAATTCAAATTTTACCTCAGAGTCTTACTAGCTATGTGTCCTTGGGCTAGTTAGTTAACCTCTATTTGACTTAATTTCTTGAACTGTAAGATGGGGCTAATGATAGTTCCCAGGATCGGTGTGCGGCTCAATTGAGATAATATTTTTTCTTTCTTTTCCTCATTTGTTTAGAATGTTATTTTTCTCCCAATTACATGTAAAGATAATTTTAAACGTCCATTGAAAAAATTTTGTGTTTCCAAATTCTACTTCCTCCCTCCTTCTCTCCCCACCCAACCCCCTTAAGAATGCCAAGCAATTCAACACAAGGTATACATGTGTAGTCATGCAAAATATTCCCATATTAGGTTGGTTAAAGAAAACAGAAAAAAAAAACAAGAAAAAGAAACTAAAAACAATTATACTTTGATCTGTATTCAAGACACCCATCAGCATCAGTTCTTTCTCCTGGATATGGATCACATTTTTCATAAGTCCTTCAGAGTTGTCTTGGATCATTGTATTTCTGAAAATAGTAAGTCATTCATAGCTGATCATCTACAATATTGCTTTTTACTTTGTTTACAATACATTTCACTTTGCATCAACTCATGTAAGCCTTTCCAGTTTTATGAGAGCCTTCCTACTCATCATTTCTTACTAGCACAACAGTGTTCCATCATAATCTCATCCCACAATTTGTTCAGCCATCCCCCAATTGATTGGCATGTGATAATAATTACAAAGAGCTTAGCACAGGGCCTGGCACATAGTAGGTGCTATATAAAATTCCAGGTGTCATGATTAGTATCATGATTATTATTTTACTATGTGTCTGACACAGTGCAAAGCATGGAGGATACAAACACAAGAGACAGTCCCTGTTATCAAGAAGCTTACACTGTAATAAGGGGAAGGGAAGGAATTAGTATTTTTGAGCACCCACAGTGACAAGTACTGTATTCATTTTTAATTTTTTTTTTTTTAGTGAGGTAATTGGGGTCAAGTGACTTGCCCACGGTCACACAGCTAGTAAGTGTTAAGTGTCTGAGGCCGGATTTGAACTCAGGTACTCCTGACTCCAGGGCCAGTGCTCTATCCACTGCACCACCTAGCTGCCCCAAGTACTGTATTCAAATGAGAAATATCTCATTTCATCCTAATAGGAATTAATGCAAGAAAGGGAGTGGTGGCCAGAGAAGGGTGTTTTGTCCTGGTAGGTCACTGAGATGGTGAATAGAATGATGGGGAAGGCAATTGACGTGCCCCTTCTGGGAGTTTTGGTAGTGTTGACTTAACAAGCTGACTATTATATGTAGGAATTTATTTTCAGACTGGGTTATGATTTTTATGGTTCAAAAGATTGCAATTTACTGTGGGTGGAGTATATTTTTCTGTTAAAATGTGAATATATGAATTAAATTCAAACAAACAAACAACAACAATAAATAATAATAATAGGTGGAAGAGGGCTGATTGTACACGTGTCAGAGTGAACGAATGCTACAATGGAAACATGACATAATGGGAGTAAGAAGAGATCTGGCTTTGAATGCTACTACTGATGCTGTTTTTCTCCCTCCCCCCCACTCCTTTCTTTCAATTGTATTAATGCGTTTTGTTTTTTATATCACAAACTTCCTGAAAGTTCTTTTGTAGTAAAGTAAATAGTTAAGTAAAATTAATAATAAATTGATACATCTGAACTTTCATTCAATATTTCAAAGCTGAAGTACTCCCATATATCTATTAAAATATTAACAGACATATATTTATTTTCTCTCTCTCCCACCCACATCCCACTGGGAAAAATATTTAAAAAGCACATTTCTAATTAAAAATATGCATAATTAAGTAAAACAAATTTGCCCAATGGCATACAAAAATATTTATTTCTCATTCTGCATCCTAAATGTACCAGCTTTTTGTAATGTATAGATGTAATGCTGGATTTCATTATCCATCCTATGGAACAATGAATGATCATTATATTGATTGCAGTTTATAACTTTCAATCTTATGTTGTCATGGGGACATAATTTTTTTGAACCCTAATTTCCTGATTGACTAAATGGTAAAGGCACTGTAACAGTGAATAAAGTGTCAATCTCAGAGTCAGACAGGTTCTACTCTTGCCCCTGATGTATCATAGCTGTGTGACCATGGGCTAGTTACAACTTTCTCAGTGCCTGTAGGCTTTAGTATGTATGGACCTTTTAGCTTATAGAAGAATTAATGATATGCATCAATGGAGGGCAATCTTCTACAACTGGTGACTTTCTCATATTGAGGGAAACAACAGGATTAGACAACAAAAAATGTGTTTTGGTGAGAGGGGCAGCAATAGGATCTTAAGTATTTACATTCACAAGGTCCATTGTAGGGCTCAAATAATACTTTATATATAAATACTTTGTAAATTTCTATAGTGCTAGATAAATCTGAGCTAGTACTTTTTCACTTTTTAATTTCTTGATCCTACTTAGGTAATTGATTCCTTCCGGGAAACAGCCAAAGTTCAGGAGACAAAAGTATTGCCTCCATTAAAGAACTCAAGGAGAATAAAATGTTTATCAGCTAGAAAATATATATATGATATATATATATAGTAGGATAATATATATATATATATATATATATATATATATATATATATATATATATATTGAATATATATATATATAGATATATATGGACCACTGAGCCTTTCCTATTTCTTTTGCTGCCTTCTGCTAGCCACCAAAAAGTCCTATTTAAACAGGAAAGATCAGGTGATGAGCCATTCCCATGTTCAGCTGAGTGACTCTGAAACTCTCTCCTGATGATTGGAAGAGTTAAGGGGAAGTGACAGACTTTCTTTGGTTCTCAGGAATAGACCCTTTTATCCTTTGGTTCTACCCATTCATAGTAGATCTAATCCCTCTGCCCCCACACTTACAGGCCTTTTTCCATTTCTTCCCTGAACTTAGCATATTTTACTGAGACCTAGTCAAATGAATATGATATAATGGAGTCACCTACCACAAAAAAGAAAAACCATGAAAAAGAAAAAAAAAAACTCTCAACCAACACATAGTACTTTCCTACTGAAATAGAAACTACTCTACTTTTTAGTTGTATGCCTAGAATCTAACACCATATAACATTAAATAATACAAATGATATTCCGAACCTAGGAATTCCAGGCTCGTTAAGTTTTCCCCAGGAGGGGAACTAAACAATGGCCTCTCTTCCTAGAAGTGGGCAAAGGAGTGTAGATAATACAACCCTATAATCTAGTGATAATGAACTAATTTTATCTGTAGACTCATTTATTAGGTGAAGACTTAGGATCTTTGTTTCCCCAGACTCAAGCTCTTTTCCTAGCAGCATGGGGGTATGGACAAAGAGCTTATATAGGCTGAAATTTATATAGCCAGTTCTTTTTCATTTGGTGTGGTTCTGGCAGGAACTTCTAACAAATATTTATTTTATTTTTCCAGTTACATGTAAAAGTAGTTTTCAGACATTCATTTTCATAAGATTTAGAGTTCCAAATTTTTCTCCCTCCCTTCTTATTCTTCCCTCCTCACAAGATAGCAACCAATCTGATGTAGGTTATATATGTACAATCCACAAGTACTCTTTTTTTTTTAGTCTGGTTCAGTCAATATCAGTTTTTCTCTGGGAGTGGATAGTATGCTTCGCCATTAGCCCTTTGGATTGTCTTGGATCATTGCATTGCGGAGAGTAGTCAAGCCATTCGTAATTTCTCATAGAACAATACTGCTGTCACTGTGCACAAGGTCTTCCTGTTCTGCTCACTTCACTATACATAAGTTCATGTGAGTCTTTCCAGGCTTTTCTGAAATCATCCTGTTTATCATTTCTTATAGCACAATAATATTCTATTACAATCATATACCCCACTGCTTCTTCCAGTCATTCCCAATTGATGGACATGCCTTTGATCTCCATTCTCAGCCACCACAAAGAGTTGCTATAAATATTTTTTGTACAATTTTTTCCCTTTCCTCTTTTTCCATAATTACTATTGTTAACTGTTTCTCCTCATCCCTATTCCCTTCCCCCATGATATTTATTCTATTATCTATCTTCTTCTCTTCTTTTTTTTTTTTTTGGTGAGGCAATTGGGGTTAAGTGACTTGCCCAGCTAGTAAGTGTCAAGGGTCTGAGGCCAGATTTGAACTCAGGTCTCCTGAATACAAGGCCAGTGCTCTATCCACTGTGCCACCAGCTGCCTCTATTATCTATCTTCTTCCACCCTATCCCTCCTCTAGAAGTGATTTGCTTCTGATGCCTCTCCCCCAATCTGGCAGGACTTCTAAATGAGTTTGGCTTTGGTTAGCTCATCATTCATGCTACCGGTGGTAAATAGATGAAACATTAGACCTGGAAACAAGAAAAGCATTCTATGCCACTTCACCCTGGAGTCTCTAACCCTTGAGACCTTCAGTTCAAGTTTCAAAAAGGCCCATGGCCAAAAGGCAATGCCCTACTCCCTCTCTTCTTTAAGTCTTGATGGTGTCCATGGCACTTTTCTCTTCTGCTGAGTCCTCTATGTGTCCCTCTAGTGTTCCTCACTGACCCTCAAATCTGCTGTGATATTCAGATCATGGGAAGGACAGGTGAAATAATCATTCCTTCAGCAAACAGGTATTTTCTATAGCAGCTGAGCTCTCCCTATTACTTTTTTTGATGCTTTGGGTGCCACTACTTAAAGCAGCTCTTTGTACACCTTTCCAGACTCCTCTCTCCCAGGCTCCCCATCCTCACAGAATCTTATTTGTAGAAGGGAGGAGAATGAGTTTTCTTCCTTTCAGTTCTTTATACAAAATAAAAGTACTTTTAGTAACCAGGGATGACAAAAAAACCAACCCGGTATATAGGAAATACCTGTGTTAACATTAATATTGAATTCATAGTACAAATAGAATAGCGTAACTTTTTTTTTCTTTCTGTAAGTCCTCAAGTTTTATAAGAAGAGATATGAATGTCATCATAGTGTTCCTAGTTTTTTTTCTCTTTCCTAGAAATGAGAATATTTTTTAAAAATTATGCCAAAGGCTCTTTTGAAAGTTTTTTAGTCTCAATTAACCTGCTTGAAACCTTGTTTCATATCTCTGTGGACTCAACTTGTAACAGACCAGAACTCAAAACTTTGTCAAATTCTGATATGTTTCCTGGTTACTTATAAAGATTTAAAGTATTTTCAGCATTTCTTCAATTAGTGGTTTTTTATGGTTAAGATAATCAAAGTCAGTTTTTGAAATAAAAGTTATTTTCATATTGAAATGCCATTATAAGAAAATAACGGTTTTTTTTGCTGGTCTGAACTACCTTGGAATTGGGATTTTTGTGGGGATAAATTTTAATACATAACCATCAGTATAGCATAGTACATGGTTTAGATTAGTGCATAGAAAGAACTGGATTCAAATCTACCATAAACATCTTTGCTAGTTGATTCTGCTACCATATCTCTTACACATCTTCTGGTTTCCTCCACTTTAGTGCTATGTAAATTGGAGATACTAGCACATCTATAGTACTCACTTTATTACAATTATCATTAGAATCAAGTGAGCAATATGGAACCAAGATGGTAGAATAGAAACAGCTAAGTTCCACTCTACAACTGTTCCACACAGATTGAAAAAATGGACCAGACCAAATCTTTATCAGGAAATTCAAGAAAAAAATCAGAAAGAATTATATTTCCCACGTCCAGGGTTGGAAAAGAGAAGCAAAGAGCTTGGGACCACAGGGGATGGGGTCTAGCTAGGTACAATGAAACAGTATAGGGAGAGCTATGTACCAGGACAAGAAATAACTCTAGATCTGTCATGGAACTTGTTCTGTAGCTTACTGGTTCAGTTCTGGGTCACCTATCTAAGGTGGATTGAGAAGAAGACCTTCACTTAAGATTGACATTCCAGGAAGAGAGGTCATTATGAGCCCCTGGGCTGTGGACTGAGTATGAAACAAATTGGGAAGCAATGCAGCAGCTATTTGCTCTAATATCAGGAGCAGAATGGGAATCTCAATTCTAGCCCTCAGCCTAATTTGAGCCTGTAGGGGAATAACAAAGTCAAGAATCCCAAATCCAAGGGGAGCCTGAAGTGCTAAACTCTGTGAAACAGTAAAGATTTTCAGTGGCTCATAGTGTTTGAGGTTAGCAATAATGTATTGGAACTCCAACCAAGGATATGCACATAGGAACATTGCTCAGACTCAAGTGCAAGTTAATAACTTGTAAAGCTCAGATCATGAGGGTAACAATCAGACATTTCCATGTATCAAACCACTTTGAAAGGCCACTGAAAGCTTGTAAGGTATACTGTGGAGGCTGTTTTTAAGATGCTGGAAAATGTAACACTCAATGCCTTAAGAAAGCAGCAAGAAGACACAAGCTCTGTCCAGATATTCCCCTCCAGAAGTACACAGTCTTACTTTAACATAAAGTCTGAACTTGAGAAATAGGCTGGAAGAATGAATAACCAACCAAACAACAAATTCTACCAAGAAAAGTTTTGACAATGATAGGAATGCTCAAGACATAAACCCAGAAGAAGGGAATAACACCAAATATCTATAAGTAAAGTCTCAAGAAAAAACATAGGTAGAGTACAAATTTAACTGGAATTTCTTTTTTTTAAGAGGTAAAAGTAAAAAGGATAGAAATGAGAACTACAGAAAGAAAAATTTATTTATTTTAATTTATTTTATTTTATTTTTCTTGTGGGGCAGCTAAGGGTTAAGTGACTTTGCCCCAGTGTCATACAGTTAATAAGTGTCACGTGTCTGAGGCTGGATTTGAACTCAGTTCCTCCTGAATCCAGGGCTGGTGTTCTCTACCACTGCACCACCCTAGCTGCTCCCTAGAAGAAAGAATATAAAGGGAATGGAACAGTTTGGTGTAAAAATTACAAACTTTTGTCAAGCAACAGAGTCCCTGAAAATTGGACGGGACCAAATATAAGATAATACCCTATGAGACAATAAGAAATCTTAAACAAATTCAAAGACTGAAAAAACACCCCAGGAAAAGTAACTAATAGCAAAAGCAACTGATTGGAAACAGATAAAGGAAAAAAAAAATAAGAACTTGAAAGTCATGGATTAAATAACAAGAGGCTAGGCCACCATATTTTTGTCCAGATATCTAGATCTCTTTGAACCATATGGCAAATGGAAATAGAAAGAATCCACTGGTCACTTCTTGAGAAACAGAATAAAATGAAAACTTCTAGAAACATGATAGCCAATATCCAGGCTTCTGGGTTAAAGAAAACAATATTGTAAGCATCCAGAAAGAAAGAATGTAAGTGGCAAGGAGCCATGGTCACTATCATACTAGATTTAGCAGACACCGTTATAAAGAAACAGATAGTTGTTTTTTTTTTTTTTTTGTGAGGCAATTGGGGTTAAGTGACTTGCCCAGGGTCATACAGCTAGTAAGTGTTAAGTGTCTGAGGCTGGATTTGAACTCAGGTCCTCCTGAATCCAGGGCCAGTGCTCTATCCACTGCGCCACCTAGCTGCTCCTCCTAGTTTTTTAATACATATTCCAGAAGGAAAATATTATAGGTTTACAGCCAAGAATAACTTACTCAGGAAAATTGAGAACAGTCCCTATAGTAGAAAAGATAGATCTTTATTAAAATAGTGTACTTTTAAATATTGCTGAAGAAAGATAAAAGCATGGGTAGAAACTTTGAAGTATAAAAAGGGAGTTAAGAGAAACATAAGAAGGTAAACAAGAGAGAGTTATCACACAGGCCTAAACAAGGATAAATTGTTTACACTGTAATATGGAAGATACGGGATATGTTTTCTCAGAGCCTAATCATCATTCTGGCCCATAGAGTCCTAATTTGACAGAGGTCCTAAGAATGGTTCTGTTATGTTTTGATGATATTAAAGAAGAAGAGAAAGGGAGGGAAAGAGGAATACCCTTAGAAGAGAAAGGAGAGAGGAGAAATAGGGAAAATTATCTATCCTAATTTGGGAATGAAAGAAAAAGTCTATACCAAAAGGAAGAAGGCATTGTGAAAGTGGGCAATTCTTTTATCTCATTCTCATTTGAACTGTCAAAAGAAGGAAGAGTTCACATAAACATGTTTCACTAAAGTGAAAACAGGAAGGAAAAGGAGTTAAGGGAAAAGGAAATAAAAAGGAGAGAAGATAAGAGTGATTGTTCCTACGCCAAATACGTCTCTGAATTACGAATATGCCACAACTACTTTTAAGCAACGTTTTGTAGTGGCAAAACATTGGAAACTGATCAGGTGTCCATTCAGTTGGGGAATGTACTGAAACAATTTGTAGGATATTAATATGATGGCAATACTGAGACACTTGTGAAGATTTGCATGATATGTTGCAGAGTGGAAAGCAGAACAAGGAAACACATTTCATGCAATAATAATATCATAAAGACAACTTTGAAATACCTCTAGAACTCTGATCAATATACATGACCAATACTGACTCTAAAAAATTCATTATGAAATATGCTACCTACTTCCCTGACTTAGAGGTAATGGACCTCAGTTCAGAATGAGACTTCATCATTCATTATCATTTATTCGTTCATTTGTTTCATTTCAATCATTTGGCAATTAGGTAGTGCCAGAGCATCAGGCCTGGCGTCAGGAATATTTGAGTTCAAATCTGGCCTCTGAAACATACTAGCTGTGTGACCTTGGGCAACTCTTTTAACCTTTGTATGCCTCAGTTTCCTCATCTATAAAATGAGAATAATAATAGTTTCTCCTAACAGATACTCTTATTGTGACAATCAAATGAGGTAATATTTGTAAAAGTGCTTACTACAGTGCCTGGCAGAGTATACACTATATAATTTTAGCTATTTTTTTTGGTGGGGGGACATAGTTATTGTGGGAATTCTTTTTGCTTGACTATATATGGTTGTAACAGCAGTTTGTTCTTTATTTCTCAATGAAGGAGGGAGAGGAGAGAGAAAAAAGGAGATTTTCATTGATTAAAAAAGAAAAAAATAGTTAACAAAAAGAATAAAATATAATAATTTACTTAAAGTTCTTGCAAATCTTCAAGTATGATATGAATATTAGTTATTATTATTGTGTTTTCAGGAGCTCTTTTTTTTTTTGGTTGTGGAACTACCAACTTTCTTCAGAGTGATGATGGCTTTTGAATGGAGTAAGGATTGAACTCAGAGATATTAGCTACAGTTGTGAACTAAGTGCTTCCCCACCTCTTACCAAAAGTCCCATGACAACTCATGAGGTTTTAACATGTCTAAGCCTCGTGTCATTGACTCACCACGCACGCAGCCAGTCGCTGCTACCCTCTGCTTGGCCATGGGGTAGTGAAACCTGCGGGTGAAAGTGATGGGATGCTATTTTATCCCCCTGTTAAGCTTGTCTTGTCCTAGGTCCATCCGCTTAGCGTAATAGGCCACAGACAAGTAATCTTTTGGTACACTCTGAGGGCCACACCAGGGCTAGCTTCTTTCTACCTCCTATTTAGTGGCTGTTGCCATGAGAGACAATGAAGATGACATACAGTGGGCAATGTTCCAACTGAAGGGAATTCAGACAAGTGGAAATATAGGTTCATCAAGTATACAAATTAGTTAACAACACATGTGCTTATGTAGGAAAATACTGAGTGCAAGCAAATAAGATAGAATCTTTTCAAGCTTGAGTCATTTGTGCTTACTTCTTACTGTCCCCCCCCCCCCCCCTCCTCACGTAAGATATCACATTTCTCTCTATGCCCCTTGTACTTGGTTTGTATACTTGTTTCATACCTGCTATGCAAAATGATTCTGAGCCTTATTGGGGGTAGGAACTTCTAGAATGCATCAATCAGTGTAACACAATCCACTCAGCCATGGCTCATTAGGTATGACCTTGGCCCTACCCAGCTGCAAAACCCAGGGAACATACACATTTTTCATTTAGGGGTCAGGCTATGTACCAGAATTAGATTGGTATTTACTATTTCACAATTCAGGAATAAAATAATAAATAAACTATCAAAATAAGATAACAAATATTATAAATGACTAAAATAAAATTGTAAAATATATTTTCTGCTATGTTGAGAATTATTGAGCTTATGCAAAGCCCTTGTCTGAACTCTAAGGGTATTTGATCAGCACTGAGGCTATCCATCTTGCTATTTCTCACTCGTGCTATATGATAGTTCTTTTTGGTGCCATCATTTATTTTATTATTTTAAATCCCATTTTAAAATCAAATATGGGGGAGATAGAACTGAGGATGTTTGTGTGTGTGTGTGTGTGTGTGTTTGTTTATATATTTACCAAGAAGATGGAATGAAAGTCAGGACCCAAGGGTGAGAGCTATTGGAAAGGCTTCCAATCATAGGATAGAATGCCTCAGTTACAGCTGAATAGTAATGGGAGACAAAAATCAATCCAGGGTGGAAGGCAATAAAAAATCTGGAGACATCAACATAAGGAAATATAGGGTATAAATTGAGATTAGTCATGCACAATGTCATATAGTGCAGACAAGAACAGATATTTCTGAAATTAAGTCCCTAGAAGCAGACAGGGTTTCTCAGAACTTATACACACCAATGACAGGAATTATTGATGAGTCTTTCTGATCTCCAAACTACTTTTAATTCAACTTGCCCATCCTGGCACCAAGACATGAAATTTGGTGCCTGGGTGGCTTCTGCATATGTATAGGGATCACTTGTTTCATTTGTTGCAAAATGATGCAAACCAAGTTAGGTTTGGGCATTTGATAACTACTTGGACAAGTTACCTTTGCCACTAAGGTTTACAAATTGCTGTCTCAGCTAGTGGATTGATAGTGAACAGTGCCTGACCATAGTCAACAGAAAGGATCAAGTTCTATTCATCAAATGCTCATCCCTACCTGTTAGACAAATCACCTAATATATGAGGATAACTTGGGGTAACTTCCAAGCTCTCTCTGACTCTCAGAGAGCTAGCTTTCTTTCTATCCTTTAGCTCCCTTTGTGGAAAAGTATCTTTTTTTTCTCTTTGAGTTGACATTTACTCCAATGAATAGATTAACCCAATCACTTTATACAGGGGGATGTTTCCACCGTTATATCATGACTGTGTACTTTATTGATTCTTTTCTAACTCAAGGATATACTATATAAAACTTTAATCAGAATATTAAAAATTAAGAAGGTAAATATTACAATGCACAAAGTTTTACTGTTTGTCTCAGCTTGTGTGATACTCCCCAAATTGGGTCCTAAAGCTCCATTTATTTCTTAGTTTTACTCTCCTTTCCCCTTTCCCTCCTCCCATGGGGAGGTGGGGAAAGGTATCCATGTAGGTTTTTTACAATTTATGAAAAAAAAACCCAAAGCAAAATAGTTTATAGACATAGAGCCTGATCATTGAGTTCAACTCTCTTATTTACAGATGAGCAAAGTGAGGGCCCAAAGAAGTTTAGAGAATCGCCTGGAATCACATCACTAGTAAGTATCTGAGGAAGGATTCAAGTCCATGTCTTTCTGCTTCCAAGGCCAGTGCTTGGTCCAGTATGTCATGATTCAGTTTTTAGTATATTGCTACCACTATGCAATGCCAGAGAGCTTCTGCTGGTCTCTACTATGGTAGCATGTGTTTCACAGGCAAGTAATAGTATACCTCAGGTCTCATTCCAGTAGCCATTTTCTTTCACTCCAATCTCTAGTTGCACTCTTTAGTTTGAAGTTTTATACCATTCCACACAGGAAAGTAAGTGTGTGTGTGTTGTGTGGTGTTGTGTGATGTTCCTATATAGGTATAATTGCACCAAGTAGAGGGAGCAGAAGAAAAAATGTACAAACTCTGCTATGAGGATCTCATTCCCTAAATCTTCCCCCTTAACCTTCTGCTTAGCCCCTTCTTTACCCCACCCCCAATTCCTGGATATGGCTCCCAACTACCTGTCAACACATGGGTAAACTAACTCCCTTTAATGTCCCCTAAGTAAGTGCCAATCTAGGGTGTATTTATATCCCTTGACTACATGCCCTCCTGCCAGTGAAGAATTTTCCAGTCCCTGAAAATTATGGGGGGGGGTAGACTTGAACAGCTATGAAACATAAATCATAAGCAACATAAATTGTTCTATAATGTATCTACGAGTAATCATCTAACTTCCTGCCACAATGTATTTATAAATACCTAATACACAGCATTCACACCCGTGATTGCATTCACCAGTAAAGTAAATACAACAAACATAAGACAGCACATGATAGCAGATATGAATACAATACTTGTATTAGACTAAGAGAACACACACCCACAAAAGTCATGAGTAATACAATATAGTAGCATGTATAACTAAAGAAAATAACAGCAAGAAGGCATTTTGTATGCTAAACGTATATCACACATACACATAATCACACATATTGTTACATAACAAAGCACATATTACATTCATTCCCAAAATGGTGCCATCTGGCTACCATGGTTCTCCCCAATTCTCTCCTAGATGTCATAAGTCATGTTGGCCTAAAAGGTACTAGCATTTCTCATCTTTAACTACTGTAACTGTGGATATCCAAAATGACTACTACCGCTACAGACCCATTAGTTTCTATTTTTCATCCTAATCTTATGGTTGTCCAGGTCAATTGTCACTAGTTCCAGCTATTATAGATGGTCCATGGTCCCTAGGGTCCCTCCATAGCCCAGAGTCATTAGAAAAAGAATGGCCTCTGATTCAGCCTTTCTTTTTATCTGGTCAGAAGTCTTCTTCCGATTATCACTGGCTCATCTGAGTTCCATTACCCTCCCTGCGGGTGGGAGTAACATATAATGAGGGTCTGCCTGAAGGTAATAGGGACACGCCAATGGAGGACTGATCTTTGGAGTACTTTCCCTGTTTGGCAATATGAACGGAGGCTTATTTTGTATTTTGCTCAATGCGATTTTGCCTAGACTTTGGACAGTGCTACTGAGAACAGGCTTGAGCCTGAGTGACCTTTTTTAAAGGTTTCCCCAGGTGGGCAGAAAAAAAGGGGGAGAGAGGGAAAAGAGGGGGGAAAACTACAGGGCCTGAATATCAGAAGGAGGAAAGCAGAAGAGAGAGAAAGGGAGGCGAAAGAAGTAAAGGGAAGGAGACTACTGCAGACTGGTTTTAAAATGATTTATAATCAATGTGCAAAGAAATCTCATATATGCCTTGCCCGAAAACAATGAAAGGTAGAATAAAAAAAAAAAGAAAAAGTTAATTCTTTAAGAATGAATACAAATTTAAAGAATATATAAAACGGGCAGCTAGGTGGCGCAGTGGATACAGCACTGGGTCCTGGATTCAAGGAGTACCTGAGTTCAAATCGCGCCTCAGACACCTTGACACCTTACTAGCTGTGTGACCCTGGGCAAGTCACTAACCCCCATGCCCCACAAAAAAAAAAGAATATATAAAACTAAATCAGTCAATAGATCATATTATAATTAATATCAGGAAAATTTGCAAAAATGCAACCTCAAAAATCTTAACTTTTTTCAAATTGCCATAATCCTAAATGTAAATTTTTTGAATGTTGTTCAATAGAAAATGCTGACTGTTATTATTTTGACATCAGTTCCTTTTATTTGAAAACAGGAAATAGTTTAAAATATTTGATATTAAAATATATATAGGTTGGGGCAGCTAGATGGCACAGTGGATAGAGCACTGGCCTGGAGTTAGGAGGTCCTGAGTTCAAATCGAGCCTCAGACACTTGACACTTATAAACTGTGTGACCCTGGGCAAGTCACTTAACCCCAATTTGCCTCACCAAAAAAAAATACATATACACTATAACATAATATATAAAGCAACATGACCTTTTGTAATAAAAGAATAAACTAAAAATTAAAAAATACATACTTTATTATAACAAATTGAAACTAAAAATTTTTATTCCTTAAAAGGTACATTAAATTGATTCAGGAAAGTCATGACTGTACATAATAAAAGGGATTGCATTTTTGTACTGTCAAAATACAGAAGTTAATATTCCTATAGAATTGGGAATATTTGGAATATGTACAGTTCATGGTAAAAGTCTTGCAATCTGTTATTCAGAATTGCAAGTGCAATGAACATGAAGTATCCATCTATATCATTTCTATCTATATCTAGTTTAGTACATATTCTTATTTTCTTTCCTTATAGTCTTTCTTTTAAGTAATTGATCGTCCTTTCATTGATTAGTAGGTTGACAGATTTTGTGTACATTGTTATTGTTTTCTTTAAAATTCACCAGTTTTGCAATGACCGTTAAATAAATGATAAATTATGATACTAATATAGAAAAAAAATCATGCAATATAATTAGGCTCTGGCTTTTTTAGGGACTGCCCAGCCCAGGAATTTGCACCGCCTGCTCTCTGTCAGCCTGGGGATGGTTTTCCGTCTATTTATCTCCAATTCTGTGTCTTCCCTGTATAGCAAGATTTCTCATTAACACTCTGTCACTTTGCAGAAGATGCTGACAATGAACCAGAGAATCAGACTGCTGCTTATTTCTATCTAAGATTTTTCTGTGTTGAGGCCATAGTTCAGCACTAGGCCCCTTTTAGCTGATCTCTCCCCTGAGAAGCATACTGATGACAATCTCCACTCTTCTGTACTTTCTGACATTCTAAAGCACAAGTTAATAGGCAAATGTGGTTCTGACATAAATATCAGCAGGCAGGGGGTAAAGCCTGTGGCATTGTTCTTAGTGGCATAGCATTGCACTCTGTTTCCTCCCCTACATTCACATTTGTGGAATCAGGTTTCCCCAGTGATGATAATTCCAGGTTCAAGGGATGCCTGATTCTAAACACTATAGCTCGTGAGCTTCCATGAGTCTATTTGACTCAATCTCTAATTTTTCTCCCTACTTTATTCCAATCATCTGATGAAGAAGCTACCATTCTCTCTGTCAAGGCCAAACCCCTTCCACATATACCTTTGATCCCTCCCCCTTTCATCCTCTCTATTCTTTCCAGTGAACCAAAAAGCATTTATTGAAATACTTACCACGTGCTAGGTGCTGTCCTAAGTAAGGGATCAAAAGAAAAGCAAGCCCCTTTAATCATTTCTTCTCCCCTCCCCATCTAATCTTCAGTCCATCTTTGAATTCACATGGCCTACACCCCCCATCCCTGCCTCTACATTTCTGTTCCCTAGTTTGTGGGCATGCTGACCATGAGTTGTCTGGTGCCTACGTGTTACTTACTATAGATAGGTAGAATCTAACTTAGTACTCGCTAAAAATATGTTATTGGATTACTGTCAGTCCATACTTGAAACTGAGCCCCATACGCAATCTTCGATTTAACCCAGGAATAGCCCAGTTCAAAGTCAAGAATTAATTTCATTTCGTTG
Organism: Dromiciops gliroides; assembly: GCF_019393635.1. Classification (NCBI taxonomy): domain Eukaryota; kingdom Metazoa; phylum Chordata; class Mammalia; order Microbiotheria; family Microbiotheriidae; genus Dromiciops; species Dromiciops gliroides. The sequence continues at coordinate 83,275,311 of NC_057862.1, forward strand.
TTCAGTTTTTTGCGGTGTGTGTCTGACTCTTCATGACCACCTTTGGGGTTTTCCTTGTGAAAAAGGTTACTGAAGTAGTTTGCCATTTCTTTCCTCCACCTCATTTTATATATGAGGAAACAATGGCAAACAGGATTAAGTGACTCGCCCAGGTCACACAGTTAGTAAGTGTTGGAGGCCAAATTTAAACAGAGGAAGATAAGTCTTCCTGACTCCCAGGCAGCACTTTATCCTGTGCCACCGCTACCCATTCAATTGGTTTATAGAGATCATTATTCTAACTATCAGGGCATCCTCTCTGGGTAAATGCAGTAGGTTTCCAGTGATCAATTACTCTCGTACTACTTAGTGTGACTTGCTCCCCAGCCATTGGGGCTAACCAGTAAGTCGCAAAAATACCTTTTTGAATCTTCTTATGCCAACACTGGTGTGACTGAGACGTATTACTGCTATAGGATCACAGACTGTACCCAATAATCCTGGTCAGCCGTCTCACAAAGTGCCATTTCATTGATAAAAGTGGGAATTAAATGGGAACATGTGGGTGGATGGATCTAAAGTCATTTCCACCAAAGGGAAAATAAAACTAAACAAAAATTTTAAAACGACTCATGGTACACAACTCATTGATGATTGGTCATCTTTGTACAATGGACAAAAATTTATATTAGTGACTATATATTTATAACAGTTGAAGTTATGAATGTTCAGGTATTAAAATGGTTTCCTTTTTTTTCTCCAAAAAGTTACAGATAGTCTTCCTATTATTCAGGTAAGTTGAAGTTAATTTCCTCTACCCACACATTCTCATACAGAACAATAAGACGTTTCTCAGTGCTACTGAGAGCATTGCAGTATTCATGATAAACAGGTTCACTTGGTAATATTTTGAATGTCAAAAAAGAGTTGGCCAAAAGTAGAATCATAGGTTATTCCATACCCTCTTTTGACAGACTGAGGACACCTGAGACCCTCAAAGATTAGCTAGTGAGGGGAAGATTGGACCAGAATCAGGTCATCTCACTCTAGTTCATTGCTAGTTCTGTCCAGACATTCTTTCAAGATGCGAGTAACATGACATAAAAGGAAATAAGGGTGGGTAAGGGCAATTAGCTGCTGAATTCCTTACTGTCTGAACAGCAATAGCAGTGGTCATCTCCATTTCCCTGCTTTCACTTTGTATAGGATAGATCTGACTCAACATTTCTTTGATTACAAAGATAAATTCATTGAGGTTAAACAAAAAGAATGGAAAACTTAGGGGAGAGATTAAAAAAGAACAAAAGTCAGAAAGGAGTGGATCGTAGTTATCTAAAATCATTTTGAAATTTAAATAAGCTGGTGTCAGCCTGGTCAATGGATTGAGGGCCAAGCCTGGATTCCAGTAAGACACCACCTGTATTCAAGTCTGGTTTCTGCTTTAGGCCTCACTTTGTGACCCTGGGTGGGTAGTTTAACTTCTTGGTGCCTCCATGGAACCTCTCTAAAACACTTAGGCATTAGATGAGTTGCAGATTTGCATTAGTGAACTAAATTTCTAATGGGGAGATCCCTTACAGGATTGAAATCATTGGAATGAACCAAAAAGAAAAAGGTTTGCACTGTGCACAGAAAATAAATTCAATTATTTTACTTAAAAATAACTTATAAATAACTTTTAAATTTTTTTCTGGCTAATAACATAAAGCTTTATTCCCCCAACATTATGCCTCCTCTCATTCTCATCTACCACCCCCATTTTGGTCCTCTTTGCCATCTTCCTAGCTAATGTGGTGATGACATTGTTTAGCTCTTCACTTTTATATCCTGTAGGCATTTAGAGATTCTCAGTGAATATTTTCCAAACTTTTTCTTTGTTAGTTTATTTTGGTTGGGGAAATGAGGGGTTAAATGACTTGTCTAGGGATCTCACAGCTAGTAAGTGTCAAGTGTCTGAAGCCAGATTTGAACTCAGGTCCTCCTGAATCCAGGGCCAGTGCTTTATTCGCTTCATCACCTAGTTGTCCCCAAACTTTTCTTTAAAAAAGAAAAAGGGAAACTGACATTCTCTACCAGCTTTCATTTCACTTAATCGAACTGTAAATAGCTTTTTAGTTAGTTTAGTGTTGTATCACTTTCTAAAATATTACCCAACACCATCCATTATCCACTCATAGATACTTTTTCAGTAGCTCTGACTCTACCACAGGATCACAGAATCAAAGAATCACAGAATTAAAGCTGAAGCAATCTTAGAGGTCATCTAGTATAATTCCTTTATTTACAGATGAAGAAACTGAGGGCTAAAGAAATTAGGAGACTTGCCCAAAATTACACAGATAGAAACTGGTTGATTCAGGATTTGAACCAAAGTCCTCTGACTAACATTACTAATGAAGACCTCCAATGAAGGGGAAGTCATGAGTTCTTGAGACAGCTCTACTTTAGGGCACTTCTAAACAGAGAAAAAAGAAAATGGCATTGTCAACTCTCTCTTGCCACCCAAATGAAATTGTTCCTTAACTCTTTAATCTGTGACTATAATATATAACAACCAATAAAAAAATCCAATCCTTGAAGTTTTTCTGTACATTGAGTTGGAATCTGCCTCTCTGAAGTGTTAGCTCAATGCTCCTAGTTCTGCCCTCTGGGAACAGGAAGAATGAGTCTCTCTCTTCTTCTATAAGAAAGACCTTCCTCAATTTGAAGAAAGCTATCACATTCCATCCAGGGTTAAATATCTCCAATTTCTTCACTAATTTAATATATCATGCTTCCCTCAGAATTTTAATCTCCTAACCTTTGTCTTTCTCTCTTCCAATTGTTATCTAACTGGAGGGAGCCATCTTAGGAGTTCTGTGGATTGGTCTAACTTTGGAACAGGATGTCCAAGACTTCTCCACGACAAGTAGTTGGTTGTTAACCCTAACAAGACCTATGGTATTTCATACACTATGAATAACAGTACATCTAAGGTAATTAGATAATTAGTTCTGTTTTGGGAACCCAGGTAGATATGTCTAATAGGCAGGTGGCAGTACTGAACTAGAGTTAAGAAAAGAGGCTGAGACTGTAAACATACACATATATATAGATACATACATATATACATACATATGCATCTCCCCCCCCCCCCTCCTTGGGAGTCATGTGCATAAAGATGATATTTAGGGGGTGGAGCCAAGATGGCGGAGAGGAAGCAGCAAGCTACCTGAGCTCTCCTTCTGTTCCCTCAAAAAGAACATTAAATCAAGCCTCTGGACAGATTCTGAAACTACAGAACCTGCAAAGGGACAGAGAGATACAGTCCTCCAACCAGAGATAATTTAGAAGACTTCAGGAAAAGGTCGGTCTGACTCGGGCAAAAGGGAGGCCCAGTGCAGGGCAGCAACCCAGCGCCGAGGGGGTCAGGGCAAGTCAGCAGGAGCTGCGGGCCACAGCCAAACAACTGAGGCCCCTGGAACCTGGTTCAAAAATCTAGTGGCCAAGAAGGACAGTGGAAAAACCTACCTGCACCGGCCGGGAGGGCGAGGAACAGGTCAGGCGGGAACGGATGCCAGGAGTAGGCGCCTGGCTAGCCGAGCGCACCCAGACAGGAAGCAGTGCAGGGCGGGGGATCTCCACACACCATAAAGGCCTCAGAGTAAAAAGCTGATCATATAGCACCTATACCCCTGCACAAGAAGCCCAAAACAGGGACTCTGGTGCCCCGAGAGCAGACCTCAACTTAAAAAATAAATAAATAAGCTGCAATAATGTGTAAGAAGCAAAAAAGAGCCCTCTCCATTGAGAGCTTCTGTATCAATAAGAAGCCAACGCAAACTCAGATGAGGACAATACCCTCAAATTGCCTACATCTGAAGCCTCACGAGGGAAGGTGAATTGGTCTCAGGAACAAAAAGCCTTCCTGGAGGAGCTCAAAAAGGATTTTAAAAATCAATTGAGAGAGGTAGAAGAAAAAATGGGGAGAGAAATGAAAGCAAAACAAGAAAACTATGAAAAAAGAATCAGCAGCTTGGAAAAGGAAGCACAAAGATTGACTGGCCAAATGGAAAAAAAAGTGCATAATTTCACTGAAGAAAACAATGCCTTAAAAAATTCACTTGGCCAAATGGAAAAAAAGGTGAATAATCTCATTGAAGAAAACACTGCCTTAAAAAATTAACTTGGCCAAATGGAAAAAAAGGTGCATAATCTTACTGAAGAAAACAATGCTTTAAAAATTAAAATTGTACAGTTGGAAGATAAGGAATCCATGAGACACCAGGAATCAGTCAAGCAAAATCAAAAGAATGAAAAAATAGAAGAAAATGTGAAATACCTCATTGGAAAGACAACTGATCTGGAAAACAGATCGAGGAGAGACAATTTGAGAATCATTGGACTGCCTGAAAACCATGACCAGAAAAAGAATCTAGACACCATATTCCAGGAATTATAAAGGAGAACTGCCCCTGATATCATAGAATCAGAGGATAAAATCATCATTGAAAGAATCCACCAATCACCTCCTGAAAGAGATCCCAAAAGGAAAACCTCCAAGGAATATTGTAGCCAAATTCCAGAATTATCAGGTGAAGGAGAAATACTCCAAGCAGCTAGAAGAAGCAATTTAAATATCACGGAGCCCAGTCAGGAATTGCTCAGGACCTGGCAGCTTCACATAAAAGGACCGCAAAGCATGTAATAAGATATTCCGGAGGCAACGGAGCCTTGGATTGCAGCCAAGAATCTATTGCCCAGCAAAAATGTGCATTTTCCTTTCAGGGAAAAAGATGGACATTTAATGACATTGGGGACTTTCAATCTTTCCTGGTGAAAAGACCAGAACTGAACAGAAAATTTGATCTCAACATACAAGACTCAGAGAAGTTTAAAAAGGTAAACAGAGGGGAGAAAAAAAAAGGTTACCCTATTAGGTTAAACTGTTTATATCCCTACACTGGGAAGATAATACTCATAACTCTTAAGCAAACTGTAAATGTATTGGGCAGGAAGAGGACCTTTACACAGAGGTTATAACTATAAATTGTCTTTGATGTGATGATACAAAAAAAAAATTTAAGGTGTTACAAAAGGGAGTCTATGGGGAGGAGAGGAAAGGGGAGGTGGAAGGGATGAATTATTTCATATGAAGAGGTGAAAACAAACTATTACAATAGAGGGAAAGAAAGGAGGGTGTGACATTGTTTCAACCCGATTCTCATTAGATTTGATTCAAAGAGGGAATAAACATATACGTTCATTGGGATAAAGAAACTTAACTCAAGTCTTTAGGGAATCAAAGGGGAAGGGAAAGGGAGGGACTGATAGAAGGGAGGACAAAAGCAAGGGAGAAAAGGATAAAGAAAAGAGAGGGGGGTGATAAAAAGGGAGGGCAGATTGGGGAGACGGGTAAGAAGTAAAACGTCGGTAAGGAGGAATAGGGTGAAAGAAGGGGGGGAAAAAGTACAAAGGGGGTAAACAGAATAGAGGGTAATAGACGTGTCAGTAATAATAACTGTGAATGTGGAATGGGATAGAACTCTGCTATAAAACGGAAGCGAATTGCAGAGTGGATTAAAAACCAGAATCCTACAATATGCTGTTTACAAGAAACACATTTGAAGCAGAGAGATACACACAGAGTAAAGGTAAAAGGCTGGAGCAGAATATATTATGCTTCAGCTAAAGTAAAAAAAGCAGGAGGTAGCAATCCTTATCTCAGACAAAGTGCAGGCAAAAATAGATCTCATTAAAGAGATAAGGAAGGAAATTCCATCTTGCTTAAAGGTACTATAGATAATGAAGTAATATCAATATTGAATATGTATGCACCAAGTGATATAGCATACCAAGTTCTTAAAGAAGAAGTTAAATGAATTACAAGAGTATTAGACAGTAATACTATACTAGTGGGGGATCTGAATCTCCCACTCTCAGAATTAGATAAATCTAGCCAAAAAATAAATAAGAAAGAAGTGAAGAGGTGAATAGATTACTAGAAGAGTTAGACATGATAGATGTCTGGAGAAAATTGAATGGGGATAGAAAGGAATATACCTTTTTCTCAGCAGTACATGGCACATTTCAAAAAATTGACCATGTATTAGGGCACAAAAACATCATAGTTAAATGTAGAAAGGCAGAAATACTAAATGCATCCTTTTCAGATCATGATGCAATAAAAATTACATGTAAGAAAGAGCCAGGGAAAAGTAGAAATGAAAATCAATTGGAAACTAAATAATTTCATTCTAAAGAATGAATGGGCCAAACCAAGAAATCATAGAAACAATCAATAACTATATCCAAGAGAATGACAATAATGAGACAACATACCAAAATCTATGAGATGCAGGCCAAAGCAGTGCGTAGGGGAAAATTTATAGCTCTAAATTGCTTACATGAATTAAAAAGAGAAAGAGGAGATCAATGAATTGGCATGCAACTTAAAAAGCTAGAAAAAGAACAAATTAGAAATACCCAATTAGATACTAAATTAGAGATCCTGAAAATCAAAGGAGAGAATTAAATAAGATTGAAAGCAAAAAAAACTATAGAATTAATCAATAAAACTAAGAGCTGGTTTTATGAGAAAAACCAATAAAATAGATAAAATATTGGTTAATTTGATTAAAAAAAGAAAGAAGAAAAACCAAATTACCAGTATCAAAAATGAAAAAGGGGATGTTACCACCAATGAAGTGGAAATTAAATCAATAATTAGGAATTATTTTGCCAACTGTATGCCAATAAATTTGACAATCTAAATGAAAGGGATGAATATTTACAAAAATACAAACTGCCCAGTTACGGAAGAAGAAGAATAAAATCCTTAAATAAACCCATATTAGAAAAAGAATTGAACAAGCCTTTAATGAACTCCCTAAGAAAAAATCCCCAGAGCCAGATGGGTTTACGGGTGATTTTTACCAAACATTTAAAGAACAATTAATTCCAATATTATACAAATTATTTGGAAAAATAGGTGAAGAAGGACTTCTACCAAATTCATTTTAATGACACAAATATAGTGGTGATACCAAAACCAGTCAAAGCAAAAACAGAGAAAGAAAATTATAGACCAATTTCCCTAATGAATATTGATGCTAAAATCTTAAATAAAGATATTAGCAAGGAGATTACAGCAAGTGATCACCAGGATAATACACTATGACCAGGTGGGATTTATACCAGGAATGCAGGGCTGGTTCAACATTAGGAAAACTATTAACATAATCAACCACATCAATAAGAAACCAACCCAAATCATATGATTATCTCAATAGATGCAGGAGAAAGCTTTTGACAAAATACAACACCCATTCCTAATAAAAACACTGGAGAGTTTAGGAATAGGGAGAGCTTTCCTTAAAATAATAAACAGTATCTACCTAAAGCCATCAGCAAGTATTATATGCAATGGAGATAAATTAGAGGCCTTCCCAATAAGATCAGGGGTGAAACAGGGATGTCCATTATCACCCCTATTATTTAATATTGTACTAGAAATGTTAGCTTTAGCAATAAGAGAAGAGAAAGGAATTAAAGGAATTAGAATAGGCAAGGAGGAAACAAAACTATCACTCTTTGCAGATGATACGGTGGTATACTTCAGGAATCCTCGAGAATCAACTCAAGAATTACTTGAAACAATGAACAACTTTAGCAAAGTAGCAAGATATAAAATAAATCCACATAAATCATCAGCATTTCTTACATGACCAACAAAGTCCAGCAGCAAGAGATAGAAAGAGAGATTCCATTTAATAGTAACAGTAGATAATATAAATACTTGGGAGTCTACTTGCCAAGACAAAACAGGAAACTCTATGAACACAACTACCAAGCACTCTTCACACAAATCAAATCAGATCTAAATAATTGGAAGCTATCAATTGCTCATGGGATAGGCAGAGCTAATATAGTAAAAATGACAATACTGCCTAAATTAATTTACTTATTCAGTGCCATACCAATCAGACTACCTAAAAATTATTTTATAGAGCTAGAAAATATAATAACAAAATTCATCTGGAAAAACAAAAGATCACGACTATCCAGGGAAATAATGAAAAAAAAAATTCACAGGAAGGTGGGTTAGCGGTACCAAACCTGGAGTTCTACGATAAAGCGGCAGTCATTCCAACTATCTGGTACTGGCTAAAAAAATAGAGTGGTAGATCAATGGAATAGGCTAGGCTCAGGAAATGCAGTAGTAAATGACAATAGTAATGTAGTGTTTGATAAACCCAAAGACTCCCAGCTTCTGGGATAGGAACTCGGTATTTGACAAAAACTGCTGGGAAAACTGGAAGATAGTATGGCAGAAATTAGGCATAGACCAACATCTTACACCTTATACTAAAATAAGGTCAAAATGGATACACGATTTAGACATAAGAGGTGATACCATAGGTAAATTAGGAGAGAAAGGAATAGTGTACCTATCAGATCTTTGGAAAGGAAAACAGTTTTTGACCAAACAAGAGATAGAGTATATTATAAAATGCAAAGTGGATGATTTTGATTACATTAAATTAAAAATTTTTTGTACAAATAGAAGCAATGCATCCAAAATTCCGAAGGGAGGCGAGAAAGCTGGGAAACAATTTTTGAGGCCCAGTACTTCTGATAAAGGTCTCATCTCTAAAATATATAGGGAACTAAATCAAAATTTATAAGAACCCAAGTCATTCCCCAATTGAGAAATGGTCAACAGGATATGAAACAGGCAGTTTTCTTGATGAAGAAACCAAAGCTATCTATTCCATATGAAAAAAATGCTCTAAATCTCTAATGATTAGAGAGATGCAAATTAAAACAACTCCTGAGGTACCACCTGACACCTATCAGATTGGCTAAAATGACAAAAAAGGAAAATAATAAATGTTGGAGAAGCTGTCGAAAATTGGAACACTAATCCCATTGTTGGTGGAGCTGTGAACTGATCCACCATTGCGAGAGCAATTTGGAATTATGCCCAAAGGGAGATAAAGCTGTGCATACCCTTTGACCCAGCAATACCACTTTTGGGTCTTTTTTCCAAAGAGATCATGGAAGGGGGAAAGGGACCCACAATGTACAAAAATATTTATAGCTGCTCTTTACGTGGTGGCAAAGAATTGGAAGTTGAGGGGGTGCCCATCAATTGGGGAATGGCTGGACAAGTTGTGGTATATGAATACAATGGAATACTATTGTGCTGTAAGAAATGATGAGCAGGAGGAGTTCAGAGAAACCTGGAGGGTCTTGCGTGGGCTGATGATGAGTGAGATGAGCAGAACTAGAAGAACATTGTACACAGTAGCATCAACATTGAGTGTTGATCTACTCTGATGGACTATATTCTTCTCACCAATGCAATGGCACAGAAGAGTTCCAGGGAACTCGTTATGGAAGAGGATCTCCAAATCCAGGAAAAAAAAAAAAAGAACTGCGGAGTATAGATGCTAAATGAACCGTACTATTTCTTTTGTTTTTGATGCTGTGGTTTTTTTCTATTTTGAGGTTTTCCATCATTGCTCTGATTTTTTTTCTCTTATAACATGACTAATGCAGAAATAGGATTAATGTTATTATTGTATATATATATATATATATATATATATATATATATATATATAACCTATATCAAATTACCTGCTGTCTAGGGGAGGGGGGAGGGAGGGGAGGAAGGGAGAAAAATCTGAGATTGTAAAGCTTGTATAAACAAAGGTTGAGAACTATCTTTACATGTAACGGAATAAAAATAAAATACTTTATTAATTAAAAAAAAAAGATGATATTTAAACCCATAGAAATTCATCAGATCAGAATGTCCCATAAGCAACTCCAACACAACATGTCCAAATGAAATTATCTTTTTTATAATTTATAATATACATTTGATGCTATAATATTTACATAATTTTTGAACATATATATGAACTTATAATTCATGATCTAATTTATAATTCAACATTAATAATCTTTCCCCCAAACCCACACCTTCTAATTTCCCTGTGTATTGAGTGTACCACCATCTTATCTTTTCAGTAACCCAATTTGGCAACTATAGACTCATCTTCATTTCTTCCACTTCCCTCACCTCATATTCAAATAGTTGCTATATCCACAATATCACTCATGTTTACTACTACTCCATTTACATAACCACTATGTCCATTCAGTTCCTCATCATCTCTTTTCCAAAGTATTGAAATAACCTCTAAATCTGTCTTCCATTCTTTTTTCTCTCTCTAATATTGGCTCCACATAACTGACAAAATAATGTTCACAAAGCACAGATCTGACTGTGCCACTCCCTTACTCAAGAATGTTCATTGTCTAATGACTCTAGGGAAAACAAAGCAAAACACATGTAAAATATTTGTTTGGCCTTTAAAGTCCTTCATAATCTGGTTCCAGATCTTCTTGCCAGAATTATTTTAAATTCCTTCCCATAAATACTTTATGTTCTAGCCAAAATGGCTTACTTGCTGTTCTATGTACAGAAAATTTGATCTCATATTTCTATGCTTTTATACTAGTTACCCACCAAACCCGGAATTTTTTCCTCATTTGTCTCCTAGAATTGCAAGCTTTCTTCAAGGATCAACCTAGGTAGTGCCTCCTAATTTAACTCATCATTTATGATCTCCTGTCCCATTCTGCTTTTATAAACTTTATATTTATCTGTATATAAGTTTTATTTCCCTCAGCACAATATGAACTTCTTGAAGGCTAGGACCATTTAGTGTTTTTTTTGTCTTATCCCCAACACCTAGCACATTACCTTGTTCATCTTATATACCTACAGCTAGTTGGCACAGTAGATAGAGCACTGGCACTGAAGTTAGGAGGACCTGAGTTCAAATCTCCCCTCAGACACTTACTAGCTGTGTGATCCTAGCTAAGTCACTTAGCCCCATTTGCCTTAAACATCCAAGACCATCTCCAGTAGTCTTGAGAAGATAGATAGATTAGATAGATAGATAGATAGATAGATAGATAGATAGATAGATAGATAGATAGATAGATAGATAGATACCCCTTGCCACTGGATGAAGATATCTTTGGAAGAGTCAAGGAGGTTAGTGACCTTGCACAGCCCTCCCTCATTTAAATCCAATTGACTGCAAGTCATGACATCACCTCCTCATATCATGGTCCTCTTTGAGAATGAAGGAAAAACTATAATACAACATACCTAATTGATGTGTATTGAATGCATTTGTTTCCAAGAATATTTTCTGGGTTAACCTTGGAAAAATGAAAAACTACTTGAGCTGTGTCTGGGATAGTTATTCACCTCCTCTAAATGTTTGGGGTGAAAAGATTTTATATAGGAGCATAGGTTATAATGGAGATAGCCTGCTAAACTGAAAGCTCTTTGAGAGTAGGAACTGTATCTTATTTATCCTTATAGCTCTTTCAGCCTGGTACATTGTTGGAACTTGCTCATTAGATGTAGTGTAAAGAATACTGCTTCAAAGTTTCTAGTAACTTCATAATAAAGGGAAAATGGGCATTGCATGACTGAGGGAGAATAAAAGATCACCCTGTTCATCAGAGGAAGAAATGTGCTGGTACACACCTGGAAAGGTGTGTACAAGTAGAATTGTCCTTACTGGGCAATGAGATGAATGTGATAGAACTGTTAAATATGGCAACAACTGGACATACAGAGAGCAACTTATTTTTCAATGCTAATTTGCTTATTTCCAAAGATCAAATTACTTAGAGAAGGGGATTTGAAGTAAATGAAAACTAATCAACTCAACATCAAAATGAGAATGCTGTGGCTCAGAACCAGAAATTATACACAAAATGTACCTGACAAGTCCTAAATTGAAGCAAATGGAATAAAAAGAGAAAAGTACTATTTCTGAACATTTTGAAATGATGTCTTTGCTTTATAATAGAAATTCAACCCAGAGTACATGGTCATTGGCTTTGTTATCCTTTAGAGAAACTTCTACATATGGTATACTTAAAAGATAATAATGTCATTGATTGAAGCAAATTGACTGCAGGCAAAATAAGCAAGAGACACAAAGGTGTGATAGCTAATGTCAATTTTGGTCTAATGAACTGGCTAATGACCAATGTTCAATGTGAACTGAAGCTTAAAGTATCTCCATATGAATCTTTAGGATAAGTTGAGTGTGACCAATATACCATATCCATTAGGTGAAATATAGGCAGAGAATAGAGGGGTTTTTTGCTCTTCTGTTTAGTTTTTAACATCATCTAGATAGAATCTACTTTTCTCTACCTTCTCATGCCACCCTTCTACCCTTCTTGTTGACTTTATGTTTTATGATAGTAGTTCTCAAATTTTTTGTTGTTAGTACTCTTTATAATCTTAACATTTTTTTTTGCAGGGAAATGAGGGTTTAAGTGACTTGCCCAGGGTCACACGGCTAGTAAGTGTCAAGTGTCTGAGTCTGGATTTGAACTCAGGTCCTCCTGAATCCAGGGCCGGTGATTTATCCACTGTACCACCTAGCTGCCCCAATCTTAACAATTATTTATATAAATTATATCTATCACTATTTACTGTTTTAGACATTTAAACTGATGAATTTTTTAAGTTATGTATTATTTTATTAGAAATAACAACAAACCTATTGCATGTTAAGATAAAGAACATGTTTCTATGAAAAAATAACTGCATTAAAACATTAAAAAAACTCAAATGAGAAAAGAAAAACCTTATACATTTTTACAAACATCTTTAATGCCTGCCTCAATAGAAGAAGCTTGGATTCTCTTATCTGCTTCTGCATTAAATCTGTTGAGATATATTGTTTTAGTTGAATTAAATGAAGAAAATCTGGCTTCACATAGATAGTTGTAAAAGGGAGGAGCATTTCAATAGGCAAGCCATATCTTAGCATTATTATGAAATTAATTTTGACCTCATCAACCCTCTGAAAGGGTCTCTGGGGCCTCCAGGGGTTCTTGGATCACAGTTTGAAAAGTGCTGCTCATTGGACTATTGGACTACAAATTGGACTATTTGTTACCCCACAAATACATGCTTTTGATGTGGGATGGATTTAGGGTCAAACTGATTGTGAGTCATCTCAAAAGAATTACAAGACTCAGTGCCTCAGTTTCCCAAGTTTTATTGCAGTACTATGAATGACCACCGTGGAGGTGTCCCTTGAATAGGGAAAGAAAAGACAATTATATTTGTAGTATGGATAAACTGATTATCAGTCTCATTATAATAATCTCCTCCTTAGGGAGGTACAGGGGAGGACTTATCCTAATTTGGAGATCCTGGGGTCTGGAGCCAACCCCTAAAGCAGGTACCCTTTTCTGTGGAGGTGTGTTTTTGGGGTTTACACATCATAAGGTGAATCTGAAGACAAATTTGGCATTTTCTTTGCATGTTACTTCAACTTGCCAAGGTCAGATTGTCCCTGTATTTTTCATTCTCAGGCCTAGTTTAACATTTATCAATTAGAATTTCTATAGGCTGTCTCTTATGTCTTTGTTATAGTTAAAGTCTCTATGACCTGTCTCTTTATGCTTTTGTTATGAGTGCTAATTAATATGGGTAACAAGAGCCTAGGCCCTGACTTGTAATGAAGGCCCAAGTTATCCATTAATCCCTTTCAGAACTGGGGCCTCTAAGTTATAACCCCTCTTGGAGCTCAAATCTAAAGTAGAGCTCAGGTCTTAGGTTTTTCTGTTAACCCCTTTTAGGTACTATTGATAGGTTATCTGTTAACACTTTTAGTCTCCTCCATAACTTTTACATATTTTCTGGTTTTAGGTCTTTGCTCACATAATTCTGCTTCAGATGTGTTTCTTATAAACAACATATTGTAGGATTTAATCATCTCTGCTATTCACTTCCATTTTATGGGAAAGTTCATCCCATTTACATTCATAGCTAAGATTATTGTTTATTTCCCTTCATCTCTTTTCCCCTTTGTTTGTACTCTTATTTTCTTCTTTCACACTATTCCATTTCACCAGTGTTTTGTTTCTGACCACTGCCTCTCTCAATATGCCCTCCCTTTTATCATCTGCCCTTTTCTTTCCCACTTTTTTCCCTGCGTCTGCCCTCCCTTCTATCAGTACCACCCTTTCCCCTTTCCCTTTTACTTCCTTAAAGAGTAAAATAAGTTTCTTTATACAAATGGGTGTATATGTTATTCACTCCCTGAACCAAATCTGATGGGAGTAAGGTTGAAACAATGCTCACCCCTCCCTTCTTTCCCTCTATTGTAATAGGTTCTTTTTGGGCCTCTTCATATGATGTAGTTAACCCCATTCCACCTCCACCTCCCTCTCTTCTCCCTATTCTCCTTTTATTGCCCCTTAAGTTTCTTTATATCATCACATCAAAGTCAATTTAATAACAATACGTTAATAAAGACACAGATCCTGAGAGTCAAAAGTATTATCCTCCCTCATAGGGATATAAACAGTTTAACCTCATTCAACAACCTTTTCCCCCCTGTTTACCTCTTTATACTTCTCTTGAGTCTTGTATTTGAAGATCAAATTTTCTGTTCAGTTCTGGTCTTTTCTTCAGGAAATCTTGGAAGTCCTCTATTTCATTGAATGTCCATCTTTTCCCCTGAAAGGGAATGATCAGTTTTTCTGGGTAGTTGATTCTTGGTTGTAATCCAAGCTCCTTTGCCTTCTGGAATATCATATCCCAGGCTTTGCAATCCTTTAATGTTGAAGCTGCCAGGTCCTGTGCAATCCTGGCTTTGGCTCTTTGGTATTTAAATTATTTCTTTCTTGCTGCTCCTTCACCTGATAATTCTGGGATTTGGCTACAATATTTCTTGGAGTTTTCCTTTTGGTGTCTCTTTCAGGAGGTGATTGATGGATCATTTTAGCCTCTGATTCTACAATATCAGGGCAGTTCTTGATAATTTCCTGGAATATAGTGTCTAGACTCTTTTCTTGATCATGGCTTTCAGGTAGTCCAATAATTCTTAGATTATCTCTCCTGGATCTATTTTCCGGGTCAGTTGTCTTTCCAATGAGGTATTTTACATTTTCTTCATTTTTTTTTAGTCTTTTGACTCTGCTTGAAAGATTCTTGATGTTTCATGGAGTCATTAGTTTCCATCTTCCCAATTTTAATTTTTAAGGCATTATTTTCCTCTGTAAGCTTTCACATCTCCTTTTCCATTTGGTCAATTGTATTTTTTAAGGAATTGTTTTCTTCAGTAAATTTTTGTTCTTTTTTCCAGCATAACTCTCATTTCTCTCATTTTTTTCTCATTTTTTCTCATTTTTTCTTCTACATCTCTCATTTGATTTTTCAAAGCATTTTCTAGCTCTTCCAAGAAAGCTTTTTGGTCTTGAGACAAGATCATCTTCCCACTTGAGTTGTCACCTGTAGGCATTTTGACAAAGTCATCTGAGTTTGTGTTTTGGTCTTCCCTTTCACCATAGAAGCTGTCAATGGTAAGGGTCCTTTTTTGTTTTTTACTCATATTGTAGCCTATTGTTAAACTTATAAAGTTGAGGTCTGCTCCTAGGGCACAGGGGTCACTGTTGCAAGCTTCTTGTGCTGGAATATATGGGCCATATCACTGGCTTTCTGTTCTGAAGTCTCTGTGGCTTTTGGATTCCTCACCTCCCTGGGCTTGCTCCCTGTGTTGGGATGGGATGGTTTGGCTAAGTCATGCCTGTCCTTTGGATGATTCTCTAGCTGGCAGTTTGCCCTTCCAGCCAGGGATGGTGGGTCTCACAAATGACCTGTTGTGCCACCAGCCTTCTGAGTCTGGACCAAGGGATCTCTGCAACTTATTTATGCTGTGTCCAAGAGCCTCTTGCTGACGTGCCCAGATCCCCTCTCTGGTGTGCTGCTCTCAGTTGTGCCTAGAGGTGTTGAGCTGAGCTGCCCTCCACTTTTGCCTAAGTGAGACAGTCCTTTCCTGAAGTCTTCTAAATTATCTTAAGTAAGAAGATTATCTCTCTCTGTCTTTTTGTAGGTTCTGCAGTTCCAGAATCTGTTTAGAGGCTTGATTTAATGTTTTTTTGAGGAAAACATGGGAGAGCTCAGGCAATTTTCTGGCTTCTCTCCATCATCTTGGCTCTGCCTCTCACATAATTCTTCTAAATTATTATTATTTTTTTGTTTTTTGGTTTTTTTTTGGGGGGGGGCAGGGCAATGAGGGTTAAGTGACTTGCCCAAGGTCACTCAGCTAGTAAGTGTCAAGTGTCTAAGGTCGGATTTGAACTCAGGTCCTCCTGAATCCAGGGCTGGTGCTTTATCCACTGTAGCACCTAGCTGCCCCCACATAATTCTTTTTTTTTTGCGTGTGTGAGGCAATTGGGGTTAAGTGACTTGCCCAGCGTCACACAGCTAGTAAGTGACAAATGTCTGAGGCCGGATTTGAACTCAGGTACTCCTGACTCCAGGGCCAGTGCTTTATCCACTGTGCCACCTAGCTGCCCCCCCCCCACATAATTCTTAATGCCTGAAATAATACAACCTATCTATATTGATTTCTTAAAATACTACGCATTCTTCAAAGTTCAGTTCAGGTGTTACTTCCCCATGAAGTCTTCCCTGATTCTCCCAGTAGGATTTGTTTCTTCCTCCTCTGAAATTTCCGGATACTTAGTAATACTCCTGTACTGTTGGAACTGTATTTCAATTTGTAACTATGCAACAAAAATACTGAAATTATCATATCTTTTGATCTATTGATCCTACTAATGGAATATACCAGCAAGAAAGTCATAAGAAAAGACCAATATATACCAAACTATTGATAAATTGTTTTTGGCAATAGCAAAGAACCAGAAAAAAAGTGAGGCATTCTTTGATTGGAGATGGCTGAGTAAACTGTGCTATAGGAATAAAATGGCATGGTGTGTGTTCCACTAAGTAATAACAAATATGAAGAATTCTGAGAAACATGGGAAGACTTGTATTGATTAATGTGACATAAGCTAGACAAGCTTATGAATAATATGTACAAGTATCAAATCAAGGTCTATTGACTTTAGCATTGTCTAAATCTTCTGTGAAACCAACTTTAAGTTCTAAAAACAGACCACTTCAAATTTTTTTAGACTATAAACTCCTTGAAGGCAAAGACTATGTCTTATTTGTCTTTGAGTATATCCCAAGATAAAGCATTGGTTTATGCATAATAGGAGCACTGTAAATGTCTGATTGGCCAATGAAGGAAAGAAAGTGGGGGAGTTGGGGAGGGGAAGCCATGGAGCAAGATTCTCTTAATCTTATTGCTATCTGGTTTCTATGAAGGGTTATCCTTAGGCATGCATTGTGTATATCGGAAGGAGACCCACTCTTTTGGAACACACACATATCTGTTGAGAAAAGCATGCCAAGGATATTGAATGGCATGTGATGAAAAAACTTTTGTGATTAACACCCCAGACCATCTGGTTTCACAAACAGGCACTGATGAGGAAAGAAGAAATGGAAAGAAAAGGAACAGCTTTAAGAATTGTACATATGCAAAGATGGCTTTAGTTACTGAGGAAGATCACAAAGGAGTCAATAGCAAGTCAAAGAATAACAGTATTGGGGTTGAAGGGGGAGAGTCAAATTCTTGCTGACTTCAGGAAGGTCTGAAGTGCTCTTAAAGCAACATTTTATTGATTCTTTGATACTTCAGGGGGATTGATGAAGAAGTACTTATATAATAATTTATATCAATAGAGTGCTTTCCTTACCACAAACCTGTGAAGTAAATTGAGCAAATCTAGGTGGCTCAGTGGGTAAAGTGCTGACTGTGGAGTTAGGAAAGCCTGAATTCAAACTCAGCCTTAGACATATACTAGCTGTGTGAACCTGGTCCAGTCACTTAAATGCTATCTTCCTCAGTTTCCTCATCTATAAAATGGGGATAGTAAAAGCACCTATCTCCCACAGTTGTCATAAAGGATAACATGAAATAACATTTGCAAAACTTAAAGCTCTATATGAATACTAGCTAATATAATTATTGTTCCCTTCACTTTATAGATGAGGAAACAAAAGTTTTATGAGTTTAAATAACTTGCCCACAGTCACACAGTCAATTATCATAGTTTGGGTTTGAACCTAGGTCTCCTGATTCCAGTCACTACTTCTGCTGCAACACCCCACCTCTCAATTTACATCACGTTTTATGGTTATAAAACATTTGCTGGATATGATTTAATTTGATTTTTATGATGACTCCCGATGTCAAGACTGACTCTCTCTCTCTCTCTCTCTCTCTCTCTCTCTCTCTCTCTCTCTCTCTCTCACACACACACACACACACACACACATCCAGACGTTACTAAAGAACATTAAAAGAATTCATTTACAATATAAATTCATACTGATAATACTCAAGAAATAGATACACAGAGAGAAAACCAACAGAAATTAGAGAGTACTTGATCCTAAACCAATGATTCTTTAATATTTTTTTCCTGGGACCTTTATTTTGGAGTTAAACATTCAGAGACATATTTACCAGCTGAGTGACCCTGCACAAATAACATCTAACATCCTCAGTTTCCTCATCTATATGGGAATAATAATAGCACTTATCTCACAGGGTTGTTGTGAGGATTAAATGATACAATATCCATAAAGTGCTTTGCAAATGCTGCTTATTAAACATTAGCTATTCCCAATTCAGCAAATATTTGTGTCATTATGGGTAATGCATGAATAATACAGAACCCAAAATGAAACATTCTCTGTCCTCAAGGAATTTCCATTCTAGTGAGGGTGAATTCAACATATGTACAAATGAGTAAATAAAATTTAAGTTGAGGAGATATAGAGTACAAATAACTATGGGGATCATGGGAAGGGTTGTGGGAGATCAAGTAGTTGACACCTGGATTGAGCCTTAAGTGAAGATAAGAATTCAGAGGTAACAGTCAGGAGGGAGTGTATTCCTGGTGGCAAGGGGATGGAAGATGACACATTGAATTTAGGAAATAGCTAGTAGACAACTTTTTTGAGCCTAAGTCCCTCATATGTAAAATGATGTGGTTAGATTAGATAAAATCTGAGGGTTCTTTTATTCCTAAATATATGACCCTATGCTCCAGTTGGGAAGGAATAGAGATTACTTGAATGGGAGAAATATGAAATAAATGTGGAAAACTATGATGGAGCCAGATTGCAGGGATTTCAAATTCAAGGCAAATACATTTGTATTTTATACTCAGGAAAATAGGGAGCCATTGAAGTTTATTATTTTTTTAAATTTAGCAGGGTACTGACATGTCTAAATCTGTACCTTAAGAAGAACATTTAAAAAATAACATTTTATATATTTTTATAAATCACTTCAATTACATTTCCACTATATTTAATCACCCTCTATTTTATTCATATTTTATTTTTTAAACATTTCTTAGCATTCTCAGCAGTTTTTAGTATCTCTCTCCCGTCCCCTACAACTGAACAAGAAAACAATAGAGAAAAGCCCTCATAAAAAGATATATGTACACATATATATGTGTGTATGCATGGATATTGATATAGAGATAGAAATAGAGATCTAAAGAGATAGAGATAGAGAGAGATAAGGATATGGATTATATAGATATGGGTATTGGTATGGATATGGTTATGGATATAGATATAGATATGTAGATATAGATATAGAAATAGCTATAGATATAATTTGAGCATATTCCAGTAAAAACATATTGGTTATGTTAAAAATGTATCTCTCTTTCATCCTTGTGACTTCAGAAACATGACTTATTGTATTCATCAGGGTTATAAAAATTTTCTAAGTTGTATTTCTTTAAAATCTTGTCATTGCATACATTTTTCTACTGCTCACTTCAGTCTGCCTCAATTCATTGAGGTCTTCCCCATTTCATCTGAAACTCTCCATTTCATCATTTCTTACAGAACAATGATATTCTATTACAACTATGTACCATAATTTATTTAGCCATTCCCCAATAGGTGGGCATCCCCTTAATTTTCAGTTTTTAGCTACTATTATAAGGGCTGCTATAAATGTTTTTTTTTAATTTCCTCTTTATTCTTTCTTTGATTTCTTTGGGGGTATAGGCCAAGGTCTTTTCCCTCTTTCTTTTATCTCTTTAGAATGTAGGTCCAGTACTGATATTTCTGGGTCAAAGCATGTAGAAAATTTAATGACATTTTGGGCATAGTTTCCAAATGCTTGACAGAATGGCCAGTTCAATTCACAGCTCCAACAATAATACAATTAGTTCTTCTTTTTTTCCTATAGCTCCTCTGATATGCCATTTTCCTTTTTTTGTGATCTTTGGCAATCTTATGACTGTGGACTGCAACCTCAAAGTTGCTTTAATTTGCATTCCTCTATTAGTGATTTGAAACATTTTTTCAAATGATTGTTTATAGCTTGAATTTCTTCCTTTGAAAATTGCTTGCTCATGTTCTTTTACCATTTATATATTGGGGAATGGCTCAGTTTTGTTTTTGTTTTTGTTTGTTTTTTGTTTGTTTGTTTGTTTTTGTGAGGCAATTGGGGTTAAGTGACTTGCCCAGGGTCACACAGCTAGTAAGTGTTAAGTGTCTGAGGCCGGATTTGAACTCAGGTCCTCCTGAATCTAGGGCAGGTGCTCTATCCACTGCGCCACCTAGCTGCCCCCGGAATGGCTCACTTTTATAAATTTGAATCAGTAAGGAAGAGCATTTGAGAACTTATTTAAGGGATGGAATGCATAAAGAAAAAATAGGAGCAGTATATCAATGCAGAGACTATTAGAGATTGGATAAAAGGACTTGAATTAGGATAGTGGCCTGAATTTAGTTGTTATCCTATCTCTTTTTTCCCTTTTTTAATCATCCTGAACCTCATTCTTATGCTCACTGAGATCTTTAGCTCCTTTGTAACTGTAAAATATATTATTTCCTTGTGATGTTTTCTATCTTTAGTGTAGTGTCATAGCATGTAGAAAATGTATAGTGGATACATACCCGATTCATTTATGCAGTAAACCTATATGAAGTTTCTACTGTGTGTAACATCCTACAATGTACCATATACCGTAGGATATAAACTAGAAATGCATTTTATGGGTATGATAAAAAATGTCCAAGAGACACATATAATATAAGCAGTGTAGAGAGGGTTAGGAAATCAAATATATTGTAGGAAAGAGCAGTATGGAATGGCAGAGGGATAGAAAGAAGATGTAAGGGGCTAACATTCTAGCTAGTCTGTCTAAGATATCTAATGAGTGGTCACCAATAAGTTAGAAGCTTTAGCAAGAGTTAGACTTTTAAGCATTTATTAAGGAGAATAAGAATTTGGTAAAGAGAGAGAGAAAGGCCTAGATTCATCTGTCTATTAAAGGGAGAGTGCATTTCTAGCTCCACTCTCCACCAGAGTCCTGACAAAAGAGAATGAGAGAGCAAGCCTCTCCCCTTCTTCCTCCCACAAGCAAACGTCATTTCCTGACGCCAAAGAAAAGCCACATGGCTCGCCCTCAGGCACCTTCTCCTCATGGCTGAGCTTTCCTACAGTAGCTCTCCAGCAGGTGCCATCATTCCAATCCTTACAAAGAACTATGCCTTGAAGGAAGGGAAATGGGAACTTTGTTTTTTTTTTTTTTAATAGGAGACTGATGTAACCATAAACATAGGGTAAATATGCAGTATATGAATGAATGAAGGAATGAATGGGGAATAATTCTTAATTCTGACCTGCCATCTTTTGCTCAAAGATAGATTTTTATTGCTCTGGGAATCACTGTTATCATCAATCATCATTTATTGAGCACCTGCCATTTGCGATTACTGTACTATATTTTGAATAATGGACACATTAATTATATTTCATGGAAGATAATCAGCAAAGTTCAACTTCTTTTTCAAAAACTGTAAGAAGGAGCATACAGAAAAATTCAATTCAATAAACATTTATTAAGTGCCTACTTTGTAGGTGCACTGTGTTAAGCACTGGTGATACAAAAAGAGGCAAAATACAGTCCCTACCCTGAAGGAGGTAACAATATAGTGGTGGAGACAACATGCAAACATATATATGAAGCAAACTATATACAGGATAAATAGGAAATTATTAAGAGGGGAAGCATAGGAATTAAGAGGATTTTAGGGAAGGTTTCCTGTAGAAAGTGAGATTTTGGTTGGGACTTAAAACAAGTTAGGAAGATCAGTGTGTGAGGATTTAGTGGAAAGATCTTGGAGAAGTGTGGTTAAGATTCTGGAGATTTCTATTCACACCTCCCTGTAAACTGCATTTAGGTAACCCACATTGACATACATGTACCCTACATAGGCAACACACACCCCTTACTAGGTTAACTGATTACCAAAATCTAGGTGTTTATGTCTTTGATTAAAAATCAATGTTCTTTGTTAAAGTAAAAATATACCTGAGAGAAGTAACATAATGATCACTATCAGCTATTCATATTTTAGTGTGAATAAGTATGAAGTCACATGCTTTACAAAGAACAGACTTTTCTTAAAGGAATAGATATCATAGAATCATTGAGGTAGAGCTGAGATCTCAGAGGCTACTGTGCTTAGTCCAATGCCTGGCACATAGTAGAGTTTAGTAAATGCTTTTTTACTTAACAAATTCTTGTTAACTGAAGATGAGGAATATGATACCCAGGAAACTTAAGTGACATGTCAATGGTCATACATGTAGCTCACATAAAAGACAAGAATCTTCATCTTGCAACACCATTGCCAATAATCTTGTCGACCTGAAGTATGACATAGAGGAGGGAAGAAAAGGCACATAAAGGAAAGAATAATAAATTAATGAAGATGATTTTTCACTCAAGACTTCCTGTTACTGAGAAGTGATGAAAATGGAAGAGAATTGCTTTAGTTTGGCTCTGAAATGGTGCTTCATTGTTCTGGACCAAGCCTAACAGGCTAGCCCTGTGGTTGAAGTTCAGGTTTAGAGTACAATGAGACACTTTTGGATTATAATAAGCAATCAGAATTACTTTACTTCCATTACTAGGCATATACTGCAAGGAGGTTATTGATAAGAAGAAAACCCTGCTATACACCAAAATACAAAACAGCACTTTTTGTAGTAACAAAGAACTGGAAACCATTGGTGCCTATCAATTGGGGAATGGCTAAATATGTCATAGAATATAAATGTAATGGATTACATTTATATAATGTATTATAAGTTTATACACTATATTAGAAATTGTAAATGTTATGAATATAGAGAAGCACAGCAACACTTACATGAACTGCTACAGAATGAAGTAAAAAGTACCAAAAAATATATGGAGGATAACTTTGACAATGTAGATGGAAAGAAAAACAACCATAAAACAATTGAGTAAATATTGAAAAATTATAGAGCAAGTGTGGCTCCAAAAGAGAGATATGAAAAGATAACTGCATCCCACTCCTTTGAACAAGTGGGAGGTCTATGAGTAAGAAACATTGCACAAACTTTTAGATTGAAAAATATATATTAATTGGCCATGTTGATTTTTTCTCTTTTTATTTTGCTTTATTTTATATTATTTTGTTTCATTTTTGCTATAAGGTAGGGAGAAGGGAGTGGATACTGGGAAAAATTTTGGTGATATAAAAACAAAAAGATATCAATATAATTATTTTTAAGAAGAATTCAAGATATGAAGGGGGAAAGGGAAGTGCATCCTGGGGACAAGAATCAGTGAATAAAGGTTAAAGCTATGACATAATGTGGAAATGTTCAGTGGGCAAAAAGCCAGTAAGTGTGGTTCCAACAAAGTGTGCATTAAGGGGACAAGTATGAGAAAGCCTGGAAAAGTAAGCAAATTTTTAAAATGACTTTACTAATATCAAAAGGTACAATTCTTGAGGTCAAAATAGTAGGTAAAAAGATTACTCCTTTCTATGTTTGTATTTACCACAACCCCTGGCCATGCTAGGTCAGAATTCCTTCAAATTAGCTGCAATTGTGCTAAAACCTGCTCAAAGGATCAGTCTTTTATGTCTCGGGAAGCTAAATGGCCTTCTCAGCCCCTTATAGGACCATACAATCTCTTTTTGTTGAGTCGTTTCAGGAGTATCCAACTCTTTGTTATCCCATTTGGGGTTTTCTTAGCAAAGACACTGGAGTGATTTGCCACTTCCTTCTCTGGCTCATTTTATAGATGAGGCAACTGAAGCAAGCAGGGTTAAGTGACTTGACAAGGGTCATATAGCTAGCAAGTGTCTGAGGCTGAATTTGAACTCACAAAGATGAGTCTTCCTGACTCCAGACGCACTATACACTGTCTATCTACCTAGTTGCCCTAGCCTAGCTATCCTACTATTATTTCCCATCTACTCTGTATGTATTCTATATTCCCTAGTTTACAGATAAAGAAATGGAAGGCTATTTGTATTGAAAATGATTACAAAGGGGGGCACCTAGGTGGCGCAGTGGATAGAGGACTGGCCCTGGAGTCAGGAGTACCTGAGTTCAAATCCAGCCTCGGACACTTGACACTTACTAGCTGTGTGACCCTGGGCAAGTCACTTAACCCCCATTGCCCCGCAAAAAAAAAAAAAAAAAAAAGAAAAAAAAGAAAAAAGAAAATGATTACATAGCTAAGGGTCAGAGGTAGGATTTGAATCCAGGGCTTCCTGATTGAAAGACCAGCTCTCTATCCACCATGTTGTTTTGTCTTTCATTCTCTAAGAGGACCATAACATTGGGGCGATGTCATAACTTGTTAGGCTATAACAGGGAGAGATGCCCTGCTACCTTATTTCTCTTTGTATGCATTTCTCATAGACCCTAACATAGCATTATGCATATAGTTAGCCTCAGTGTGTGTTTATCAAATTGGGCCGAGTTCCTGTCCTGGTGTACTGACAGGCAAATGCCAACATCATGCTATAGCACTTGAGGGAATGTTCCTTTATGGTGCTGTTGAGAATCTGAGGAGTACTCTCCTTAAATGTGCAGAAACAGCTCTGCCCTAATGGCAGAGATCTGTGTGGCTCCTAGCGATGTAAAGCAGAAAGCAATTTTTATTTAACAGCCTGAGTTAGACCTGCTTGACGAAGAGATCAATGGCATGTAGATGCAAGGCCCATGCCAGGTGGGAAGGGACAGGGGGAGGCCTCCTCATGAAAATAAATAAAAGACAGATTAGACTGAGAAAAACCTTTCTCTGATAAGAGAATCAACAATTATAGGGTTTCACAGAGACTGACGGCATCATACTGTTGAGTGAATTTTCTTTCTTTTTTTATTTCTGCTGCGCAAGAAGGAACAGTCTGAGAATAGAGGCAAACTGGTATCTTTCCTTTTGTCAAAGGAATGGAAGTGACAGCTGGTTTCCAACTCCCCTGGATGATAGAAAACGAGGAAGACCACAGGGAGACAGTGTGGTATAGACTTGGAATCAAATCCTGCCTCTGGCACTGCCATGTGATCTTGGGTTGGTCATTTAACCACAGCTCGGTATCCTCATCTGTAAAGGTTGGACTGAACTCTAAGATACCTCTTATCTCTAAACCCTTTAATTGTGGGATCATAGGATTTAGAACTGAAAATGAGGTTAGAGGTCATCTGGCCCATTCCCTGCCTCCTTTTATAGATGAGGAAAGTGAGGCTCCAAGAAGACATGGGACTTGCTCAAGGTCACAAAGGTAGCAGAGCAGGGATTTATGTTCAGGCCTTCTGATCCTAAAATCAGTTTCTTCCCCCACATCATTAAGATAGGCCCAGGATATTCTAAGGACATCAATTATAATTAGAGATCTCTAGGTATTGAAGTGCAAGGGCCTGGAATAAGGAAGATTTTAATTCAGATCCGGCCTCAGACACTTAACTAGTTGAGCAACTCTGGGCATGTTACTTGCCTGCCTTAGTGTCCTCATTTATAAAATGGAGATAAGAATAGTTCCTATCTCCCAGGGTTGTTGTGAAGATCAAATGAGATAACTTTTGTAAATCTTTTGGCAAATGTTAAATCACTATATAAATGCTATTATTATTGATATTATTAAAATTACAAGCATTGCTCCCCTTCTTCTCATCTATCAAAGAGAAAATTAGACTCTATCAGCTATCTCTTGCAAGTAACCTCTGCTCCCCTCTTCTAAAAATCTCTTTATCTTCCTTTCTCTCTTCTTTGTCAGCCTTTCTCTCCCTTGTTTCTGTCTTTGAAAAAGAGGTTGCAGGGGGCAGCTAGGTGGCGCAGTGGATAGAGCACCGACCCTGGAGTCAGGAGTACCTGAGTTCAAATCCAGCCTCAGACACTTAATACTTACTAGCTGTGTGACCCTGGGCAAGTCACTTAACCCCAATTGCCTCACTAAAATAAATAAATAAATAAAATTTAAAAAAAAAAAAGAAAAAGAGGTTGCAGGTAAAATGTTTCTTCTTGTAATCTCTCTCTCTCTCTCTCTCTTTTTGTAGGTCAATGAGGATTAAGTGACTTACCCAGGGTCACACAGCTAGTTATTTGAACTCAGGTCCTCCTGAATACACCTAGCTGCCCCAACTTGTAATCTTTTTTGAAAATTTTATTTAAATTTTTGTTTTTTTCCAAATAGTAATCTTTAATTTTTTTTACTTTTCATTTTTCCCCAAGTACTTGGAAAAATAATTTCAAACATTTGTTTTTAAAATTGAGTTCCAAATTCTCTAGCTCCTTCCTGCACTCCCATTGAAAATGGAAGCAATTTTATGCAGGTTATACCTATGCAGTCATGCAAAACATATCTTCATATTAGTCATGTTTTATACTTGTAATATTTTGTTAAGTTATACACGTGCAATCATGTTAAACATATTTCCACATTAGTCATGTTATGAAAGAAAAAATAAAACAAAAGGGGAAAGGCGCAAAAAACCCCAAACAAACAAAAGTGAAAATAGTATGCTTTCATCTGCATTGAGACTCCATAGTCCTTTCTCTGGATATGGAGAGCATTTGCCTTCATGAGTCTTTTGGAATTGTCTTGGATCATTGTATTGCTGAGAAGAGCTAAGTCTATCACAGCTGATCATCACAGTGTTTTTGTTATTGTGTATTCACTCACATTAATTCATGTAAGTCTTTCCAGGTTTTTCTGAAATCTGACTGCTCATCATTTCTTATAGGATAATAGTATTCCATTACATTCATATTCCACAACTTGTTCAGCCATTCCCCAATCCATGAGCATCTCCTCAATTTTCATTTCTTTGCCACCACAAAAAGAGCTGGTATAAGTATTTTTGTACATGTGGGTCCTTTTCCCTTTTTTATGATCTCTTTGGGATACAGACCTAGTAGTGGTATTGCTGGGTCAAAGGGTATGCACAGTTTTATAGACCTTTTGGTATAGTTCCAAACTGCTTTCCAGAATGGTTGGATTAGTGGAATATGATTTTCATAGGAGGTCGAGCTTCATCCCAGAATTTCCTGACTAGCTGAACAATAGAAGATATATGTATATGTGTGTGTGTATATGCAAATGTATGTAGATTCAATTTGTGTGTGTGTGTACTCAATTCTCTAAAAAAATTTCTAAGTGTTTGCTTAGGAAAGAAAAAAAAAAAAGCATCTTTTGGCATGAAAATCAGCCCCAGTAGAAATTTTCATGTAATTACTATAAAGGCCATAATACATGAAAAGAATCGATGATGAGGAAATTAGTGAATTTCAGGTAAAGATAGCTTTCAAATGCAGATTCACCAAACAACTAATAATTAGATATAGATGTTATTTAGGGCTGGAACTTGGCATTATACTGGGAAGAGCAGGGGAGCAGTTCTAAAAATCAGATTTAATTCCCTGAACAAATATTGACAAAAGGGGAAAAAAGACTGATTTGATTTCTCAGTTAAAAGAAGTAGATAATTGTGTGTGCAAAATAAGTCAAAAAAGAGAGATGTCCCAAATCAGAGGTGAAATTAACAGAATGAAAAGTCCTCCCACCAGCACCCCCCAATACAAAAAAAAAACCAAGCACCTAATGGAATTAACAAACAAAATGAAGACCTGGAATTTTAAAAGATCAACAAAGCTGGGAAAAAAATTAGATAATTTAACCAGAAAAGGAAGAAAACCACAATAAAATCCAAGGGGAAATAATTAAGTTAATAATTAAGAGTTAATAATTAAAGGAAATTATTAGATACTGTACATTTTAAAATAGCAAGAAAGAGTCTATACAAGAAATAGATGTATATCTGCAGAAATATAAAATGCTTGAAATGAGAAATAGAGAAATATCAGAGTGAGAAACTGAACTTTAAAAAAAAAACTGTCACTTTA
This sequence comes from Dromiciops gliroides, assembly GCF_019393635.1. Classification (NCBI taxonomy): domain Eukaryota; kingdom Metazoa; phylum Chordata; class Mammalia; order Microbiotheria; family Microbiotheriidae; genus Dromiciops; species Dromiciops gliroides. The sequence goes on from NC_057862.1 coordinate 83,303,469, forward strand.
AAAAGAAAACCCTGGAACCAGCTGCACACACAAGAAATTTTATAGAGTATTCAAAGAGCAAATGATCCTATTACTACTTATGCTGTGTCTCTCCCCTCCCCCCTCTGCCCTCAGGGCAATGAGGGTTAAGTGACTTGCCCAGGGTCACACAGCTAGTAAGTGTCAAGTCTCTGATACAGGATTTGAACTCAGGTTCCCCTGAATCCAGGGCTGGTGCTTTAGCCACTGTGCCACCTAGCTGCCCCCAAAGTATGCTGTTTTCACAAATAGAGAAAGATGGCACACTTTACAATTCTTTCAATCCTATAAATATGGCACTATGTTTAAACCAGAGATAGCAAGGCAGTGAAACAGAACTATAGATCAACATAGCTAATGAATGCCATTATGAAAATATAAGTAAAATACCAAGATGTAAAATATGGTAATTTTGCTGTTGCTGTTGTCCAGTCCTTTTTCAGTCATGCCCTACTCTTTGTGACCCCATTTGGAGTTTTCTTGGCAAAGGTACTGGAGTGATTTGCCATATTTTTCTCCAACTCATTTTACAGATGGGGAACCTGAGGCAAACGAAGCTAAGTGACTTGCTTAGGGTCACACAGATTATAAGTGTCTAAGGCCAGTTTCGAAGTCAGGTTTTCCTGACTCCAGGTCCAGCTCTCTATCCACTGTGCTATCTATCTGCTGGGAATATAGCAATACATACTGTTTATCCATTATGAGAAAGTTGTATTTATAGCAGTAATTCAAAGTCTGTTTAATATTAGGAAGACAACTAATATAATAATATTATAAAAGTAAGAATAACTACCTAATTCTATCAATTGAAGCTTTTGATAAGATTCAACACCCACTTAAAAACTAAAAGTATAAAAAAAGAAGATTTTCCCCCTTAACAGATTAGAAATATTTATTTCAAGAGACAGCTTTGTATGTAATTGAGAAACTGTAGAAACTTTCCTACCCCGAAGAGGAGGTAAGCAAAGACTGCCTATTTTCTCCATTATCACCTGACAATTCCATAAATGCTAGCTAAAGCAATAAAATGGGAAAAGAAATGAAAGGGAAATCAATGGTAAATTGGAGATTAAATATATTTATTCATGATTAATGTAATCATTTCTTTGGAAAACTCAAAAAAATCAACAAAAAAGAGATAATAACCATCTTCAAAATACTAGTATGTAAGATGAGCTCACAAAAAATAGCATTTCTGTAAACCACCTGTAAAAGTCATAAAATATTGAAAAATTAAGTTATATTTTAAAATTATTAGTAAAGGATTAAATATTCCAGAATTAGTCAACTCTGATACATATAATGTTTATAAAAAGTAAACTAGGGGGCAGCTATGTGGCTCTGTGGATAGAGCACTGGCCCTGGATTCAAATCCGGCCTCAGACATTTGACACTTACTAGCTGTGTGACCCTGGGCTAGTCACTTAACCTCAATTGCCTCACTATAAAACCAAGAAAAAAGTAGACTATAATTTTTATAGAAATAAAGAAGGAACTAAATAATTGGACAAAGAGAAAATGTATATAGATTAAACTAAGCCAATTTAGTAAAGATAACAGTACTTCCCAAATTAGTTTATTGATATACTGTTTTAATAGTTAAAATAGCAATGACATATTTTGTGGAATTTGACAATAGAAGATTAATGTTGAAGAACAAAAGGTTAGTAATATGAAGGGAATCTGTAAAATAAAAAAAAAGGAAAAGGTCATCTACAGTCCTAGATCTCAAATTATGACAGAATAGTAATTAACAAGGCTTTCTGGTAGTGGATTAAAAAAAAAGAAAAAATAGAACAGTGGAAGAGATTAAATAATAAGAAGAAACAGCTTCATATAATAGCTTAGTATCATAAACCTGGGAATATAGAACACTAAGGATAGCATTTATTAATCAATAAAAATTACTGGGAAAATCAGATAGCATTTTGATGAGAAATCAATCAATCAAATCAACACAGCACTGTGCCAAGTCTTCAGGATGCAAAAAGAGGAAAAAGACTGTTCCTACCCCCAAGTAGTTTACAATCTAATGGGGAGACAGTATGTAAATAAATATACACAATGGAAGCTACATATAGGATAAATAGGAAATAATTAATGAAGGGAAGTCTTCTTGTAGACTATGGGATTTTAGTTGATACTTAAAGGAAACCAAGGAGGTCAGTAGTCAGAGTTGAGAAGGGAGAGTACTTAAGACATGGGGAATAGCCAGAGAAAATGCCTGGAACCAAGAGATAGAATGTATTTTTCATTGAACAGTCAGGAAGACTACCTGTCTGGTAGTAGTGTATGTAAGACGACCTGAAAGGTAAGAGTAGATTAGGTTATGAAGGGCTTGGAGTTCCCAAAAGAGCATTTTGTATTTGCTCCAGGAAGCAATAGGAAGGCACTGGAGTATATTGAATAGAAGGTTGACATTATTGGACCTATGCTTTAGGAAAATGATTTTAGTGGCTGAATGAAGAATAGACTGGAGTGAGTACCATCTACACCTATCTTTACATTTATAAAATTGAAAAGAACAAAGAAATATATTTTCCACATTGTGGTGGATAGATTCTTTTTTCTTTTTTTTCTTGTTTTTTTGGGTGGGGCAAGGATGGTTAAGTGACTTGCACAGGGTCACACAGCTAGCTGCCCCCTAGTATATAGATTCTTGATAAGGTTTGACTTGTAGGAAATTAGAATAATAATAGATAAATGTTATTATATAAGAATAGAAAACTTAAAAAAAATACAGCACAAAACAATGCATCCAGGACAAAGAAATAAATAAACTGGGGAAATTTTTTTTTCTCATCCCACAATGCTGATAAAATTCTGACACCCAAAATTTGTGAGAAACTAACACAAAGTATAACAACCATGTTCCAATAGATAAATGACTAAATATACAAACATATAACTCTCTAGTGGAGAAACAAAATATTAACAAACATTTGAAGATGTTCAAAATATCTAATGCTCAGAGAAATACAAATTAAACAACTCTAAGATTCTATTTGATGCCAATCAAATTGGCAAACATAATAAAAGTGACAAAACTCAGTGCTATTGTGACCATAGTACAACAGAAATCCTATTATACTGCTGCTGGCATTGTGAATTAGTTCAACTTTTTGAAAAGTAATAGAAAATTGTGCAATAAAAAGTGCAAAAGTATTTCTTTCTTTTTTTTTTTTTGTGAGGCAATTGGGGTTAAGTGACTTGCCCAGGGTCACACAGCTAGTATTGTGTCTGAGGCCAGATTTGAACTCAGGTCCTCCCGAATCCAAGACCAGTGCTCCTTCCACTGTGCCACCTAGCTGCTCCTTTACTATTGGTAGTAGTTATTCTGTTTTTGTTTGTTTGTTTGTTTTTGCCGGGCAATGAGGGTTAAGTGACTTGCCCAGGGTCACACAGGTAGTTAAGTGTCAAGTGTCTGAGGCTGGATTTGAACTCAGGTTCTCCTGAATCCAAGGCCAGTGCTTTATCCACTGCAGCACCTAGCTGCCCCCTGCAAAAGTATTTCTACCTCTTTGACCCAGTGATACCTCTACTAGAATTAAACATCAAGGAAGCTATTGATGTGCAAAAAGATGTTTCTTTACAAACATTTTTCTAGAAACATTTGCAACGTTAAAAAAAATAGGAACAAGTCTGGTGTTGTGATTGGGGATGTGGCATTTAAAATTATATGGGGGTTCTTATCTATGTCCTAAGTTTTAGGGAATTTAGCTGGGGTTTCTAATATATTGTTACATATAAATTAAAGGCTTTAGCATCAATTTGGGGCATTAAGCATTTATTAAAGGATATTAAATATTAGTAAAGAGATAGCGGGTGGCTCAGAAAGTTGAGAAAGGAGAGCTAGTAAAAGTGCCTCTGCTCCCTCCAGCGTTCTCAGGCAAAGAGAGAGTACGCAAGTGCAAGCTCCCTGAGCTTAGGAGGAGAGGCAGCCCTTCCACCCTGCTTCAAGATACTTGGCTAGCATCTATTGGTTTACTGGACTTGAGGGGGGTCCAGTGCTGTACATGCTGAGGTCAAAGTACAGAGGACAGACTCTTTGGGGGGGAAAAGCTTTCAGATAGGTGAGGTAACTTCCTGTAGGTAGTCAGCAAGGTCAATCTACATTTCCCTTGAAATTCTCCTGACTCTGGGCTGGCCTTAAGAAAAGTCAGGCAAAGCTCTTTGGGTTAGGCCCTCAAGCAGGGGCCTCTGGGAGTCCCAAAACCCATTATTTTCTCACAGGGAATAGCTAATTAAATTGTGTTTTATAACTATAGTAGAATGTTACTGCACCCTAAAAAACAAGCAATTTGAAGACTTCAAAGAAATATGTGAAGGCTTATAGGAAATGATACAGAGTGAGGAAAACAGAACTCAAGAAATGAATATATACAATGACCATAACTATGTAATTAAAGAACAATAATAGCAAATAAATCCATGTTAGATATCCCTGAAATGTAAAAAAAATCATAGAAAGGAAAATGAAGGCACTATAAAATGTATGTGTATGTTGAGGGGCAGGCATTTTTGTGTAATGAGCCATACCCTTCTCCCTTACTGTCCTACCCTATCCCCAGCCACAGGACCTTACCTCTAAGAGTGAAGAGATCTCATTATTAAAGGTACAATAATAATCATTAACACCACATTTGAAGTTAATTGAGTCACAGCGAGTCATACATTTGAGCTATGCTCTTGGACTTGATCTTTACAAGGGAGAATGATGACTAGAAAAGACAGAGGAACATATCTGAAAGATGCTGAAGGAAGAATGGCTATGCACAAACACTTGGACTCAATGCCCAGGAAAGGAAAACTGTGCAACTTCAGCAGCTCTTCAGGCATCTGTTTGTACTGAAGAGAGGATGAAAAGAGTGGAACCAGAGAAGGCCAGTGGCAATGTGGTGAAGAATTCCTCATCCAAGCTAGGAGCATTAGCAGCATTAGCATTAGCATTAGTAGCAGCAGCAACAGCAGCAGCAACAGCAGCAACAGCAGCAACAGCAGCAGCAGTTTAGCAGTAGCATTACCATTACCATTAGCAGCAGTAGCATTACCATTACCATTAGCAGCAACAGCATTACCATTAGATTTAGCAGTGGCAGCAAAGCAGCAGCAGCATTAGCAGCAACATTATTAGCAGCAGCAGCAGCAGCAGCAGCAACATCAGAATATTAAAGTACATCATAGACAAGGAGGTGAATCCTATGACTGAGCATCCTGTCCTGTGAGGAGTTATTCCTAGACATCTTATTTAATTAAAGAAACATTTCTTAACTGACTGTTATGTACAAGTATTGTAATGTATGCCAGGACTAAAGATAAAAATGAAACAGTCACTGCCTTTTAGGGCCAAGTTCTCTTTTTGGAGAGGAAAGGAGATCTTGGATAATTCATTGACCTAGTTGGGAAGCCCAGAATGAAAGAAAGGGGTCCCTGGCAACGATTCCAGTGTTTTTGGAGAAGACAACCACCCACAAAAGGATTGACCCAAGCCAGACCATTTTACCAGCAGACATGTTCTAGGAATTGTTTAAATAGGGCAGAGTTGAGCTGAGATGAAAATATGCCTAATCGATAGTCCCTCAAAACACTTTATATTCTGAAGAAGTTTAAATATCAGCTTCTAACTAGATTGTAACAGTAGTTATAAGTTACTGAATCCTATTTAAGTACTTCTATTAATGTCACATTTTATATTTAGTGTTTCCTTTGCGTGCAGTAATAAGTTACCTGTCTCATATCCAATTCATGTTGTACATTGGGTATCTATTTTACTCCTCCTTTTGGTAAGGTCCAAGACATGAGCCATAATCTATCCTATAACTAAAAATATTCAAGGAACAATAAGGTAGAAATTTAACAAGATGAAGAGTGTGAGAAGAGGGAGTTTAGTCCTCATCTTGTAGAAACTGCCATCCTCAGGACTGAACTTGGGTACAGAACAGAGAATGGCATAGAATCTAAGCCTCTGTGGGTCCAGCAGCAATTTCTCAAAGAATTAGACTGGGGAAATAATCTAAGCAGCACTCAAAAGATTGGCATGTGAAATCCTACTTATCCCTTGGCTTTTTGTTGATGCCCAATAAAACCAACTTACCCTTGGCTTTTTACCATTAAGACCAATTTTCACAGTAAGGACCTTTCTGTGGTAAGGGCAAACCATTAGAGTCACTCACCATTAACTGTTTCCTCAAAGGAATTGCCTGACAACATCAAGGCAAAGTCCCCAATGCAATCTGCTGATTTTGAAAATTCATTTACTAATGTTAATGACCTTTCTGAAGCTGTGCCTTATTTTATTAACACATCACCTATTTCCATTGTCATCTGGATGTTTGGTGTTATACAGAAAAAAGACATGGAGAGGTTAAATGGAACTCAGAAGCAAATGTGAGAGGGAACTAAGGGTCCTAAGGGTCCTAAGCCCATGAGTTTTTTGATAAAAACATCATATCCTTATTTTACTAAAAAAATACAAATAAAAGATTGCTTGTCATAATTCATCTTAGTCTCTATATCCTGATTCTTTCCTGCCACTTTCCCCCTTGTGGATCAATGTACTGTTTATTGTATGAACTGATGCCCTTTGAATCCCTACAAGATCAAGCCAAATTGACCACAGATGTTCAAACAATATCGGTAAATCCAAGTTGAGAGGGACTCAGTCTTTAACCTGAATTGTTGCCTACTGTATTCTGAAGAATTTCTAATTTTTTCACTTCTTTTTCTGTCGGTAAAGATCTTGGTTTTTTTAAAGTTTTATTGAAGCTATTTTCATTTGTATAACATTATAACTTCCCAATGATCTTTTCTCCCCACACCTTTTAGAAGCCTGATATGAAACAAATAAGTACAGCCAAGTAAAACAAATGCACCCATGGATCATGTCTCAAAATGTATATTGCAATTCTCCATTATTTCTCTGCTGAGTATGCTTCACCACTAATTATCTGAAATCACAATGGGATACTACATTATAGAGATTTTTATTACTTGGTTTATTTGCAGAATCTCCCCTTTGACTTAGGTTCAAATATGGCAAATTAGACTAGGTTGAAAATCTTATTTTGAATGACCTGTTGTTAACCATGCCAATGTTTCTTTCTAGTTTCAGGTTCTCCAATTTCACCAATGGGACTAATGGCACTTTATAAGTCATTCTAATCTAATTAGCATGTGTTGAGGGCTTAATATATTCAAGTGCTGAACCTGTGAAGGGAAAGAAAAGGAGAAGAAGCATGACATGGTGGAAAGAGTACTAGGCTTGAAATAAGAAGACCTAATTTCAAATCTAAGCTCTTCTATTTGTTACTTGTATGATCTAAAGCATATGGCTTCACCTGTTAGAGATTTAACTTCTTTTCCTGCAAAATGAATATCCATGTGTAGCCAAAGTTGGAATCTTCTTTTCCTTTTCTCTTTGCCTATGATGATTTACTAGAACAGTATGGACTATGGACTTATATGGCAAGAAGAAAAAAACATACATGGTGTAGGAGGTGGGACTGATAACTTGTAGCTACTGGAAGAAAGAAGGGGATGATAATATAAAAACCCTGAGGGGGTTCAAAATGTCTAGGAAAGAAAATCAGAAGTAGAGTGTTTACTTCTCAAAGACCCAAGACAATCAAAATATAATAACAACAAATAAGTAGAGAAACATCTGTGGTCAATTTGGCTTGATCTTGAAGGGATTCAGAAGGCATCAGTTCATACAATAACTATTGTTACAGAAGCAACAGCAACATAATAACAGAGAGATCATTAAGAAATTTCTTTTTAAATGAGACAAGGGTGAAATCAGATAGAAAATAAAAGTGATTGTGTAGAAACAGATGTGCTAGTTGGATATGATATCCTAAAACTCACAACAACCTGCCTACAGATCAATGTTTTTTTCCAAAACTAATTTACAGAATAAGAAGGTGCAACGAAGGTCTAGAGGAGAGAGAAGATAGAAAGGAATATACAATGTGTCCATGTGTCCAACAATGAAGGGAAAATAAATCTTAGTCTCTCAAAAAGAAAAGAGCCTACAGGACAATGAGTGAGGAGGCAAAAAGAAGGATTGAAAAAATGGAGAAATTTTGTTTCAGTATTGGTAGGGGATACCATTGATGAATGATCCCATAGGGCAGGAGAGATATTCTATAAATAAAGGTAAGAAATTTACAAATCTACAGAGATTTGTGTAAATCATCCTACCTTAGGAGGAGCCAGAGCTCCTGAGGGCAACTGACACTAAGAAAATGGGGAGACATTGACTTAGGTAGGAGATTTCAAGGAAAATGGGAAAACAACCATGGAGAAGGTAAAGTCAATAATGAACTATACTATCAGGGCCAAAGGAAAATTCTTACCATGTGGCAATATCCTGTCACTTGCAGAAATGGATATTTCTTAGAGTGAGGCACAGCAGAAAAAAAGGGTGGGGGTATCTACAAGGCAATAAGAAAGAAACTGTATAGAAGAAGGAAGCCAATCTAAGTACCTTAGAAGTTTTAATTCCATAAGGAATATAGAATTTAAAGAAAGACAATAAATATAAAAGGCATGAATCAAAGAATAAAAGTCTAGAATAGAAACAAAGAGAAGATAAATAATAAAGGAAGAAAAAAAGTATAGAAAAAATGCCTAAAAATGAAGAAAAGTTGAAAGTAGGTAGAAAGATGAGGATTTTACTTGATCTGAAGGAGGATTTTAAGTGAGGATTTAAGTGAGAGGAAAAAGGGTGGAGAATGAAATAATTAGATAAAAACAAGCAAGCAAGAGTAACTGATAAGTTAAGAAAAACTCCAAAACTAGAAAAAGGTATAACAAATAGTACTTAGGAGCTTCAGGGTGAAGGGAAGAAAGCTAACAGGAATAGGATTACCTTAAAATAGATTAAGCTAAAAGAATTGAAGAGACTTTGTACTATGTGTGAGAGAAAAATAGAATTTAGGTGGAAAAAACCCCATCTTGTTATTATAGACAAATGGTGTAAAATATATACCTAACTGTCATAACTTTAAATGTAAATAGTTTAAACCACCCAATAAAATGAATAGATAATAATAATACAAAACTTCACAACCTAATAATTATAAGGAACACATTTATAAAACAAAGACAGACACTATATAACAATGAGGGACTAGAAAACATTTACTATAGATTAGGTGAATGCAAAAAATCAGGAGTTGTAGTCATGCTAAGAGACAAGGCAAAAAAGAAACATTCAAAATGTAAAAAAGGAATAAACAAGGACATTACATTATTCTGAAAGGAAGCATAGATAACTAACCAATATATCAATATTAAATTTATATGATCCAAATGCTGTAGCACATAAATTCTTTTTCTAAATGTATTTTTATTTATTTTTTTACAGGAATTCTTAAAAGGAATATTAACTGCAGTAGCAGAAGAAATAGAAGATAACAGAATAGTGTCAGGAAATTTCAATGTCCTTTTCTTGGTTTTGAACAAGTATAATAGATAAACAAGAGGGAAAATATGGAACTGAACAAATTTCTGGAGAAAATAGTGTGAAAAGACATGGAATTTTCCAAATGGAAGTGTTAAAGAATACACATACCTCTCATTACCCCATGGTGCTTTTACAAAACTTAACTACATATTAGAGCAGAGAGATTTGCAAAAACATATAAAAAGGCAGAAATAATAAATAAACTCTTTACTGATCATAATATAATAAAAATCTTAATCAATTCAGGAACTACAAGCAAATACACAGATACAAATGAAGACATAATAATGAAATCCATAATAATGAGTGAATCAAAGAACAACCCCTAGAAACAATCAATAATTTTGTGAAAGAAAATGATAATGATTAAAAAGCATACCAAAATTTCTGGGAAGCAACTGAATCAGTCCTCCAGAAAGATCATATTCCTACAAGCAAAATAGAAAAGGAGACAATTAATGAACTACGCATTCATTAAAAACATTAAGAATTACAACCAAAAAACCCTTAACATAAGTACAACAGAATAGATTTTAAAAATTAGAGGACAAATAAACTGGAAATGTGAACAACAATAGAAAATAAGACCACAGGTTGATCCTTTGAAAAGATTAATAAAATTGATAAATTTTTAACCAACCTGATGATAAAGAACAGAACAGAAAATCAAACCAGCAAAAAGTAAATAAAGAAGCTGAAATTACAACAAAACAAGAAGAAATTGTGTAATTTAAGATTCTAAATGTGGATTCTAATGTGTTCCCCCAGTTTGGGGGAAACTGACTAAAAATCACTGATAAAACGAGTTTAGGTTTTTAAGGGTTTATTGGAAAATAGAAAGAAAAAGATTGAGAACAGAATTCTAACAGTCTGGCATTCCTATCTTTCCTCAAATCTCCTGTGAAGTCCTCTGCCGCCACCACCATCAAGTCCGGAAGCCAAAAAGGCCCGCGCTCTCTGCGCAGGCTCCCTTTCCTCCTTCCTGTCTCCTCCCAGACCATAGGAGGCTCCTCCAGTTGATTGGCTGGTAGACTTGATAGACAGCACCCATGAGCAAGCGTCATTTCCTGACGCCAAGGAAAAGCCACAATGCCTCTGAGGCATTTTCCTCATGGTGGAGCTCTCCACAGCAAGTCTCCAGTAGGTGGCGTCATTCCAATCATTACAGTCCCCCCTGTTGTTCCTCAAGAAACAAAATGTTTCCTTGACGGAACAGTAAAAAGAATATAATAACTATTGCTAACTAATAATATGTGAACAATAATATAGAAAAGGAAGAGAGAAAAGTTTTGTCCAGAGGGGCGATTTTTTTTTTTTTTCCTCATGAACCGACGCTTTGACATTAGTCTTGCAAAGGGAGGGCCTCTGCAGAGGGTACATGTTACAGATGATGTATATTATAACAGAAAGGAGATAGTAAAAACTAACAAAGCAAAACAGTTCATATAAAGTCTTTGAGTTCTCTTGTCTTCTTGAAGTGGTAAGATGTCATCAGGAGGAAACTGGACTCTGGTCTGGAAAGCTGGATTCTCTTCTTTAACTGTTTGAATTGCTGTATTTTTACTAAACCTTAGCATAGCATTGTCAATGATCAAATTAATAAATTCCATTACATTCCTTCCTTTATATGGTTAGACTTGTAATAGAGGGTTGAGGTAGTTATGCAATGTGTAACACTTTTTACCACCATGTGTCTGGATCAAAGCCAAATTTAGTATGTGTTCATGACACCTGAAAATGTTATGGAAAGGTTATCATACCATATCTCATGGTTCCGAGACAGCCAGTGATTGTGCTAGGCCACAGGTGAGTTCAACTGAGTGAGATAAAAAGATAATTAAGTTCAGTTAAATTAGGTTAAATTAGGAGGGAGAGAGGATGAATACTGGACTGTGCCTAGTAATTGTGCTCTACATAGTCACCATCATAAGCAAACCATGGACTTACATATACCTGTCTCTCCTTTTGTTGCACATATATTCTCTACAGGGCCTGCATCAGAGTTCACAGCAAATTAATCTCTGAAATGATAAGTTTCCATACTTCCAAAATCTCATTAATTTCACCAAAGACAGTATGATGGTAAAAATGCGTGCTATGCTGCATAACTGAGAATATATTAGTGATATATACAATAATTCCAAACCATACCCAGAGTATGATGACATATAAATAATAAATGAATGTAAATAGCTGATTACATTAGACATTATCACATAATCTTCTTTTAGCTAGTAAACCACATCATCTTATACATGAATTCTCTAGTATAACAGTAGCAGATACTTAAAGTGGTGATTAATTTTTCAAAAAGAAATAAGATTTCAATATTCAATGTTTTCAGTGAGGTATCAAGCAATAGGGTTCAATAACCCTTTCTGGTCTTTTTTAGTTAAACAGAACAACATAAAAGAGAAGAAAAAATAAATAAATAAAACAAAACTCATTAGAACTCATGGTTCTCTCAAAAAGAAAGAGTAAAAAAAAAGAATTCTGGTAGCTTCTGAGGCCCGATAGCCTCACCCACAGCATATACTTAAAATGTCTTTGAATAATCACTTAGTTTATAAAATTTAGTTTTAAAGAAAAGCAAAAGAAACAAAAGTCAAGAAACAAAGCAAAACCAAAAATAAAAATAAAAAACAAAAGATTCGCTAAGCACCCTTTTGTGCTTTTAAAGAACTTAAAGGTGTGGTGAATTCCAGGTTTTTTTAGTGCCTTTCAAAAGTCAAAACAAAAGAATTTTTAAAAAATAGTTGAGGTGGGCCAGAAAACTAGGCCATGTGCTTCAGTGCTTTTGCCTGTAGAAGGAAATGCTTGTTAAATTATAAGGTATTTAAGCTGCTAGAGTTTGGGGTATGCCACATTGTTTTAACTGGTTCCCCAATTCTCTGCAAGCCAAAGTGGCAGGGGTTTCTGAATTGTCATTGATCTTTCTAATGCTGTCATAATGTTCTTTATGGTAGAAAATGTGGAGTTCTCTAGCATCAGTTTTGTCTGTGCCACTGATTTTCAATAAAGGCTGATTTAATTGATGAACCACAACATTCAGCTGATGCTGCTTAGCAAATGCTACAATTGTATCATTTCCTCCCCACTTTCCAAATTTCTTTAATTCATCAACATATTCTTCAAAAGGGGAGTCATTTACTATAAAAGACTCGAACTCTTGTCTATGGTTAATCATATAAGAAGCAGCTTCTTGTCTGTGTCTGAGATGATTTCTACAGTGACCTTCTAGCTGGTCTGCTAAAGCCCTAAAAAGGCAATTTCCGTCTCCTGATACTTTACGAAGACTGAGTCCCAAAGCATTTAACTGATCAGTGGGATTATCAAATGGGAACTGCCTATTTCCTCTGAACTCTCTTTGCTCTTTAACAGTTGCTATCGTTAGGGTTTTTAGCTTTTTAGCATCTACCTCAGGTCTATCTGAAATCTCTTCACCTATGAATGGTGCAGGCTTTATATGAGAGCAATGAATCCATGAGTCTTTTTCACCAATTTTAATGGCAGTAGGAGTTGTCAATAATACCTGAAAAGGTCCTTCCCAGGCAGGTTGGGTTCCACTGGTTCTCTGAAAATTCTTTACATATATTTTATCTCCTGGGTTGAAGTTATGCAATGAAAAGTCTAATGGGCCTGCCTGGACCACAGCTCCTGCCTCATGGAGTTCACGTAGCCTGGTCTGTAATTCCTGTATATAGGAGGCAACAGAAGTATCACCTCCCACCAGTGATGTATAAACTGGGGAAAAAGTTTTAGCTTGGATAGGAGGGTGACCAAAAAGCATTTCATAAGGAGATATATGAAGTTCTCCCCTTGGTCTACTTCGTAGATAGAATAATGCCAATGGTAGAACATCAGGCCATTTCAAATGGGTTTCAGTACATAATTTGCCAATCATGCTCTTAAGCTCTTTATTCATACGTTCAACTTGGCCTGAACTTTGTGGATGGTAGGGCGTGTGGAATTTTGGAGTCACTCCCAAGAAAGAGTAGATTTGGGATAAAATCGAATCAGTGAAATGTGTGCCTTTGTCAGAATCGATGCGGGCTGGTGGGCCAAAACGAGGTACTATCTCTTTAAGAAGAATTTTGGCAACAAAGGCAGCTGTGGCTCGGGGGCTGGGAAAGGCCTCCACCCACCGAATGAGCTGATCAACTATAACAAGGCAAAATTTATAATATCCTGCTTTTGGCATAGTAATATAATCAATTTGTAAGTGCTCAAAAGGTGTATATGCTAGAGGACGCCCTCCATAAGCTTTGGCCTTAAAAGCATACTGATTATAAGACTGACATGTGGAACAGCCCGAGCAGATTCGAGATGCTGTATTAGTTACACCTGGTGCTATCCAGGTTCTCTTAATAGAGTCTACAATGCCTTGTGTACCAAAATGGCCTTTTCTGTGAACAGAGAGGCATACCTGGTGGTAGAATTTCCGGGGAAGAAATGGCTTACCTTCCGGAGACACCCAGATGCCATTGATCTGTTTCGCCTTAAATTTCTTTTTCCACTTTTCTACTTCAGAATCGTCATAGGTTAGGTTGGAAGGAATATCCTCAGAAGGTGAAAGGTTAAATACATGTTCAGGAGCTTCTAATGCAGCAAGCTTGGCTGCAGAATCGGCTCGTGCATTTCCCTTTGAAACAGGATCACTATTCCCTGTGTGGGCAGGGCAATGTACAACAGCTAGGGAAGAAGGCAGTTTCAGGGCATCTAAGAGGTCCTTGATAAGGTCCCCATTGGCAATAGCCTTGCCCGAGGATGTTAGAAAGCCTCGTTGACGCCAAATCATACCAATAAAGTGGCATATGCCAAAGCCATATTTCGAGTCAGTAAAAATAGTGGCACTCTTACCTTTGGCTATATTACAGGCCTGTGTAAGAGCCACAAGTTCAGCAGCCTGTGCACTAAAATGGCAAGGCAGAGAAGCTGCCCAGAGGGTGTCATAATCAGAAACTACAGCAGCTCCAGTAAAACGGGTTCCCTCTCTCATAAATGAGGAACCATCTGTATAGAGGACAAGATCAGGATTTTCTAAAGGTGTATCAAAAAGATCATCACGGGGTTTTTCAGCCATATCAACTAAAGAAGCACAGTCATGCAACGGTTCCCCCGAGAATGGTAAATTAGGGAGTAGTGTTGCTGGATTAAGAACTGTGCAGCGTTTTAAAGTGATATTCTCATTACCTAACAGGGTTATTTCATACTTAGCCAGCCTTTGATCTGAAAAGGCTTGTGTCCTGTGACGTAGTAAGAGAGCCTCCACTTCATGAGGGCATTGCACAGTTAGAGGGTTACCTAGGACCAAATCAGAGGCTTTTTCTACCAAAAGGGCTGTGGCCGCCACTGCTCTAAGGCAAGGTGGCACTCCAGCCGCTACAGGGTCCAGCTGAATTGAATAGTAGGCTATAGGGCGTTGGTTAGGCCCCAGTGACTGAGTCAGGACTCCAGAAGCCACCCCCCTTTGTTCATGCACAAAGAGAGTGAAAGGCTTACTATAATCTGGTAGTCCCAGGGCAGGTGCTGATAACAAGGCCCGTTTTAATTCTTTTATGGCTGAGAGATGCTGGGGATCCAACTGTAAAATGTCTGGAACAGAACTTTTTGTAAGAGCTATGAGGGGTTTAGTAATTTCACCAAAAGAGGGTATCCATTGTCTACAGTACCCAGCTGCTCCCAGAATGGCTCTCAACTGCCTCTTAGTAGTGGGGGCAGAGAGTTGTTGAATGGCCTGGACTCGCTTAGAAGAGACAGAGCGAGTTCCAGCAGCCAAAATAAATCCTAAATATTCTACCTGGGGCAAACACCATTGTACCTTTGTCTTGGAAACCTTGTGTCCTCTCTTGTGCAGCTCCAGCAGTAAGTGACGGCTATCTTCCTGACAAATTTCAGCATTAGGAGAGGCCAAAAGTAAGTCATCTACATATTGTACTAGTGTGGAGCTTTTAAAGGTAATAGAGGCCAGATCCTGCTGTAAAATTTGGGAAAATAATGTAGGACTGTCTACAAATCCCTGTGGGAGTCTAGTCCAGGTCCACTGTCTATTTTTCCAGGTAAAAGCAAATAAATATTGGAAGTCCTCATGTACCGGTATGGAGAAAAAGGCAGAGCAGAGGTCTACCACTGTGAAACATGTAGATTCATAGGGAATGGAAGAAAGTATGGTAGAAGGGGAAGCCAATATAGCATGTCTAGGGATAACATAATTATTAATTGCTCTAAGATCTTGCACAAAACGATAAACAGGTTTACCATCTGGCCCAGGCTTGGGTTTTTTAACTGGCAAAATGGGAGTATTGCATGGAGAGTGATGACATGGAATAATAATACCCTGGCTTTTCAAAGCCTCAATTATAGGTGTGATCCCTTCTATTGCTTCCCTAGACAATGGATACTGTGGAATGGAGGGGGGTGGTCCCCCCTTAACTTTAAAGGTAACAGGTATGGCAGACTTAAGGAGCCCCACCTCATTAGGGGATGAGGCCCATAAAGACTCAGGAATGTCAGAGGGGATTTTGGATACCTCCCCTGCTGTTCCTTGAGCTTCTGTAAGTAAAATTGGTAATAAATGAACAGTATCCTCTGGCAATTGTAGGGAGACAGCCCCATCTGGAGCACAAGATATGGTTGCTCTAAGCTTACAAAGGAGATCACGACCTAATAAATTTACAGGGGCATCAGGCATGAGTAAAAATGAATGTTCTACTGTTAAGGGCCCCATAGATACCATGCGAGGATTCAATTTTGCCACTCTCTGGCTCTTTCCTGAGACTCCTACTACATTCAAAAATCCTACAGGTCTACACCCAGCATCTGGTTTGCTTATTAATACTGATTTAGAAGCTCCTGTGTCTAGTAAACAGTCATAATACGTGTCCCCTACTTTGAGGGTCACATGAGGTTCATTACTCTGGGGAGGTGAATGAACTGGCACAAGCGCATTCAAAAAATCCAGATCTGGGAATATGTTGCTTTCATTATCTTTGTTCCATTCCTCCCCTTCCTCTTGTCAATCCTGTGCCCCCCTTTGAGGGAGTCCATGGTTACCCTGATTCTGGTTCTGTCCTTCTGTTCCTCCCTGATAGGGTGTACGGTTATCCTGATACTGTCTCTTTGTATCCCCCTGAAAAGATTTATATCCATTTTGATTCTGCCTGTAATAAGGGTTATAATTACTCCGGTTGTTTCCTTTCTGATAAAAGTTTCCAAAATTATTTCGATTTCCCCCAAAGAATTCCTCAAGGCTCTCGGTCATTGTCCTCTTAAGGTCTTGTTTTCTAGTTCTACATTCCCTCAAGAAGTGTCCTTGTTTTTTGCAGTACTCACAAAATTTAGGGGGTTGATAACGATTTTCAATTTTCCAGTTTCTCTGCCCTGTTGTTTCCTGTACTGGAGCTAAAATGTCCTGTCTGTTCCTTTCTTCTCTCTCATTTCCTTCGTAAATATATGTTGCTATTTCTTTAAGTCTGTCAGGACTCAAACTATTCCACCCAGGACATTGCTTTTTAAAATATTTCCGAATTTCTGGTAATGACTGGTTTACAAAATGAGAGCAGATAATATGGGCGTCTCTACTGTCTAATGGGTCTAGTCTAGCATATTGCCTGGCATACTTACACAGCCTGTCATAAAATCTATTAGGTCTCTCATCAGGTCCCTGAACTATATCTATAAATTTTTGCCAGTTATCAGTCTTTCTAATACAGGATTCCATTGCCTTCAGCAATGTTTCCCTTGCATCTTTCAACATATCAAAATGCTCAGGGTTATTGGGGTCCCAGTCAGGGTCTTGAATAGGCCACCCAATATCAACCTTTCCCGTGGCTTCCAGGCTGTTTGCTGCAGCTACTATATCTGCTCTTTCTCCTGGGGACAATATTATTTCCATAAGGTCAGTAACATCATTCCAAGTGGGCTGATATGCTCTAAAATTGCTCTAAACTGCCTGATAACTGCTGTGGGATCTTCATCAAATTTAGGAGTGCTTTGTCCCCATAAAGCCAAATCCTTGGGTGTAAAAGGTGTGTATTGTCTGAGCTTACGTATAGTACCTTTTTGACCATGGGCGAGGATCTCTTGAAGGGGAAAAATTTTTACTTTCTCTGTCTCCTCTACAGGGGAATCATTTCTTTCTTTCTTTATTTGTTTGTTTGGCATGGAGGAAGTAGAGGGTGAGGGAATAAGAGTTGGGTCATTTGGAATTTCAGTCTGAATGGCCTTGGATTTAGTTGTTCTGTTGGGCATTTCGGTTAGGCAGGCCATGTCTGTCTGCCAGTCTATCGTTTCAGTTTGGGTGGCAGACTCAGATGTAAACTGGGGCCTGGATTTTCCTCGTTTTATATTTTTAGTATGATAATTTTCACTTGCTCTGGCCCAGATTTTCCAATAACGTAAATGTTCAGGTGGACATCTACTTAGGGTTCTTTGCAAATGCCTCAATGTTTGGGGATCAAATGACCCATATTTGGGCCATTCTTCCTGTAATTCCTCATGCCACATAAAACACAGTCTGATAAGCTCTCCTCTGGTCATGGTTGTATTTAGTCTAAGTTTTCCCTCATTCCAATCCATAAGTAGCTTTCCTAATGGGGAATCCCAGGGAATCATCTTTATTCTAACATTATCTAGGACATGCCAAATTCTCCATACCACACCAAAAAGCCCCACAAAACCACAAAGAGTAATAAAAATATATTCAAGTTCAAGCTGGCCAACATCTTTGATTAGTGAAGGTAAAGCTAGAAAAGGGGTACTTAGGGTGTTTAAAAGATCCATTTGAAATTTAAAATAGCCTATACTTGGTAGTTCTTTCCAATTTAAGGGGACAAGGGAGGGGAAATCTTACCCAATCAGAAGATCAGAAGATGAACGTTCGGTTTTCCTCTTCGTGGTCAGCCAAACTGTGTAATTTAAGATTCTAAATGTGGATTCTAATGTGTTCCCCCAGTTTGGGGGAAACTGACTAAAAATCACTGATAAAACAAGTTTAGGTTTTTAAGGGTTTATTGGAAAATAGAAAGAAAAAGATTGAGAACAGAATTCTAACAGTCTGGCATTCCTATCTTTCCTCAAATCTCCTGTGAAGTCCTCTGCCGCCACCACCATCAAGTCCGGAAGCCAAAAAGGCCCGCGCTCTCTGCGCAGGCTCCCTTTCCTCCTTCCTGTCTCCTCCCAGACCATAGGAGGCTCCTCCAGTTGATTGGCTGGTAGACTTGATAGACAGCACCCATGAGCAAGCGTCATTTCCTGACGCCAAGGAAAAGCCACAATGCCTCTGAGGCATTTTCCTCATGGTGGAGCTCTCCACAGCAAGTCTCCAGTAGGTGGCGTCATTCCAATCATTACAAAATAAAAAGTCAGAATCTATTATAGTCAGTTATAAGCCAATTAACTTGAGAACAAAAAAGAATAAATCTTAACAAATATATATATGTATATGTATATGTATATACATATACATATACTCACACATATCTATATATGTATATATATATATATATATATATATATACACACATCCCTAACTTTCAGAGGATTTTAAATAACCCAATCTCAGGAAAGAAAACAGAACTAACTAAAAAGGAACTCCCAAAGAAAACTCTTAGTCCTGATGGATTCACAGGATAATTTTATCAAACTTTTAAAGAATGATTCATACCCAAATTTCACAAATTATTTTCATAAATAGGGAAAGAAAGTGACTTACCAGAATCTTCTTATGTGCCAAATGTAATCTTCCTACCTAAATCAGGGAAGGATAAAACACAGAAGAACTATAGACAACCATAATAAATGAATATCAATTTAAAAAATTTAAATATGATGCTGTCAAAAAGAATACAGAAATTTATTTAAAAAATCATTCATCCTGACCAAGTTGAATTTACACCAGGAATAAAAGGATGATTCAACATTAGGAAAAACAATCAGCATAATTGATTATTTTAAAAAGAAAAAAATTTCCCCAAACATATGATTTTGTATGAGATGTAGAAAAATCTTTGACAAAGTATATTTATTTACGCTAAAGCGTAGACCTTTTTGATGTCATAAAAAGTATTGATCTAAAACTAAAAGGCAGTTTAATATGCAACAGTAATATACTAAAAAACCTTTCCAATAAATATGGGAGTAAAACCACCATGCCAATTCTCACTACTATTATTTGATATGGTTCAGGAAATGCTATAAATAGAAATAAAATGAGAGAAAGAAATTAAATGCATAAACATAGGTAAAAAAGAGAAAAAATATCCCTATTTGCTGATGATACCATAATTTACTTTGGAAGTCTTAAGGAATCAGCAGAGTTACTAATTGATGTGATAGCTTTAACAAAGTTGCAGGTAGCAAAATACACCATCAAGAAATCAATAGCATCTCCATATAATAATAAAAAAAATACAGGAGGAAGGAATAGAAAGGGAAATCCCATTATAAATTACTACAAACTCCATCATATGTCTGGGGCTTAATCTACCAAAGCCCCCAACATACTTGTACAGATTGAATTATAAAGTATTCCTTACATAATATTTTTTTAAAGCATCTTAAGTAGCTGGAGAAATATTCAATTTATTCCAGCTTTCTGCTTGACCATGCCAATGTAATAAAATTTGCAATCCTGTCAAAGTTAATTTACACTTTTAATGCTATACCAATTAAATTATCAAAGGGATTCTTTAGAGAACTTAATAAGCTGATAACAAATTTCATTTGGAAAAATTTTAAAAATCTAGAGTATTAAGGGAAATGATAAAAAGAGGTAGAGCTATAAGGGGGAATAGCACTTCCAGTCCTCAGATTATATTATAAAGCAATAGTTATCAAAACATCTGGTAAACATAGAAAGATCAACTAGATGAAACAGAATCAAAATACTGTGAAACACAATAAAGCAATGTTCAATAAACCAGAAAACATACATTACTTTTGAAAGAATTCCCTATTTGATTAAAAAAAATGACTGCTAGGAAAACTAGAAGCAGTCTGCCAGAAATTATGCTCAAGCCAGCATTTATACCTTATTCTATTATACATTATAAATGGATATGTGGCCATAATATTAAAGCACATACTAAAAAATTAGAAGAGAAAAAGATCATATACTAAGGGATAATTACAAATGATAAAATTGTAAATGATTAAGTCTTTTCTTCTCTAATGCTAAATACCTTCATTTCCTTCTACGAGTTTCTTCAATGACATGGTCTCTCCTGTTCCTGGTAACCTTCTGAAGGAACTCTAGCTGGTCAATATGTATAGTTTTAGTGGGCTACAAAATACAAATGATAAAATTATACATTTTACAAATTACAAGTGATAAAATAGAAATTATAAAATTAAAAATAATAGAATTAATAATTGATTACATGAAACTAAAAAGCTTCTGCAGAGGAAAAAGAAATAAACCTAGCATAAGAAAAAAAGCAAACAATTGAATGGGAAAAAACATCTTTGTATCACTTTTCTCTCATAAAGAATTGATATCAAGATATATAAACAATCAACATCCATCCACATATAAGTAAAACTCATTTATCAATAGAGAAGTAATCAAAGGATATGGACAAAGAGTTCTCAAAAGAAGAATTGCAAACTATTAACAATCACATGAAAAAAATGCTATATATCACTACTAGTGAGAGAAATGGTAAGTCAAAATAACCCCAATCCCTCATTTTATGCCTTGCAAAGAAAACAAAAGAAGGGTATAGTAAATGTCAGATGGATTGTGGGAAGATGGGCATATAAGTAAATTCATTTTTGGTGGAGCTATTGATTAGTGCAATGATTTTGGAAGCAATTTAGAATTATGCAAATAGCAGATCTAAAATGCCCATACCATTTGATCCAGGGAGTCCACTACTAGCCTCACTACTAGATTCCATTATTAGGCCTCAAAGAAATCATCGATAGGAAGAAAATCTCCATATATGCCAAAATATTCATAGCAGCACATTTTGTGATAGCAAAGAACTGGAAGCAAAGTATATGCCCATTGATTGGGGAATGGCTAAAAAGTTGTTGTACATGACTGTAATGGGATATTACTGTGCTGTAAGTAATATTGAACGTGATAAATATAGAGAAGCATTGGAAAGATATAAATGAACTAGTGCAGAATAAAATAAGGAGAGCCAAGAAAAGAATATGTACATAAGCACATCATTTAAATGGAAAGGGCAACATCTGAAAAAATTAATGTTCCCAAACTATAAAGAACCAGCATGGTTCGAGAGAGTGAGAATGAAAGGGATAGTGAGAGAATGCCTTGTCTTATATAGGGGAAGGATGGGGTATATTAAGCATCTCAAAATATTCAAAAACACATTCTCCTTTCCATGACTTCATTACAAAAGGTCTGTTCATCTTTCCTGCCCCACCAAATCCTTTCATCATTAAGCTAATATAAATCAGGCAGCTTGAATGAGATGTTGTGTTGTAAATATTGAAATTTAGTTCCCTTTCAGATTTCCTGGCCAGCCATCTAACCCTACTCTGTCTCACTCAAACCACATGTGGAATGTTACATTCAGTTCTGGGCGGACCAAATGAGTACTATTGTGTTTGGTTGTGGTGAATACATTTTTGGGAGGTCATTGACCAACAAGAGTTCCTCCAGAGGAAAGTCACCTGAAATGGAGAGACCATGCCATTGAAGAAACTGGTAGAAGAAAATGGGGCTTCCAACCCTAAAGCTATGTTCAAGTGATCTTACCTCTAATAAGCTAACTGTCATTAAAACTCTCCTTTCTTTCTGTTGTTGGATTTTCTTTGCATGCCTCCTTGTAGTTGATGATTTCTCTCTGGGACTATTTACAATGATAGCTCTGTATGTTTTGTTGAATAGCAATGGAGGGTATCTAGAAAGATATGGACAAAAATGCAATAGGACTAAGTAGAAAAGGGCTGAGATCTGTACTGACAGAAAGAGCAAATATAACAATAACAGCAATTATCCCACAAAAGCAATGGATTATAATAATAAACTCAAGTGGACAATTTTTCTCTACCATACCATTTTTTTTGCTCCACCTTGTTGTGGTTGTTGTTATTTATTCTTCATTTTCAAAGAGGTTATGACAAATATAATGACTTGAAATGAAGTGGACTTACATGAAGAAGGACTGTGAAAACTCACCAGCCTCAATCTCTCCTCTGGAGCTATCTGGGTCCAATGGCAAGATATATTATCAGGATTATTGGAGATATCCCCAGATGTTTATGACAATTGGAGTTGTGACTTTCCCAGGGTCACACAGATAGTAAATGTCTGAGGTCAGATTTTTTTGAACTCAGGTCCTCCCAACTTTAGGGTCACTGCTCTATCCACTGTACCATCTAGCTGCCCCCAACTAGAATGCCTAGAGGTAGCTAGTTGCTGCAACAGATGGAGTGCTGGTGTTGCAGTCAGTAAGAATGAGTTCAAATTCAGTCTCAGATATACTAGCTGTATTACTCAAATCACTTAGCCTGTATCTGCCTCAGTTTCCCATCTACAAAATGAGAATAATGATAGCACCTATATTTCAGAATTGTTGGGAGAATCATATGAGATTATTATATTTGTAGAGCACTTCATAAACATTAAAGTGCTATTTATATGCTTTCATCATCACCACCACATCACTATCAGGGTGACATCTGAACAACACTGTCATGGTTAGAATTTGACATTTGTCAAACAATTGGTAAATCTAGATCAATTGATTAGTTGAAAGATAATTAATTTAAGGTTACTTTAAGTCAAGCCAAGAAATGTTTCCCTAACTACAGCAATTCTCACTTGAAAATATGGTATACCCAGAATTGTGACATCTGCATCCTGTTTTGTTCTAAGTGGAGAAAAATCCACACTGCACAATGTGCTGACATTTACCTAATGTGTGGGAGACAATAATTTCTTACTAGGTCATCAATTTCCTGACTAAAGACAGAATTCTACCTGTATTCTCCTTCCTTAAAAAATTGAATGATGAAGAAGGTTGTCAATAGAAAGGAATGTGCTGTGTGGTAATATAATTTTAAAATATCCTTTTTAGTTAACTAGTGGGTATAGCTTAGTTTCAACCAATCCTGTGTTGAATATTCTATAACTTGGTAGTTTCAAGATAAATAGATCTTTTAAAAGATATGAATATATGCACATGGACATTTAAATTTATAACATATGTTTATTGGTTAATCTAATTTTTCTATCTATATCTTTTAAAATATCTATGCCTCTTTTTCTGTTTAGTTTTTGCCTGACAGGTAAAAATGCCCATTTGGTTTTGAAAAGTGGACATACTGATCTATGAATTTGCATATACAGTAAGGAAAAAAGAAAATAACGAATACTTAAAGGCTTACATTCAGAACTAGTACAAAATGCAAAATGAATGAAAATCATTCCTTTTTTAAAAATTTTTTTCAGGGCAATGAGGGTTAAGTGATTTGCCCAGGGTCACACAGCTAGTAAATGTCAAGTGTCTGAGACCAGATTTGAACTCAGGTCCTCCTGAATCCAGGGCCAGTGCTCTATCCACTGTGCCACCTAGCTGCCCCAATGCGTTCCTAATCAAATTTAAAAAGAAGTATTACTAAATCTCATTTTCCTATTGGTTGTTACAAAACAGAAAAGATGTAACATAATATCATGGAAAGAACACCAGATTGAGAATCAGAAGTCCTGAATTTGAGTCCTTCCTCTTCCACTAACCAGGTGTATTACAAGCCAATTTAATTAATAATTTAAATATCTTCTCAATAATAACAATAAAGAATAAATTATACTTAGTGTTTCACATGTTAAAAAATATTTTCCTCACAACCATCCTGCAAGGTCGGTGATGCAAATATAATTACCCCCATTTTATAGATGAAGAAACTGAGATCCAGGGAGGGTAGGTGATTTTCTAAAGGTCAGTCATCCATTACTTCTGGGAACTTCTGAGGAATAAACCAGGTAAATAAAATATAGTACTTCCCTTCAAGGAAACCATAAATATCTAGTTATCACGGAAAATAGGGAACAAGCATTTATTAAGCACCTATTATGTGCCGGACACTTTTAAAATACCTTACTTGATTCTCCCAACAACCTTGGGAACCAGGTGATATTATTATTCCAATTTTGCAGTTAAGGAAATTGAGGTAGGCAAAAGTTAAAAGATTTACCTAGAGTCACTCAGTAATAAGCTTCCAATGCTGAGGACTTTCTAACTGTGGTCTCAGCACTTTATCCACTGCAATATCTAATGGTTTCTATTAGGGATTATAAAACAAACTTGTCTATAGTACAAAGCAGAATATAACACTAGCATGACTCAGGCCTTCTTGGCCCTGACTCCAGTTCTCTACCAACTGTAACACCCAGCGTATATCTTTACGTATGATGTTGGTTATTTTATGTGATTTCTCTGAGCACCAGTTTAGCTAAGACTGGAGAGGCACAGCACATTGTGGCTACAGCTTAATGAAATTTCTGGCCACAATTATCCTTGAAGACCACTAGCCAGAGGCTGTAAAGGACATTGCAATCTTTACAAAGGACAGCATTATCCATTCCTATCAATCTGAATTCCTTGAAAGTTGAAGAAATGCACTAATAAATAACCTCACAGGGTTGTGAGATTTATATGAGGTGCAAATGTGGGTAAAGAATTTTACCATCATAAAGTGCTATATAAGTGTAAGCTATTATTAGTCATGCTTTTGTGAATAGGAAATTTCACTGGTTTTTAGGTTCAATAGTTCCACAGTATTGCAATTGTTCCATGGTATGTAATGGTTCCATGGTTGGGGCTATTTAAAATAAAAATATAATTCTGTTTTAGTTTTAGGAAAGGGGTTCCATTTCCTTATTTTACATAATTATTTTTGACCTTTAAAAGGGTAAAATCTGACCCTTTAAGTCTGTGGAAAGCTGTGAAAACTTTTCAAAGAGAACAAATTGGGTAAGTGGTAAAATCTCAGTTTAATGACATCTGGGAAGATCAGAAGCTGGGGAAAATCTTAGCTTCACACCAGGAGTGTGTTGGTAAATGTTTAACAAATGGCTCTCTGAAAAATGTATAATGGACATCCTCCTAAGTTTAATGTTTTTAGCCCCTCCCTTAGTGTCCTTTGTTCCACTGCTCATGGCATTTTTTTGGTAAAGCTCCATTTCACCCTTTCCTCTGTAAGGGGCTAAAATTCTAGCTAGTCTGTCTAAAATATCTAATGAGTGGTTGCAAATAAATTATAAGCTTTAGCAAGAGTTATACTTTTAAGCATTTATTAAGGAGAATATGAATTTGGTGAAGAGAAAGAGAAAGGGGCCTAGATTCAGCTATCTATCTCGGGGAGCTACAGTTCTGCTCTTCTCTCCATGAGAGTCCTGGTGAAAGAGATTGAGAGCACCAGCCTCGCCCTCTCTTCCTCCCACAAGCTTCTTCCTGAAGCCAAAGAAAAGCCACAGGTGTTGCCTTCTCCTCATGGTGGAGCTTTCCTACAGTAAATCTAAAGCAGGTGGCATCATTCCAATTGTTACACCTCTATAACAATTGCTTCAGCTTTCATTTCCAGAAGTGAAACTCTGCTGAAAGATTCCTGAGACATGTGGGCACACACTCACTGGGTCACTGTCATTCCAGTTTAAAGAAACACCTTCCAAGACATTCTGTGGGTGTTAAGCAAATCATTTCTCTGCAGGAACCAGGGTTGTGAATCTTAATAAAAATGCTTTTCTTCCTTTAACCTCCTCCTATGTTTCTGAAATACCATTCAAACTTTTTCTTCGTGCTTGATAAGCCACATATAGATGCCACTTGATTTTAAATGGCTACCACATTTCTCATTCATGCTGACAAAGAACTTTGCCTGTAGAGAATGAAAGAACATTTTAAAAAACTTAAGACATGGCCATAGTCTGTTAAAGATCCATCATTCACTATAACTCATTAGATCTTATTTATATACAAAAAAAATTCTCTAGATGAGTCTCATTAACTTTAGAGAGATGTGTGGATCTTGCCCTAGGCTTACTCAGGATATCCTAACTCTCTTTCTATGAACCAAACTGAACATGTGGGCAGCTATATGGTGCAGTGGATAGAGCACTGGCCCTGGAGTCAAAAGGACCTGGGGACACCTAGGTGGCACAGTGGATAGAGGACTGGTCCTGGAGTCAGGAGTACCTGAGTTCAAATCTGGCCTCAGACACTTAATACTTACTAGCTGTGTGACCCTGGGCAAGTCACTTAACCCTAATTGCCTCACTAAAAAAAAAAGGGACCTGAATTCAAATCTTACCTCACATACTTACTAGCTGTGTGACCCTGGGCAATTCACTTAACTCCAATTACCTTAAGCATCTGGGGACATCTCCAGTCATCCTAATACACACACACACACACACACACACACACACACACACATATATATGTTACCACTGGACCCAGATGGTTGTGGAGGAGAGAGTGAGGTTGGTGACCTTGCACAGTCATCCCTCATTTAAATCCAATTCACTGCAATTCATGACATCACCTCCTGATATCACAGTCCTCTTTGAAAACAAAGGACACACAACAACAACAACAACAATTGAACATGTCCTCCCATTCACTCAGGGTCTCTGATCTGTGCTCCAGAATACCACTCACCCACAACCTGCAGGCATATGGTTCTTATGTGGCTCTAAGTCACCTAGAGGTAGATGGAAATTATATTTGAAGTACCCTGGGCACCCTGGGAATCTCTTTGTCCTTTCCTGCCTGTTATCATACCCTTTTGTGGTATTCATAAAATAAGCAATAATAAATAGTGCATTTATCCCAGGGCTCAAGTCTTCATCTCTTATTAGGATGGAAACCCAAGGCTATTCTTTCCCCCTGTGGCTATGATCACTTGGGTTCAGGGTCAATATTCCATTGCTTAGTACAATTTCAATCCACCACAGTAAGGGAGCTTATTAGGCTGTAATATGTCCAATCCCATAAGCACGAACACTGGAACCCTGGGGCTTATAGAGGTGTTTGATCACCTAACTCTGTGCCACCTTCTCATTTCTGTCAGTATGTTGGTGAAACTTTTCCATCCATTACTCAAAATGAGGTCTGTGACATTTAATTTTGCATGTTTTCCAATGTGATCCCCTTTATCTCTGTCCACTGCCTTCCACAGTCTACCTCCACTGTAAAACTGAATGTTACCAGGAGGAAAGAGAAGTCCTAGAGTAATGAATAATGGGAACAGCTTTCGAAGCACATCATCATTCATTGTCCAGGTCCTGTGTGTATGTTTGCATGCTTAGGGGATTCTCAGATGAATGACAATAGGAGGTGTGTGATGATAACTCATGTTCTTACAGTATTGAATAGATACAAAACACTTTCATAATGCATTATTTCATTTAGACTGATGATAACCCTTTAAGTCAACTGATACTTGTCTTATTCTTTTCATTCTACATATGAGGGTACTGAGGTTCAAAGTGGGAAAAAATAGTTGGCCAAGGTCACATAATTATTAAATATAGCATCATGAATTTGAAGAATTCAGGTGAACTATTTTAACCCACATAACAACAAGAACCTGCTCTACTACATAAAAGACAAGGTGTCACCTGCCCAAATATTTCAGATATTGGCAGCTTGGTGGCTCAGTGGATAAAGTGCTGGTCCAGGAGTCAGGAAGTCCTTAATGGTAAAGAGGGGAAAATAATAACATCCAGCTCCCAGGGTTTCTTGTGAGGGTAAGATGTAGTGATATTTGTAAAGCATTTGCATATGGAAGGTACTTAATAAATGCTCATTTCCTTTATTCCTATCTATGATGCCACTTAGCTGTCTCTCCTCATTATATCTCTCCTAATGCAGACTAAAATTGCATTTAACTTTTTTGGTTGTGGTATTATACTAGAGACTTATATTGAATTTGTAATCCACTAACGTTTTCAGATTTCTGTATTTTTCTTTAAAAAATTTGGCCTCAGAGTCAGAAAGACATGGGTTCAAGTTTCACTTCTGATACATTCTGGATCTGTGACCCTGACCAAGTCACTTAACCTCTCACCAGTGGTGTTGAACTCAAATAGTAATGATCCCTGCCAGCCACAAGCTGACTCAGAAAATCACAAATTGACATTATCCACAATCTATTATATTTTTATTTATTTTGTTAAACATTTCCAAATTGCATTTAATCTTCTTGGACTGTACAGGGAAGTTTTGTTTTTTGAGTTTGACACCTCTCCTCTAGCCAACTTTCAAATATTATTAGTTGCAGACCCTCATCGGTAGAATGAGTTTTCTCTCCTAGAAGTTTCCTATACTAATGAAGTCGCAGGTCCAATATCTATACCAGGTTGTCCATTTTTTTGTGTGATTTCTTCTAATTAGGGTTATGGATTCCTTGATAAAGAATTCTTCATCTAGCCTTAGTTATAAAAGGTGATTCCTCCAATTTTCCTTGATTTTTAAAAATGTGGTGTTTTGGTTTTTGTTTTCTTTTGTGTGTGTGTGGGGGGGTGGCATTGAAAATTAGGTGACATGCCCAGGGTCACACAACTAGTGTCAAGTGTCTGAGGCTGGATTTGAACTCAGGTCCTCCTGAATCCAGGGCTAGTGCTTTATCCACTGTACCACCTAGCTGCTCCCAAAATGCAGTGTTTTATATTAAGATCATGCATCCACTCTGATCTCTTGCTGTTTAGCCACATCTCTCCTAACTTGTACTTGTAAAGTTGATTTTTAGGACTCATTGCTAATATTTACCTACAAAATTTCTTTTTAATATTCTATTTTGTCAAAATCTTTTTTGTCCTGATTCTGTCATTCTATGACAGCTGTCCCTCCCAACTTTGTACTATCTAAAAATCTGATCAACATGCCAGCCAGCAGATATCCCTACAGCATTCCTTTGAAGATTTTCTCCATTTGATATCAAACTGAATATTCTGAGTTTGATGCTAAATCCACCTAATTGTACTAATCGTCAAGGGTACAATTCTTCATCTTTTCCACAAGACTGCTATGAAAGATTTTTTCAAATGCTTTGCTAAGATCTAGGTAAATCATACTTTCAGCATTTCCTATCTATTAAGATAGCAAGCAATGCTGTAAGAAAAGGAAATTAGGTTAATTTGACTTGGTCTTGATGATTTTTTTTAACCCTTTATAATTGCTACTTCCTTTTCTTGATGTTTCTTAACAATCCTTTTAATAAAATCTTTTTTACTTTTCTTTGGAATTAGAATCAAGGTCAACATTTGTAGATTCTATGGTCTTTCTTTTAAAACAACAACAACAACAACAACTGGGGGGCGCAACTAGGTAGTACAGTGGATAAAGCACCAGCCCTGGATTCGGGAGGACCTGAGTTCAAATATAACCTCAGACACTTGCTAGTTGTGTGACCCTGGGCAAGTCACTTAACCCTCATTGCCCCACAAAACAACAACAACAACAAAACATTCTGAGGCACCATTTTCTTAACCAGCTGTTCACTCTGTTCATTTCCCAAATCTATCTCTCTTTTCTGAAGCTTTTTTTTTCTTTTTTTTTTTAGTGAGGCAATTGGGGTTAAGTGACTTCCTGAGGGTCACACAGCCAGTAAGTGTTAAGCTTCTGAGGCCGAATTTGAACTCAGGTCCTCCTGATTCCAGGGTCAGTGCTCTATCCACTGTGACACCTAGCTGCCCCTTTTCTGAAGCTTTTAACTTCTATTGGCAGTGGTGATGAAAATAAGTTTTCAGTTTCTGGCTCAGGACTTCAGAATCTTTAACAATGTTTCCTAGGTTCTTTCTGAAAATATTACTCTCATTTTTTAAATGAGGAAAGTAGGTCTCAGAGAAGTTAATTAATTGGTCCATGCTCACACTAGTTAAAGGTTGGGGTGAGATTGAAACCTAGATTTCACTGGTTTGAAGTTCAGTGTGCTTTTTATCACACCGTATTTCCTCTCATATACCTGGTAACAGCAGTGAGAGAAGTTGGATCTGGAACCCACTAGTACCCTCCCTGCCTGAAGAGGCAGCCCATCAAATTTTTTTGATTACTCTTTTAAATGATTCTTTAGATATGGATTGGGGCCCACCCCCCTTACTCTTTCCCCGGAAATCTTGCAGCCTTCATCAATGCAGAAAATGAAAAATAAGTAATGGCAGACAGCTGCATTTTTAGGTTTCGATCTAGTGGGCCAAGGAATTTTAAATTTTCTTTTCGAGCATGGGATGTTTAAGTGTTCTGATGTCAACAATTCCATATAAATATACTTTTAAAAATTCTAAACTCTGAATTTGCAATCAAGAGAGATGGATCTTATTTTTGATTCTACTACTTGCTAACTATGTGACCTTAGCCAAGAAATTAAGACTCTCTAGGCCTCAGGTTTCTCCTCTGTGATGTGGGACAATATTTCATAGGGTTGTGGGAAAAATAAAGCAAAATGCTTCACTGACAGTTCTTTGCTCCAAGTCTGCTTTGATATTCTGCATTTTTCATGCATTTATACAGTATCCTACTGTTACAAATATGGTAGAATTTAAACTTCCACTGCAGACCTCAAGGACTTACCCTGGGAAGCTTCAGACTATCTCCAATAGCACTTTATAGTCTCTCTTTCTTTTCTTTTTTTTTTTTTGAGGGGGGTGGGCAATGAGGGTGAAATGACTTGCCCAGGGTCACACAGCTAGTAAGTGTCAAGTGTCTGAGGCTGACTCCAGGGCCAGTGCTCTATCCACTGTGCCACCTAGCTGCCCACAACATTTATAGTCTCTTGTTGGCAATTATCTGTAAAACCAATTTACCATTCACAGACGAAACTATCTTCTTGCTATATAGTTTCACCAATAATTTACCCTACAACTAAATTCTCAAATACATATTAATGTATTTGATTCACTTAGCTGAGCAATCTCTTATGAAGCTAATTTTTAAAAAAATTCAAAATCAATTTCTGAAGGAATAATATAACAAATCTTGTTCTACTAAAGTATATTGCTCAATGATTAAAATAGCCCAATCATACAATCCACCCACCTAATTCCAGGTGGAGTGATATTATTTTTTCAGTACACTCCATGTGTACTTAAAAACATTTTTTAAAAGAAGTTTTTATTAATACCTTTTTTATATCACCATATGTTTTCCTAGCATCCCTCTCTTACCCTTTCTTAGAGGGCTACCTATATAACAAATAGCATCTTTTAGAAGACAAAAGAAAGAAAAAGAGGAACATAAGTCAGTATAATTCAAAAGTAATCAATTTAATCTTAAAATATTTGCAATGCTCAAGTGGATTCCCTACCTCTTCAAGGAGTTGGGTAGTGATGTCTTCTTATACCTCTTTTTTGGATTATGTTTGTTTTTTATAATCTTACAACATTCACTTTTGATTTCTTTGTGGTTCTTTCCATTTACATTGTAGTCCTTGTACATTTTTTCTTGCTTCGGCTTATTTCACTTTGTATCAATTCATGAAGGTATTTCCATATTTTTCTGTATTTATCATATTCATAATTTCTTATAGCATAGTAATAGTTCATTCCATGTATGTACCACACTTTGTTTAGCCATTCAACTGATGAGCATCAATATTTTTTTTTCTAATTCTTTGCTATCACAAAAAGCATCGATACAAATATTTTGGCTTATGTAGAGGCTGTCGTATTATCAATGGCCTCCTTAGGGATGTCTAGTAATAGATTATCTTGGACAAAAGGCATGAACATTTTGGTAATTTTATTTGTCTAATTCTGAATTGCTTTCCCAAAGGCCTGCACTAATTTATAGCTCTACTAGGAATGTGCTAGTGTGTCTATCTTCACATCGGCTCATCAACATTTGCTATTGCCATCTTTTATCATCTTTACAAAATTTCAGGATATGAAGTGAAACTTCAGCATTATTTTTATTGAATTTCTCTTGTTATTAATGATTTGGAACATTCTTTCATGTTAATATTTTGCAATTTTTCTTTTGAGAACTGTTCATATCCTTTGATCACTGTGGGGAATGGTTTTTGCTAACATATATAGTTAAACATATACACATATGTATGCAAGATATGTATGCTATAAGTATATATATAAGTGTGTATGTGTATACATATATTTATCAATTACTTATATATCTTTGATATGAAATTGGGTGGCATTTACCATAAATATTTTACCTTCAGATAAATTTAATATATTAATTGGAATCAAGTAATTCGACCATCTCTGCTATATAGTTCACTCAAAGCTCTGAATTCAACTTCAGAGTTTAAAAAAATCTCAAAAATATGAGTTGAACCAATTTTCATATGAAATGAATTGTTAAGTCCGATTTTGTAGCAGTCATGCAAAACTACTTATTTCAGTTTGGATGTTATTCAGAGGAAACATTAGTTTTGTGATGCTAAAAGGCAAAACCAAACAAACAGAACCATTTGAATCATAAGGCAACTTAGAGATCATCTAATTCAACTTCCATGTCGTGACTAAAGAACTAGATCCAGAAAAGTTAAATGAAATAGAAAGGTAGATCCATATAACAGAGTAGATATACAATTTACAACATAAAATAAATATAGTATTCGACAAGTATAAAGACTTATGTTTGGGGGGAAAGAATTCATTATTTGGTAAAAAGTTTTGGAAAACTGGAAATCAGTCTGGCAGAAATTGGACATAGACCAATATCTGACATCACTTACCAAGATAAAATCAGAATGGATACATGACCTAGATATAGAGATATTACAAGAAAACTTAAAGAATATGGAATATATTACCTATTAGACTTATGGATAGACAAATGATTTACGAATAAATAAAAGAGAGCAGTGTGAGATTTAAAATGGATAATTTTGATTACATTAAATTAAAAAGGGTTTGTACAAATAAAAAAATATAACCAAGATCAGGAGGAAAGCAAGAAATTGGGAAAAAAACTATTTATAGACAGTTTCTCAGATCAAGGTCTCATATCTCAAATATATAAAGAACTTTGTCAAATCTTTAAGAATACTAGTCATTGGGGCAGGAAGGTGGTGCAGTAGATAAAGCACCAGCCTTGGATTCAGGAGGACCTGAGTTCAAATCTGGCCTCAGACATTTGACACTTACTAGCTGTGTGACCCTGGGCAAGTCACTTAACCCTCATTGCCCGGCAAAACAAACAAAAAAAGCTATGACTTTTTGGGGACAGCTAGGTGGCACAGTAGATAGAGTGCTGGCCCTGGATTCAAGAGTACCTGAGTTCAAATAATCCGGCCTCAGACACTTAACACTTACTAGCTGTGTGACCCTGGGCAAGTCACTTTATCCCAATTGCCTCACCAAAAAAAAAAAAAAAAAAGAATACTAGTCATTCATTCCCTAATTGACAAATGGTCAAAGCATACGAACAGGTAGTGTTCTGATGAAAAAATCAAAACAATTTATAGTCATATAAAATGCTCTAAATCATTATTGATTAGAGAAATGCAAATTAAAATAACCTTGAGACATCATTTTATACCTATTAGATTGGCTAAAATGATTGAAATGGAAAGCAACTTAGATGGGATATGAAAAATTTTTGGAGGAGCTTTGAAAAAAATGGGACACTAATTCACTGTTGGTGGAACTGTGAACTGATCCAACCATTTTGGAGAGCAATCTGGAATTATGACCAGAGTTATTAAACTTCCCATAGCTTTTTGGTCCAGTAATACCACTACTAGATCTCTTTCCCAATATGATTAGTGAAAAAGGAAAAGAACCTATATATTCTAAAATATTTATAACAACACTATTTGTGGTGGCAAAGAACTGGAAATTGAGGGTATGCCCATCAGTTGGGAAATGGCTGAAGAAGTTGTGGGATATGATTTTGATGGAATACTCCTGTGCTATAAGGAATGATGAGCTCAATTATCTTAGAAAAGCCTGGATAGGTTTGCACAAAATAATGAAAAGCAAAACGAGTAGATCCAAGACCATTGGCTTGAGCTAACCTGCATTGATAAAAGGGGTTTCCTTACTACAGGAATTCCCTATAACAATAGAATCATGGAACCAGTCTTTATGCTTTTAATAAGTGCAGTATTAAGAACCAAAATGTTCTGAGGGCACATACATAATCTCTCACACATGCACACACAAAACACACACACACACACACACACACACACACACACATATATATATATACACTCACTCACTATGCATAAAAGACACGCAATAATTTATTTTACACTTAGAATTTTATTTTCCCCCAGTCATATGTAAAAACAATTTTTAACATCCATTTAAAATCTTTGCATTACAGATTCTCTGCCTTTCACCCTCCCTCCCCACTTTCCCTTTAGGAAGGCAAGCAATTCAATATGTTATATGTTTAGTTATGCAAAACATTTTCATATTAGTCAGGTTGGGAAAGGAAACAGACAAAAAAAATTGAGAAAAATAAAGTAAAATAAATATTCTTCAATCTGTATTCAGACACCATCAGTTTTTTCTCTGGATGGATAGCAATTAAAGAGATGGAGAAACTACAATTTGTTGAATGCTACAATGAACAATGAATTAATATCAATACTAAACACATTTGTACCAAATGGCATAGCATCTAAATACTTAAGGTAAAAATTAAATGAATTACAGGGGGAAATAGACATGGAAATTATAATACTGAGGAAACTCAATTTATTCCTTTTTTACTTCTGTTGAAACACAAAAGAATTCATTCTAGTCACTTATTTTAACATTTAATTTTAATTGTTATATTAATTTTTTTGTAAATAACATTTTTAAAAATTCTGTTTTTGAATTCATCCTCCTTCCCTTTTGTTTTATGGATGAGTTTATTTCATTTATATTTACATTTCTGACAATTAATTATATATTTTCCTTCATTGTATTCTTACATTTTTCCTTCGCTTTGATTATTTCTCCTTTTTACAACAAAAAATAAAAATCCTAATTATAGTAATAAATGCAGGGAAGTCTTTTAAGAAGCTAAAATAACTATTCCTGTTTTAAAAAGTACAAATCTTAGTAATAAATGGATCTTTATTATGATAAGTAGTATCTATATAAAACTAAGAACCAGTAATATCTGTAATGGGGTTAAACAAAAAGCCTTTCCAATAAGATCAGAGATAAAACAAGGATGTTCGTTATCACCATTACTATTTAATACAGTACTAGAAAATGCTATCTACAATAAGACAAAAAAGAAATTAAAGAAATATGCCTAGACAAAAGTAAATTTTTTTTCAGATGACATCATGCTTTACTTATAGAACCCTGGAGAGTAATCTAAAAATTAATTGCAACTATAAACAAGATAAACTTAAGAATAAAAATAAACCCACATAAATCATCAGTATTTTTCTGTACTGCCAACAAAGTCAAGGAGAGTAGGGTGGAAGCTTTTTATAGGTCTGGAACAGAGACAGTCCTTACAGACTGCTTCAAGCTGATTGGTTGGTGTCATCCAAATCCATTGGTTTTGAAGGTGTTCTCAAGTTGAGTTCACAGTCTAGCTTCTGAGAACAATACTTCTGAAGGGCTAGCCAGGTGTGATTACAATCCAGTTAACTTGAAGTAGGCTAATCAGCAGTCAATCACTCTCACTTGATTCAATCAGTCTAGATTAATCTCCAGGTGGGTCATTGAGTATCTGCTAAATCCCACTATTTCATCACAGTAGATACAAAAAGAAATTCTATTTAAAATCACTTCAAAAATTATAACATACTGAGTACTGACTTCTGAAAGATACTAAGGTCAGATTGGTTTTTTTTTTTTGTTTTAGTTTTAGTGTAGTTTTTTTTTTTTTTTCAGGGCAATGAGGGTTAAGTGACTTGCCCAGGGTAACACAGTTAGTAAGTGTCAAGTGTCTGAGGCCAGATTTGAATTCAGGTCCTCCTGAATCCAGGGCTGGTGCTTTATCCACTGGGCCATCTAAGGTCATTTTAGAAAGAAGAAGAAGGAGGAGGAGGAGTCCGCTGATACAGGGACATCCAAATCTCACTAAGCAAACTAGTAAGAGGAAAAACATGGTGATAGTATATGATCATCACTAACAATCATTTATTAAGCACCTATTGTGTGCCAGATACTGTGCAAATCATTGTGGATACAAAGAATGATAAAAGCACAATGCCTACCTTAAGGATCTTTCACTCTAATGGGAGTATAATCAGGCAAACAACAATGCACATATAGAATATATGCAGAGTAGATGGGAAGTAATAGTAGGTTAGTTAAGATAGGGCAACTAGGTAGATAAATGTGTATAGAGTGCTGAGCCTGGAGTCAGGAAGACTCATCTTTGTGAGTTCAAATTCAGCCTCAGACATTTACTAGCTGTTTGACCCTTCCTTGTCAAGTCATTTAACCTCCTTGCTTCAGTTTTCTCATCTGTAAAATGAGCCTGAGAAGGAAATTACAAACCACTCCAGTATTTTGGGCAGGAAAACTCCAAATGGGGTCACAGAGAGTGAGACATGATTGAAATGACTGAACAACAACAACAAATGGCCAGGCTAATTCTAATTCAAAGAGATAGAAAATCTTGAAAAGCTTTGATTATACAGAAGTGTGTCTATGATTATGAAAAGGATGGAAAAGGTCTTTCTGTCTCTGAACTAAGCATTCTCAAAGATTGTGTCCTAGTTTCTTCCAGCATGTGCTGGCATTGATTCCCAATGGGGAGTGTTTTGGGATTGTGCTGCTGCTGCCTCTCCCATATCTCATCTCCCTGCAGGCTCCACCAGAAAGGTTATTTTGGGGGAATCCACAAATGAATCTTATAAATTAAGACATGACAGGCCAACCTGCCGCCTTGTCATTTATCATGTTTTGCACTCTTCCAATTCTCACATGTGCCACTGGATACAAAGCAGATTTGTCTCTGTGGCTTTTGCCACATTTCTCACAAGTTTTGGTGAGCAAATGAGAATGGAGAGGTAGAGCTGCTTTTGCCAAAAACAAAAGAGTTAAAAGATATCTGTGATTATTTTTCAATGGATCCTGCCTTGGATAAAGTGAAACTGGAGGTTAGAGGGAGCAACAGTGCTAACTGGAAGGCACCATAGCTGTTATCAGAACAACATAGATATGGAAGGGACTTTTGAGGCCTTTGAGTTGAACCCCCTCATTTTATAGATGAGGGAACTGAGACTGAGAAAGATTATGTGACTTGTTATTTATTTGTTCTGTTGTGATCTTATTTTAGGTTTTCTTGGAAAAGATACTGGAGTGAATTGCTATTTCCTTCTCCGGCTGATTTTACAAATGAGGAAATTCAGACAAACAGAGTTAAGTTACTTGCCCTGGGTCACATAAGTAGTGTCTGAGGCTGGATTTGAACTGAGGAATGTGAGTCTTCTTTATTACAGTCCTGGTGCTCTATCCACTAAGGCAACCAGCTGCCCCAAGCAGTGGGCAAGTGAATTAATCAGGGTCAAATAGCAAGTGTCTGAGGAAAGATTTGAACTCAAACTTTTCTTAAACTTCATGTCCAGTGCTCTACCTATTGCACCATCTGACAGCAAGAGGACTCCAACAGAACCATGGGAAGAGCAATGCATTTGGAACTATGGGTCCTGGGTTCTAAAACTACTTCTGATATTTAATACTCTTGTGAAATTGGGTAAATTACTTCTCCATTCTAGATTTCCAGCTTCTGTGTAAAAAGAAAAGGTTGGATTACATTATATCTTAGGTCCCCTGAAATTCTAAATTATATTATACCCAGAAAGACTGAGAGTTGAAGAACAATTCTATGAGGATGGCACATACATGACCCAGGGAATGAAAATCAATCAACCAAAAATGTCTTACATTTAAAAAAAATGTATTGTTGAGTAGGTTTATCTGATGATTCATGTTGTCCTGACTGTCTGAACTCAGTCTTGAACTGAATTTTTTGAACTCTTTTTTTTTTCCAACCCAGAATTTTGAACTTGTATAGGTAAATAATCTAATTTAGGCATAATACTGGGATGCCTCAAATTTTCTTTAGCATCAAAATGACTCCTTGCTAATAAGTAAGAGTCTTGGGAGAGGCACAGGAAGAACTGGAACATCTCTTAGACCATGGAACAAGTAGTCAGTTGGTTGATAGGAATCTATTAAATGTCTACTATATACCTGTGCTAAGCACTGGATTGTGGTTTATTTCCCTCATCTGTGAAGTGAATAGGTTGGACTTGTTGACTGACAAGGTTGCTTCTGGTTCTTCTTCTATGGTCTTATCATGAGCACATTTTCTATCAATCATCCTAAGCTTCTTTATCACTGCTATTTGGGGACCTCACTAAAAAAGCCCTTAGAAACAGCTTGGCACAGAAGATAAGTATTTTGGATTTGGAGTCAAGAATTTGATAAAGACTTTAGAGTCCAAATCCCTCATTTTGCTGATGACGAAACAGTACCATAGAGGTGAAGTGACTTGCCCATGGTCATACATATAAACAGGGATGAGAATTTAAATTAATGTCTTCTAACTCCAAACTTAGTGCTCTTTTCACTATATTTTGGTACATTTGATTTAGTCACAATGAGAATTCATTGGGTCCCTCAAACTCATAGTTCCTTTGCTTCTTTGACTTTACATATGTCTATTTCTACTCCACATCAATCATGAATTACCATCACTAAACTGAACCTGGTCCTCACATGGCATTCTTCCACCTCTGTGATTCTAAATTCAACTTGCTTTCTCTCCTCTCCTCTCCTTTCTGCTCACTATCTCTATCCTTATCACTGCCTCACTAGAACCTCTAATCATTAGGATCTCTCCTAATTTATTAATCCATTGGTCCCGATCTGGCCACAGTTGACTTCTTTCTAATACTAAATTCCACAAAAGCTCACTTCAAAAGTTTCCTTTGTTTGTTTTCTTTCTTTTTTTAGTTTCCTTTTTAAATATTTTAGATTATCCTGCTCCAAACTTCATGGAACTTACCATTTGGTAGAAGAGATATGACATGTACACAAATACTTGCAATTTAAAGTAGGATAATGAAACACAGTAAGAGAGGTGGAGAATATTATGGTTAGATTGCAGATGTGAGAAAGGACTTTTACCTAGTAGGACCAAAGAAAGCTTCATGGAAAAGAATTTAGAATGCCATAGATTTATTTGGAAGAGAACTGACCATGTCTGCATGAAAATGCTTTATTTCAGGAATTCCTGGATATGCTTTCTGGAAGAACAGCCCATATATATAATTTACTTGGCTATTCCAATTTTGCATCTCTCAGAAGGGTAAATGGAGTCAAGGTCTCTTGTGTTATCTTTAAAGTTTCTTTCTTTCTTTCTTTCTTTCTTTCTTTCTTTCTTTCTTTCTTTCTTTTTTTTTTAGCCCTAATTCTCCTGGCCCACATACATTGCTCCAAAATGGCCTACGTGCTGAGACAGAGATATGATTGGAGCAGCTGTCCCACTCACATGCAGGAAAGGTAGTCTTTCTGACTTTTGTAACCCACCAGAGACATTGTCTTCATATTTTTTATATCAGGACATTATTCCCAGGACAGATACTCAGGTATGCATTACCTGACTGACTCACAAAATTGTGCTGATTTTCTGTAATTTCCCTACTCTTGGCCCTTGCCCAAATCCTTGTTCATTTATCACATACACATGTGTGCACACATGTGTGCATGTGCATGCACACACACACACACACACTACATTTACTTATCAGTAAATAGGTTGTATCTCTCACTCCCCAGAAGAATGTAAGCTCCTTGAGGGAAGGACTCATTTCACTTTTATATTTATTGAACATATGGTAGGTATTTAATAAAAGTTTGATGATTTGATTGTTTCCTATCCTAGGTTCATCTCAGTCTTAGATAATTTCTTTACAACTTCTATCTCCCTAAGGGTATAGGGAGAAGGGTTTCCTTTTAGGTGATCAAAGAGGCCACTCACAGGTCTTGATTGACCTTTAAATTATGGCTTGAACCATTGACATAGCTTCCTATTTGCTTGAAGTATACCTAGCCCAGCCCTTGAGGATCTAGTGCTCCTTGGTTTGATAGGATCCCTACTGCTTTGCAAATCGATGCATCTTTCTGACTGCATGCTTTTGCTGTGGCAAATATAGGAGGCAGTTGAATAAACCTGAATCAGTGATTGAATATTTTAAAATATTGTATTGTTAGTAAAATTATTTTTTAATTAAATTTTATA
Source organism: Dromiciops gliroides (assembly GCF_019393635.1). Taxonomy (NCBI): domain Eukaryota; kingdom Metazoa; phylum Chordata; class Mammalia; order Microbiotheria; family Microbiotheriidae; genus Dromiciops; species Dromiciops gliroides. The sequence goes on from NC_057862.1 coordinate 83,344,110, forward strand.
TGATGTTTTAGTGTTTCATTACATTCCAATCCTGTGCCTGAGCTACTGGCCTGGCTTGAGTTATACCTGGCCAAGAATAATGGATAAATATAGACTCAAAGTGATGGTTTTCCATATAAAATATGTGAAGAGAAAGATTGTGTGAGGTAGGAAAAAACACACTAGACTTAGATTCAGTAGATTTAGAGCAAGACCTGGTTTCAAATACTGGCTCTGCTGTTTATTAGTTATATGACCCTGGCAAAGAATCAGTTAACCTCTATAAAGACTGATTTTATTTGAATACCATACTTCATTGGGGTGTGGAGAAAATGTTGGATTTGGAATCAGGAGAGATATGGCCTCAAATCCTGCCTTATATTCACTAGTTTTATGATCATGGGAAAATTACATATATCTGGCTTCAATTTTTTAATTTCTAGAATGGGGATAATAACTGAGATTCAAGTGAGGTGTTTTATACGTGACCATGTATGTATATGTATATACACACATAATATACAAGCATTCTGAATACTTAGTAGACTAGTTATTATTGTTATAATAAAAATAAACTTTAAAGTGCTACAGAAGTAGATGAGTTATTATGGAGAAGTTTTAGACAAACCTTGCTTTTAATTCTACTTTTGTAAAATCTTCTGAATCCAATTCAGTACTTAGACCTTGTTTTACATACATTGCCACCTGTCATATTGTGGCATGGGGCAATGGAACTAAAGTGGACAGACAGATGGAGGCATGACCTAGACTTCACTTAAACCAGGGGAGTCTGAAATATCCATTCTATGAGGCTGAATAACAAAGGAGGCAGGTCCAAAAAATCATTAAGTATGGGCTAGTAACTAGGTTTAGATTCATACAATGTTAGAACTGGAAGAAACTTCGGAAATCAACTATTCTAGGGATTGGCAAATCATGAGCTACAAGCCAAATCTAGCCTGTCTCTTTTTGTATAGTTAGTGAGCTAAGGATGGTTAGCCACATTCTAAGCTTGTTGTTTATATAAAAACACACAGTGGACCATACTTGGCTTATGCATCATAGTTTGTAGAGCCCCAGCTTTATAGATGGGAAAACTGAAATTAAGAGAAGGGAAAAAACTTCCCTTAAAAGTCACACAACTAACTTGTTTGTTTGTATTTTTTAAATTGTTGTTGTTCCTTTGTCTTGAAGAACAATGACATCGTGAGCATGATGTGTTGACTTGCATGTGAGTTGAATTTGAGTGAGGCAGAGCTAAACAAAGTCATCAGCCGCATTATATCCTCTAGAATCATTGGATTTCAGTGCCAGACAAAGGTCAAGATGACTGGCAATGGCCCAGGATGCAGTAAGTGACTACTTTGGCCTTTCTAAATTAAGATTTTTCCTAGGTCTCAGTTTGTCTGAGGCAACACCCATTCAATGACTAAGGGCTAGATAAGAGTCAAAACAAAAGATGGCCTAATTTACTATCAGAAAAGACTAATAGAAATGCTAGTTAGGGGAGAAAAAAAATCTGTTAAAGTAAATTTCTCTGATAAAGATCTGATATCTAAGATATACAGAGAATTGATAAAACAAATGTAAAAACAAGAATTGTTCTCAATTAAAAAGTGGCCAAAAGATACAAATGGGCTTTTTAAAAAAAGGAAAAAAAATGTAATAATAGCATCAATCATATGGAAGAATTCTCCAAATGAGTAATAAATTAATACAAATTAAAGGAACTCAGGTTTAAACTTATACCCCACAGGGTGAAAAATATCATAAAAGATGAAAACAGCAAATTTTGGAGGAGCTACAAAAAACATATACTAGTAACCTGCTGTGGAGATATGAGACAAACTATTTGGAAAATGACGACAACAACAATATGTAATTATAACAGGAAAGTCACTACACTGCTTATACTCTTTGATTCATGTGACAAAATGGGTAGTTGTCTCCTCTCAATGAGGATATAACAGTCAATCATATACCTCCTGATCTGTTTGAAGGACAAAGGTCTTTGATCCCCTCCTCACCCACTGGCTAACAAAATCATGTGGTTCAACTCTGGTCTCAATAAGGTCTGCTCTGGAGTTGTGTTTATATAAGGAAGAATAAGGTCCACTCCTGAGTTATACCCATATAAGGAAGAGGGGTGGTAATAATGTGTTCCAATTAGGTTGTTTTTTCATAAAGATTGTAACCCTTGAGTAATTGGACCAATGATGAAAAAGGGGAGGGTCCATTCATGTTAGGGACTAGGGTATAAAACAAGGCCTGTGAGTTCCCTTTCTCTGCACCCACTAGCTGAACACTAGGATATGAGAAGGAAATAAAAGAGCCTTTGTCACATCGCTGCTGAGTTCCTGAGAATTATTGAGAAGAGGATTGTTGTCCCTCACAATTCAGCAATACCATTCACTAATGAGTGGTGGAGCCACAATTCTGAACCTGGTGTCTGACTCTTGTTCTACAAAATCACACTCTGCTGTTGGTAAATTCAGTCCAACAAATGGAGATCTGTCAAGTTAGGGAGCAAAGGTGACTTTAGTGCTAAGGCTGATCATGGGATATCTGAATTAGAGTTGGAACCTGAGAGATCTTTCAGTCTATAACTCATTCTTCCCATTTTACAGATAAGGAAACTGTAGACCTTACAGCTTGACTGTTAGGTTAAAGCCTAGAGAGGTTAAGTGAATTGCCAAGGTGACATTGGCCAAGGGGAAGTTTTTAGGCTCAGAATTAGGTCCTTCAATTCCATACCCATTACTCTTTCCATTGAATTATGCTATCTTCTATTGCTAATTGTCTTACCTTCTCTTTACTTCTTGGAAAATGAGGGCAATCCTGGGTTTCTAAATATCATATTTTTCGTCAGTTTCAGTTCAGAGGCTCCTTGATGATTCTGGATTGTGATGAAGGCTGTGCAAAGGGTCTACAATTTACCTACAAACCAGGATGAAGTTGACACTCTATTCAAATACCCTTTACTAGAAGTTTTACACAATTTCTCTAGCTATGGTTTTCTAGTGTAACGATTGTAATAATGCCACCTGCTGGATACTTACTGTAGAAGAGTTCTGCCCATGAAGGGAAGGTCTTTGAGGGCAAGACCAGGAGTCTTTTCTTCAGGATTCAGGAAGTGACGCGGACTAGTGGGAGGAGGAAGGAAGAGACTGGCGCTCAGTCTCGGGCTCTTTCCTGAGGACGCTGGCGGAGAAGGGAGCTAGAAATGTGCTCTCCCTTTAATAGATAGGAATCTAGGCCTTTCTCTCTCTCTTTACCAAATTCTTATTCTCCTTAATAAATGCTTAAAGTCTAACTCTTGCTAAAGCTTATAATTTATTGGCGACCACTCATTAGATATTTTAGACAGACTAGCTAGAATTTTAGCCCTTAACAGATGGCTGACCACGAAGAGGAAAGCTAAACTTCAGTCTTCTTCTGATCTTCTGGTTGGGTAAGAAATTTCCCCTCCCTTTCCCTTTAACTGCTAAGTACTGGTGTACTGGCTGTGTTTTCCTTTAAATTTTTTCGAATGGACCTTTTAAACTCCCTAATTATCCTATTTTTGATTTTAGTCTGTTTAACCAGACAAATGGGAGATAAGATCATGTTAATGCTTTGTTTTTGTGGATTTTCTATTTTTCTTTTTATTTTTGTTAAAAGAGCCAGCAACTTACTCACACAAGGAAATATCTCTCCCTCTCCCAACCATGCTTTTTCAGAGAAACCTGAAGAGATTCCTGCAGCTTTTCCCAGTTCTAACAGTAATTGTTGCTTTAATTTTGCATGCCTGGAGGCAATGACCCACCCTCTAGAAGCTTTTAATCCCTAGCACCTGGAGGCAAAGTGGGGGGAAGAGGAATCCAGGCCTGAGTTCAAAATCAAGTCTGATTCAAATTGCTCTGGTCCCTCCCCTCCTCTCCAGACCCCACCCTCTACTCCTCCTATGGCCAAGCCCATAGCTTCCCCTGCCTGGGAAGTCCAGAGATCTGGTGCGCATGCTCAACTTTCTCTAACTACATTTGCAGCTTCAGGCTTAGCCCTTCCCCGCCCTGGCTGTGCTTTTGAGACAATCTTAGAAAACTCTTTAAATTCCAGATATGCTCGTTTTGTTCATAATTTTGCTAACCTGCTTTTGTCTTTCATTAGTAATCTTATAAAGCATTTGTATGGTGAAAAGACTGACAGACAATATAGAGGGGTTAAAGAAGAAAAACTTAAGCTGAATAAGAATGACAATCATCAACATAGTTCAAGACTCTGCTTTTGCCATGGAAGGGTATATATTTTACAGAAATGTAGAAGTAAGCAGCAAGGTATTGATATGAGTATTGGGGATTTTAGATATCGGAATCAAGAGTGTTCTGAATTCACTCAGATTATTAACAGTATCAGTTCAGAGGTTACATAGGATTTCTATGCTATTACATATACATTTTGAAATTAATGGTATGGGTTTATTTTCATAGAGATTTTCATGCTTTTGAGGTTGTGTTTTATACTTAGTTTTTAAAACAAGGAGAATATTTGTAAAAGTTTTTTATAGTCATGTGATCAAGTTTATATTTTATAATACTCTTATTAAGTTCATATTCATTTATATTTCCTTAGTTTGAATTTCATTGTCTTTTATTGTTCCATGTGTATTTTCTTCTATTCATTTATCTATCTAATTTTGAAACATTGCAAGATGGTTTTGTTTTTATTATACAATGTTAATTCTAGGAGTATTGTGCTCCCATATTCTGAGTTGTTTTTGTTATTTTTTCTCAACTGATTATTTGATCAAACTCTTTGAAGCATTTCCCTGGCAAATTGGTTGCCATGGCAAGTGTAAAGAAGTATTATTTTTGATAAGCATATTCAAAAAAAAAAAAAGAGGGGAACATTTGTAAAAGTTTTCTTTTTTCAAAAAAAAAGTTTTCTTTGAGATTCTGTTGTGCTTTAACTTGTATTTAAATATGTTCAGATTTTTCACAAAAGTAATTGTATACTAAGTAAAAAAAATGGGTATTATTTGAAATTGTTGCGTAATTATATATTGTGTTCTGAGTCAAGATGTATTCACATTTTTTGCAATCATTTATTATCCTCAATTTTAAATCCATATGAGACTTGGATTATGGGAACTTATCATTTAAGACATTAATTGCCTTTATTCTGAGTTATCAGATGCCAGTTGGCCAAGATGCCATCCAATCACAAGAGGAATACATGCAAGAGCAGACACTGAACTGTCACATGAGGGGAGACATGCATGAAGTCAAGGTATGGCCGAGGGAACGGCTTTTGACTAATGTTGAGGTTGGATTCTCTTGGTTTAATATTTTATTTTATTTTTCCCCAAAATATTGTACAGATGGCTGGAAGTATTCATCCCACCCATCTCACTCCTACACCTGGCTTCTATGCTCCCTCCTATATGCCTGATGCCATGGACATCTCAATCCCATGCATCTGATTAAGTCTGACTCAGTTTCCTCCAATATGTTCGGTGGCATGGACATATATTCCATCCACCTATTTTAGACCTGGCATACTGCATGGGCAGTATATATTGCTCAAGTGTGGGAATGCTCATATCCCATCATTTCTCTGTTCTTTTATGGTAACCCCCATAATTATCTCAGATGTCATGATAAATACAGTGTTGAATTTGGCCTTGACACCTGTTACCAATTATATTAGATTTTTAAATTTCTCATAATGGCATGAGGATAATTAGGCAGATGATGCAAAAAGTGATAAAACAAAGATAAAAATTATTTTTATTAATTAATATTGCAGCAATTGTCTTCTCAATTACCCTCCATGAGGGGGGACTATAGTAAGATTATAATTTTAAAGAATGTTTCAATTTTTGTTTTATTATATGTTTCATGTGTAACAACTAAGATTCTGAATTCCCTTAGACATGTTTTTGAGAACTTTCATTGTTTGATTTGATTATTGACAAAGCTATTTTAAAGTTGTGTTAAGCTCAATTTTGTAGGAAATTTTCCTGGCTGATTACCAGCATCCACACATCAACCCCTGTAAAGACTTCCATTCCACGACTACACCTAAAGGACATCTGAAAAAAGACTTTCAGAGACTTTAAATGAACAGTTTTGATTTGTTGTTTTTGTTGTTTTTTTTTCTCTTTCTGTTATAATATACACCATCTGTAACATGTATTCTCTGCAGAGGCCCTCCCTTTGCAAGACTAATGTCAAAGCGTCGGTTCATGAGGACAAAAAAAAAAAAATCGCCCCTCTGAACAAAACTTTCCTCTCTTCCTTTTCTATATTGTTGTTCACATATTATTAGTTAGCAATAGTTATTATATTCTTTTTACTGTTCCGTCAAGGAAACATTTTGTTTCTTGAGGAACAACAGGGGGGACTGTAACGATTGGAATAATGCCACCTGCTGGATACTTACTGTAGAAGAGTTCTGCCCATGAAGGGAAGGTCTTTGAGGGCAAGACCAGGAGTCTTTTCTTCAGGATTCAGGAAGTGACGCGGACTAGTGGGAGGAGGAAGGAAGAGACTGGCGCTCAGTCTCGGGCTCTTTCCTGAGGACGCTGGCGGAGAAGGGAGCTAGAAATGTGCTCTCCCTTTAATAGATAGGAATCTAGGCCTTTCTCTCTCTCTTTACCAAATTCTTATTCTCCTTAATAAATGCTTAAAAGTCTAACTCTTGCTAAAGCTTATAATTTATTGGCGACCACTCATTAGATATTTTAGACAGACTAGCTAGAATTTTAGCCCTTAACACTAGTCTTCATAACTGGAAACTAATCCTTATCAAGGGTTTGACCTCAGAACTAAACTAGAACTTATAGTAATAACTACAACTTATTTTCATGACAACATGATCTTCTATGTTTCCAACTGATATATGAACTTCCTTTGGAAGTAAGGTTGGTTAGTAGAATGTAAACTACCTATAGTTGGAGATTATTCATCTTTTGTCTTTTTATTCCCATCATCTAGTACAGCACTGGACAAATAATAGGTGTTATAAGTGGGTAAATTGGATCCTGATCTGGCACAAATCAAGAAGGGTATTTATTATGATTCTGCAAGAAAGGGCACACAGCTCTGGAGAGGCTTTGTGCCTGTTGCAGCAGATTTTTTTTTATGTCATCCCTAATGCAAGATTCCCTCCCCTGTTTCTTCATTGGCTGGATACTCTGGATGCACAATCTTCATGACATTCCTACTTAATGTTAATTCCTAGATTTGTTCCCCCTTCCTGGTCATATGACACATGTCTAATTATAATGTTAAATCTCCACCCAGAGTGTGTTAGATAATATGAATGAAGCTCATAAATGCTCATTAAGTAAGCACAGTAGCAATTTAGGGTTAACTAGAGGGCATATATACCAGTTTTGATTGGTATGTTTTGTCTGGAAGTTCTTTCTCCTGATTGGTCCAGTATGACCAACTCAGCATTGTGGTTTTCTTGCTCTTCTATTCTGAGGAAGACACGGGATATATCTGTGCATTCCATACAATAGGCACTTATCAAATGCTTACTGAATTGAATTGAATACCATAATCCAACTCTTAGAGGTAGAAAAACTTCGACCCTGAGAAATCCTATGGTCACAAGGTCAATTTTGGTATTGGTAGGAAACCTTAGCCTTGTCTCCTTCAGGGGAGAGAATTTTGGTCAAAGTAGTTATCTGTTCACATTAGTATTCACAGAATACTCTTGGCCATCAAGCCAGAAGTGGATGATAGATGAAGCTGACAAGTCAATCCCCAGAGAAGATACAAGCCTTTTATGAAAATATTAATATGCTTGGCAATAGGACACGTGCATAATATCTGGAGACTAGGAAAGCCTATGCCAATCTTAACATTTCCAGGAATCAGTTTCCCTTTTTTGTAAAATGAAGGCATTAGTCTGGATGATCTTTAAAGTTTCTTCCACTTCCAAGAGTCTGTGGCTATGATTCTTATTCATTTCTGAGCAGTTAACAGTATTCTAGCTTCTAGGTAGCATATAATGAAGTTTGGGGATAGAGAGGAGGTAGAATTCTACAGTATGAATTAATTCTACAGGTCATTTCTTTTTAATGAGATGACTTGAGGCAGTCTCAAATGACTTGTATTTAACCTCTCAATTGGTAATGGGCCCCATCCTGACTGTTCCCTTTATCTTCAGTGGCATTTTTAAAGCTCCAGGGAAATCAATAATAGTAAGCTTATCAACAACCAATTCCCTTCTTGTGGTGAAAGTAGTTATGCCAGTGGGGGAAGAGCAGATCCAACTCTGGATGGTTTTCTTATAGGTTTATTATCTCTTCATGTATCCTTGTTTCCTGAACAAGTACCAGCTGTGTAGTTGTGACCTTTAATTTACATTGTCCCTTTCCCTGAATCATCCATCTTTATTCTTCTGCCTATACTTCATCTACCTCTGGGTTCCAGGGCATATTGTGATGATTCTACTAGGATGACAGCTGCTGAACCAACATGCATCACAGGTTTTATGTTCATTCATGATTGTCTCTGACTTTTTCTAAGAAGGGTGAGACAGATGATCCAGACCTCAGGAAGGAAGCAAAGAGGGGCAAATCCTCATACTTTCTTAAATCTTGTTCAATCAAGTTCCTATCATTTAAAATGTTTTCTTTGTCTCATGAGTTGCCTTGTGTGAGAAAAAAAAAAGTTTTATTACCAGGTAGCCAATGTACTTATATGTGATTAGCTAGGCTGGTCTTCAGAAAATAGACTCAGTCTATTCCCAGGGACATATTAAAAACTTTCCAGCATGACAGGATCTTCCCAAAGAACAAAGGGCTGTTTACATGTATGATGAGGCATCAGAGTCAAATTTTTTGTGAAGAGGGAAGTGGTAGCTAAATGGAAAGATGGCTCACAGGTACTTTTTGGAAAGGCAAAGAAAGCAGTAGAGTTGTTTTATGATATGCTACCAAGCTATAAGAAATACTATTTCATAAGATGTTTGATTGTCAAATATTGGAACACTAGTGACAAGTATTTTATTTTTTAACAAATATTTTTATCAGTGGAATAGACTAGGTACAAATTACACTATAGTAATTGAGTCTAGTAATCTAGTATATGATAAACCCAAAGATCCAAGCTTTTGGAACAAATACTCATTATTTGACAAAAACTTCTGGGAAAACTGGAAAAGAGTATGTCAGAAACTAGGTATTAAGACCAACATTTCTCACGGTATACTAAAATAAGGTCAATATGGGTGCCTAATTTACACATAAAGGAGGATAACATAAACAAATTAACAGAGCATGAAATCATTTATCTGTCAGATTTATGGCCAGAGGAAGAATTTAGGACCAAAGAAGATATAGAGAGTAAAGCAAAATATAAAATATATACTTTTCATTATATAAAATTAAAAAGTTTTTGTACAAACAAGACTAATGTAACCAAGATTACAAGGGAAGCTGAAAACTGGGGAAAATTTTTGAAAACAAATATCAGATAACGACCTCATTTCTCAATTATATACAGAAATGAGTCAAATTTATAAAAATGCCAGTTATTCCCCAATTGAAAAATCATCAAAGGATATGAACAGGTAGTTTTTAGACAAAGAAATCAAAGCTATATATAATAATATGAAAAAATGCTCTAGATCACTATTGATCAGAGAAATGCAAGTTAAAACAACTCTTTGGTATCACCTCATACATATCAGATGGAAAATATAACAAAAATGGAAAATATTGGATTTTGGAGGGGATGTGGGAAAGCTGGGATGCTAATCAAGTGTTGGTGGAGTTGTGAAAAGATCCATCCATTTTAGAGAGCAATTTGGAACTGTGCACAAAGGGCTATAGAACTGTGCATACCCTTTTATCCAACAATACCACTGCTAGGTTTATTTCCCAAGGACATTGAGTCAGCCATCTGTGCATAGTTAGACCACCAACTTATCATACTTAAGATACGAATTCATAAGAAAGGAAGATAATAATGAGAAAAATGTGCTATAAAATGAAGAGTTAACCTTAAGGTATTTAAGTAACTGAAATAACATTGACATCAATTATAATAATTTCATCCAGAAGCTAAACCAATGTAAATTAATTGTATTGACAAGGAGGCTAAGGTAGCACTGAAAGTGCCTTAGTCAGCAAACATTTGATTTACTTGTGAGAGAGATATGGATGCGAAATGGCAACATAGTGTTAGGATATAAACTCAGCTATAAAATCTTAGGAAAGATGATGGTTGATTATGAACAATAACATCTCAAAAAAAACACAAAACAACCAAACAAACAGTGAAGCAGAGGAATACAAAACCAATCTAAAGAGAGCTTGTCAAGATATCTAACTAAGCGAAATCATAATAAAGGCATTGCAAGATGCAAATGTAAAGATGATTGTAGAGAGGAGAAAAATGGAAAAGATTTGCAAAAAAAATTATGAAAAAACTGTTTTCTCTGTGAAGCAGAGAGGAATCACCACTGTTGGACCCTGACATTACAGTCCCTGTGGTCTTTTCAGAGGAAATAGAAATGGTACTAAAGATGGTAAAAGCAGCCAGATTGGATCAAGCATATATAGAGATCAGTGCTTGAGGTAATATAATGTCAAGATATTGAGGGATTGATTTATGAAGTAGCTAAAGGAAGAAAATGTAGTAAATACATGGAAAATACCTTTGACCTTATTGGTACCAAAAAAAGATGACTGAGAGAATATCAAGTTACTACTGTCTACTTTCTCTTTGAAACAAAATCTTTTTGAGGGTCACTATATGTAAATTTAGGACATCTTTAGAGAATGTATTAATAGAAAATAATGGATTTTTGGAAGTGGTATTTAACAATGGGACACAATTATTTCACCTTACAATCAAATTGAAGATACAGAGAATAAAGGATATTACTGTTGTTTCTTTGCTGATTACAAAATAAAGCATTCAGCTCAATACAACAAAATTCTGCCTTATAGACTCTTTTACAACGAAGTATCTCTTATCCATATACACAGATCATTCAGGATTCCTTGGAAGATATAACTATAACAATATCCTTGTTCAATGACCCTTAGGTAAACATTAGGCAGGAAACAGAAAGAAGAGATGCAGAGGAAGTGAGACATTACAGGTGGATGGCCAGAGTGCTCCCTCCACTAGTACTCTTACAATGTCAAGAGAAACACAGGAATATTTCTGACATATCTGGTACACCCATAGGGAATTTTTGAGAAAGCATTAACAAGGGTCTTATGTGATGGGCAGGCATAGATTGGAGGCAATATGCATCATTGGAGAGTTCTTCCAAATGAATGAGGTCATATATCTATTTTAGTACCAAGCACTGAGGTTTGTATGATTTGTTTTAGCGAGAAAGATGAATTTAATTAAAAAATTATTGACAAAATGCCTCTTATATGCCAGGTACTTGGTTGGGTTCTGGAGAAACAAAGTTAAAAAAATAGAAACAATTCTTGAACTCAAGAAGTTTCCATTTTTCTGGAGGTGTATATGTGTGTGTGTTGTGTGTTGTGATTTACACACAAATAAATACAAATCATATGCAAATTGATATGAAGTCATATCAAGACAAAGAACATTAGTAGCTAATGGGATTAGGAAAACCTCATTTAAGCTATGATACCTGAGCTATGCTTTGAAGGAAGATAGGGATTTTCAGAGACAGAAATAAATTTGTGCTTTTCAGACATGAAGTGGCACTGTGCAAACACTTAGAAGTAGCTGATTACATGGCATGTATGGGAAACACTTAGCAGTCCAGTTTGACAAGAAGAGTGTGTGAGTGGAGAATAATATGAAAGAAGACTGAAAGGGTAGATTAGATCCAAACTGTGGAAGGACTATATTGCCATTTGAGGGTTCATGTTTTATTTTATGGACAGTAGGGAAGCATTGAAAATGTTTGAGTAGGGTCATGACATGGTCAAATCTCTGTTTTAGGAATATCAATTTGGCAGCAATGTGGAGCTTAGATTAGCAAGGGGTGAGACTATAAGCAGAAAGAGAAATTAGTGTGACACTATTACAATAATTAGTTCATTTTAAGCCTATGAATAATATAATTGCCCTTTATCTATCTACTTGCTTTCTTTCTTGCTGTATGAAGTTTATTTCAGTTAGAGAGTTGAGGGTATAGTTATAATTATAATTTAAAGATATAAAAAACATTTTTAGCTTACTAAGACTTACAAAAATGTGGTGACCCATAGACCAGCTCCTGGCATAGATAAGACAGTATGGTGGTTAAGAGTAGAAGCAGGACAGTTTATCTCTTCATGAAAAAGTAGAGTTAAAAAGAGTACAAAGGATTTTGAAATATTGAGTTGGAGAGGAAAAGGAACTCATAATGTATACCTCCATTTTTTCCCAATAAAGTAGGAAGTGAGGTTATCTGCTGAGACAAAAGGAAGTAGAAATAATGAAGAAGGTTTGAGAAGAGAACGTTTAAAATAGCTATTGTGGAAAGTGTGGTAGAGAAACAATTAGGGAAGAATAAATTGATTTCTGCATATCAACAAGGGCCCAGATAATATACATTTTTAGTCAAGGATGCATGCCTTTCTCCATGAGCATTCAGCTCAGGCTTTGAAGGCATGCAAAAGAGAACACCTATTACTGGAGAGGGTAGCCAGGGTTGTCAAAAAGATAAAAAGATTATGGAGTGAAATGATTGAGGATAAAGAAGAGTGTTAAATAGAAAAGGGTTTTCCTTTGAGCTTTTTTTATTTATTATTTTGAATAATTTATGTAAATCAACTGAACAAATGACAAATTAACAATAAAATGTGTTTTGGGCAGGGGTCTTATCAAACAAAGTAGTTCAGCTCTGGGAAGATGTGATCCAGCAAATTTTCAGAAAAAGCCCAGTTTTACTTTAGATCGTTATTTGTATTAGTCTGAGAGATTAATGATTTAGTCTATTTAAAGCTTGAATTTAGAGGTGGAGGGACTGGAACTAGGGTATACTGTAGAAGATAAATGAATAGACCTTTACAGTAGGGTTCATTATTTTGTCTCTTTTTTTAAAATTCTAGAATATTGGGCACATTTATATTCAAGGCCTTCAAAAAATTAAACATACTATGTTGGCCTGAATATAGGATATACTCCTAAAATAAGAGCTCATAGGTGTGTGTTTGTGTGATATGTATGTATATATACACACACATATGCATGTATGTATATATTTATGTGTGTACATATACACATAGTGGTATGTACATTTTATATGAAAATATAAATTTAAAAAATATCATTTCCTATATGAAAAATTATAAAAATATTTTGAGGAAAATTATTTTTAAAACTTTACATCTGAAATTTGAAATTATACTAACTTTTTTCACAAAGTCTCATCCTAGTGGTACTAAGAAGATGATTATAAACCACATTCAGGTCTTGTTCCAGATTTTAGGGGGAAAGCACAGCCTATAGTCTGACTAAATTGAAAAGTAGTTTTGTGATGAACAAAACTTGTGTATATTCTATGCTATTTCTGTGCTGTCCTCCTTTGTTGTAAGTAGTCAGGAATTGACTGTTTATGCAGAAAGAATGAAATACTATACATTTAAAGCACAAAGGAATAAGACCTTTTTTATTACAGCCCGACATCAACCCTTGCAATCCTATGTCTTCCTTATCTATCTGTTGGGACCTTTGCTGTGGAACATTCAATTCTTTTTTCCCCATATAAATGTTTTATTATTTTCCAGTTACATTTAGAGATAATTTTTTTTTTAGTGAGGCAATTGGGGTTAAGTGACTTGCCTAGGGTCACACAGCTAGTAAGTGTTAAGTGTCTGAGGCCGGATTTGAACTCAGGTACTCCTGACTCCAGGGCCGGTGCTCTATCCACTGTGCCATCTAGCTGCCCTAGAGATAATTTTCAACATTTGTTTTTATAAGATTTTTAGTTTCAAATTTTTCTGCATCCCTCCCCTCCTTCCCCCCATCCCCCCTTCCCAAGACAGCAGGTAATCTGATATAGGTTATATATGTACAATCACATTAAACATATTTCTGCATTAGTTATGTAATGAGAGAAGAATCAGAGCAAAAAGGAAAAAACCTCAAAAAAGAAAAACAACAACAACAAAAACAATAGAAATAGTTTGGTTCGATCTGCATCCAGATTCAACAGTTCATTTTTTTTCTGGATTTGGAGAGTATTTTCCTTCATGAGTCCTTTGGAACTATCCTGGACCATTGTATTGCTGAGAAGAATTTGTTATTATTTTTTCTAGCTCTATCAAATAATTTTTAGGTAGTCTGATTGGTATGGCACTGAATAAGTAACTTAATTTAGGTAGAATTGTCATTTTTATTATATTGGCTCAGCCTATCCATGAGCAATTGATATTTTTCCAATTATTTAGATCTGATTTGATTTGTGTGAAAATTGTTTTATAATTGTGTTCATAGAGTTCCTGGGTTTGTCTTGGCAAGTAGACTCCCGAGTATTTTACACTGTCTACCATTACTTTAAATGGAATTTCTCTTTCTATCTCTTGCTGCTGGGCTTTGTTGGTCATGTATAGAAATACTGATGATTTATGTTGATTTATTTTATTTCCTGCTACTTTGCTAAAGTTGTTAATTGTAGTAATTTTTGAGTTGATTCTCTAGGATTCTCTAAGTATACCATCATATCATCTGCAAAGAGTAATAGTTTTGTTTCCTCCTTGCCTATTCTAATTCCTTTAATTCCCTTTTCTTCTCTGATTGCTAACACTAACATTTCTAGTTCAATATTAAATAATAGAGATGATAGGGGCAGCTAGGTGGTGCAGTGGATAGAGCACTGGCCCTGGAGTCAGGAGTACCTGAGTTCAAATCTGGCCTCAGACACTTAACACTTACTGGCTGTGTGACCCTAGGCAAGTCACTTAACCCCAATTGCCTCACTAAAAAAAATAATAGAGATGATAATGGACATCCCTGTTTCACTCCTGATCTTATTGGGAAGTCCTCTAATTTATCTCCATTACATATAATGTTTGTTGATGGTTTTAGGTAGATACTGCTTATTATTTTAAGGAAAGCTCCAACTATTCCTAAGCTCTCTAGTGTTTTTATGAGGAATGGGTGCTGTATTTTGTCAAAAGCTTTCTCTGCATCTATTGAGATAATCATATGATTTTGGTTAGTTTTCTTATTGATGTGGTTGATTATGTTAATAGTTTTCCTAATGTTGAAGCAGCCCTGCATTCCTGGTATAAATCCCACCTGGTCATAGTATATTATCCTGGTGAAGACTTCCTGTAATTTCCTTGCTAATATCTTATTTAACATTTTTGCATCAATATTCATTAGGGAAATTAGTCTATAATTTTCTTTCTCTGTTTTGGCTCTGCCTGGTTTTGGTATCAACACCATATTTGTGTCATAAAAGGAATTTGGTAGAACTCTTTCTTCACCTATTTTTCCAAATAATTTGAATAATATTTGAATTGTTCTTTAAATGTTTGGTAGAGTTCACCTGTAAACCCATCTGACCCTGGAGATTTTTTGTTAGAGAGTTCATTAATGTATTGTTGAATATGGGCTTATTTAAGGATTCTATTTCCTCTTCAGCTAACCTGGGCAGTTTGTATTTTTGTAAGTATTCATCTATTTCATTTAAATTGTCAAATTTATTGGCACACAGTTGGGAAAAATAGTTCCTAATTATTGCTGTAATTTCCACTTCATTGGTGGTGAAATCACCCCTTTCATTTCTGATAACTGGTAATTTGGTTTTCTTCTTTTTTTTTAAATCAAATTAACAAATTGTTTATCTATTTTATTGTTTTTTTCCATAAAACCAGTTCTTAATTATATTGATTAATTATATAGTTTTCTTACTTCCAATTTTATTAATTTCTCCTTTAATTTTCAGGATTTCTAATTTACTATTTAATTGGAAATTTTTAATTTGTTCTTTTTCTAGCTTTTTAAGTTGCATGCCCAATTCATTGATCTACTCTTTCTCTTTTTTATTGATTTAAGCATTTAGAGATATAAAATTTCCCCTAAGTACTGCTTTGGCTGCATCCCATAGATTTTGGTATATTGTCTCATTATTGTCATTGTCTTGGATGAAGTTATTGATTTGTTGTTTGACCCACTCATTCGTGTGTGTGTGTGTGTGTGTGTGTGTGTGTGTGTGGCAATTGGGGTTAAGTGACTTGCCCAGGGTCACACAGCCAGTAAGTGTTAAGTGTCTGAGGCTGGATTTGAACTCAGGTACTCCTGACTCCAGCGCCAGTGCTCTATCGACTGTGCCATCTAGCTGCCCCCCCCCCCACTCATTCTTTAGAATGAAATTATTTAGGTTCCAATTAAGTTTCAGTCTACCTTTCCATGGCTTTTTATTACATGTTATTTTTATTGCATCATGATCTGAGAAAGATGCATTTACTATTTCTGCCTTTCTACATTTGACTATGAGGTTTTTGTGCCCTAATATGGTCATTTTTTGGAATATGTCCCATGTATTGCTGAGAAAATTCCTTTCTATCCCCATTCAATTTTCTCCAGACATCTTTCATATCTAACTTTTCTAACATTCTGTTCACCTCTTTAACATCTTTCTTATTTATTTTGTGACTAGATTTGTCTAATTCTGAGGGGGGAAGATTCAGATCCCCCACTAGTATAGTTTTGCTATTTCCTCTTGTAACTCATTTAACTTCTCCTCTAAGAATTTGGATGCTATACCACTTGGCACATACATGTTCAGTATTGATATTATTTCATCATCTATAGTACCTTTTAGCAAGATGCTGTTTCCTTACTTATCTCTTTTAATTAAATCTATTTTTGCCTTTGCTTTGTCTGAGATGAGTATTGCTACCCCTGCTTTTTTTACTTCAGCTGAAGCATAATATATTCTGTTCCAACCCTTTCCCTTTACTCTGTGTGTATCTCTCTGCTTCAAATGTGTTTCTTGTAAACAGCATATTGTAGGATTCTGGTTTTTAATCCACTCTACAATTTGCTTCTGTTTTATGGCAGAGTTCATTCCATTCACATTCACAGTTATTATTACTAGCTGTCTATTTCCCTCCAATTTATTTAGCCCCTTTATACTTTTCCCCCTTCTTTCAGTCTATTCCTTCTCACCAACATTTTGCTTCTTACCCCTGCCTCCCCCAATTTGCCCTCTCTTTTACCAACTCCCCTCCCTTTTCTTTACCCTTTGCTCCCCTGCTTCTGCCCTCCCTTCTATCAGTCCCCCCTTTTCCCCTTTCCCTTTTACTTTCCTAAAGAATATGCTAAGTTTCAATCTTTTTTCAGCTTCTGACTTACAAGATGACCAAGAGGAGGAGGAACAATGAGAGCGCCAAGAAGGGCCATGGCCACATGTAGCCCATCCACTGCACCAACTGTGCCTGCTGCATGCCCAAGGACAAGACCATCAAGAAGTTCATCATCTGCAACATTGTGGAAGCCATGGCCATCAGGGACATCTCCGAGGCCAGTGTTTTCGACTCTTATGTGCTCTTCAAACTTTATGTGAAACTGCATTCCTGGGTTAGCTGTGCAATCCATAGCAAGGTAATGAGGAATCAGTCTGGTGAGGCACGAAAGCATCAGCTACCCCCACCTTGCTTCAGACCTGCTGGTGCTATCCCCAGACCCCCTCCAAAGCCAATGTAAAGAGCTATCTGCTTATCAAAATTCCTGAACTAATCAGAGGAAAATAAAATGGTTGGTTTACCTTAAAAAAATATATGCTAAGTTTCTTTATCCAAATGAACATATATGTTATTCCCTCTTTGAATCAAATCTAGTGAGAGTAAGGTTGAAACAATGTTCATCCCTCCCTTCTTTCCCTCTATGGTAATAGGTTTTTTGCACCTCTTCATATGATTTAATTCACCCCATTCCAACTCCCCTTTCCTCTTCTCCCCATAAACTCTCTTTTTAATCCCTTAATTTTTTTTATATCCTCAAATCAAAGACAATTTATATTTATACCCTTTGTGTATAATCCTTCTGTCTGCATATGTATATATATATACAGTTCTCAAGAGTTATAGGTATTATTTTCCCATGTAGGAATGTAAACAGTTTAACCTTATTGAATAACTTTTTCCCCTGTTTACCTTTTTAAACTTCTCTTGAGTCTTATATGTTAAGATTGAATTTTCTATTCAGTTCTGGTCTTTTCATCAGGAAACCCTGAAAGTCACCCATTTCACTGAATGTCCATCTTTTCCCCTGAAAGAGAATGATCAGTTTTGCTGTGTAATAGATTCTTGGCTGCAACCCAAGCTCCTTTGCCTTCCGGAATATCATATTCCAAGCCTCGTGATCCTTTAATGTTGAAGCTTCCAAGTCCTGAGCAATCCTGACTGTGGCTCCATGATATTTAAATTGCTTCCTTCTGGCTGCTTGGAGTACTTTCTCCTTCACCTGGATTATGGAATTTGGCTACAGTATTCCTTGGAGTTTTCCTTTTAGGGTCTCTTTCAGGAGGTGATCAATGTATTCTTTCAATGATGGTTTTATCCTCTGATCCTATAATACCAGGGCAGTTCTCCTTAATGATTTCCTGGAATATGGTGTCTAGACTCTTTTTCTGATCATGGCTTTCAGGCAGTCCAATGATTCTCAAATTTTCTCTCCTGGAACTGTTTTCCAGGTCAGCTGTCTTTCCAATGAGGCATTTCACATTTTCTTCTATTTTTTTGATTTTGTTTAACAGATTCCTGGTGTCTCATGCAGTACTTAGCTTCCAACTGTCCAATTCGATTTTTTAAGCCATTGTTTTCTTCAGTCATATTATGCACCTCCTTTTCCATTTGGCCAAATGAATTTTTAAGGAATTGTTTTCTTCAGTCAATCTTTGTGCTTCCTTTTCCAAGCTGGTGATTCTTTTTTCATAATTTTCTTTTGTTGCTTTCATTTCTCTCCCCATTTTTTCTTCTACCTCTCTCAGCTGATTTTTAAAAATCCTTTTTGAGCTCTTCCAAGAAGGCTTTTTGGTCTTGAGACCAATTCATCTTCCCTCTTGAGGCTTCACATGTAGGCAATTTGAGAGTATTGTCCTCATTTGAGTTTGTGTTTGGCTCTTCCCTGTTGACACAGAATCTCTCAATGGTGATAACACTTTTTTGTTTCTTTTGTTTCTTGCTCATATTGCAGATTATTATTATTATTATTTTACAATTGAGATCCACTCCGTGGTCACCAGGGTCACTGTTTCAAGCTTCTTGTGCTGGGAGATAGGGGAATGTTTCTCTGGCTTTTTACTCTGAAGCCTCTATAACTTGCAGATTTCTCACTACCCTGGGCTTGCTCTCTGTGCTTGCTCCTGCCCGTGCTGGGATGGCCAGGTCTGGTCACACCCATCCTGTGGGTGGCCCCCTAGAGGGCAGCCTGTCCTCTCAGCTGGTGCTGGTGGATATCACCATTAGCCCTCTGTGCCACTAGCCCACCAAGCCAGGATAAAGGGGCCTCAGTTGCTTCCTGTTGACTTGCCCCAACCTCCTCCACGCTACACTATGCTGAGGTGTGCTGAACCCCCCCCCCCAAACCTCCCCCCTCCAGAGTGACACCAACCTTTCCTGAAGTCTTTTAAATTATCTCTGCTTGGAAGATTGTGACCGTCTGTCTTTTTGTAGGTTCTTTAGTTTCAGAATCTGTCTAGAGGCTTTATGTAATGTTGTTTTTAAGGGAACCTTGGGAGAGCTCAGGCAGCTTACTGGCTTCTCTCCACCATCTTGGCTCCACCTCCTGAACATCCAATTCCAACAGCATTTGCTATGTACTTATTCTGGGACAAAATCCTACAAAGGTTAAAATGAAAACATGCTCTAGCTTCAAAGGGCTTCCTTTAATGTAAAGGGCACTAGATTTAGAGTCAGAGGCCCTGAATTTGAATCTTAGTTCTGCTAATTACTTGTGTGACCTTGGCCAAATAATTTCTTCTTTCTGGGACTCAGTATCCTCATGTGTAAAATGAGTAATGGTTAGATGAGATGATTTCCAAAGTACCTTCCAGCACTTGGTCCTAAGACCTGTGATATTCTTTCTGATCTAATGGAATATGGACAATTCTCTTTTCCTGGATGTCCTAAGTACTTCCATCAAGACTCTTGGGAATTTACACTATGTCCTAGATAGAGAATGATGTATAACTTGGGAGCATATTATCAGCAAGATGATTATTGGACAAATTGTTCTGACTTAAAGACATTAGGCTCTTTTTTCCTTCATACCTTTATGATTCTGATCCATAACTAGTTGAAATGAACAATTCTTGATGTACCCATGTAGCAAAATACTATAACACTGCATAGGATAAAGGGAGTACCAAGCTTGTATCATGCTATCGAACTTGAAAAACTTGAGATAGAAAGATAACATCTGCTACCCTCAGTTATGTTCCTTGGCTTTAGCTGTGTTTCCCAATTGCTCTTCCATAAACCAGCACTAGTCTCCAGAAATTTTTTTGTTAGTTAACAGAACTTTAACCCCCCTCGCAACAATCCTGACTTTCTTCCCTTTTACCTTTTTTTTCTTGTATCAAACATCTCTCCTTAGCTTCCCTCTCTTTTCCAGGCTCTCAGACAAAGGGCCCTGAGTCACCAAGAGCCAGCAAACTCAAACTGAAGTAGGTGGCAGGGAATTTTGATATCTTACTTGTCTAAATCATAGTTTGGGTTGTGAAAATTGTTTATAGTGTTGTAAACTTCAATGTGTTCAATTGATTAATATGCAACTCCAAATATTCAGGTATTTTAGCTAATTCATATTCTACAATTAGATGGTGAAATATAATTTTACATAGAAACTGTAAATCAAGTAATAGCTCAAAATGACAACAGATAAATCATACCACATGAATTCTCCCATTTTCAGGTATTTACAGAAATATCTCAAGCAGGAGTTCTTACTATGGGGTATAAGAACTTAATTTTTCCCCTCAATAACATAATTAGTTTCTCTTGTAGTTCTATGCATCTTATTTTATGCATTAAAACCCCCCATTAATTCTGAAAATATTTCACCAAACTGCCAAAAAGGGGTCCATGACTCAGAAGGCTTAATAATCCCAGATCTTGAGGATTCAAACTATCCTATAAAGCAGAGGGGAACCCTATCTTTAGGGAAATTTGCAAGGCTGCTCAAATCCCAGATCCAGATAGCCCTTTGTCTAATAGTACAAGATCAGTTTTCTCAAGCTAATTTGGTTGTTTTTCTGAGAAGACACTTCAATCCAAGCTAAAACACCAACCTTATTGAAGTGTGACATATCACTGATTATAAATAGAAATAAGCCTGGATAATCCTTAAGTATTTGTTGAAATAGAGATAATTCCACCCATGACTCTGTTTGTTTTGGACATCATAATGTTGGGTTGTATAACCATCCTATAAATGGCAAGGTCACCAAGGCAAGCCATTGTGTTTTTATCTTCCTCTCACTGTGTCACCTGTAGAAAACATAAAAAGAAAAAAACCTCAATTTCTTTAATTTTGACTGTCTTACAAAATATACAGTCCACAGAGGTATCATGCATAAGAAGGATTAAATTTCTATATATAACCCCAGATGGCAGAACTAGGAGCTATGAGTAGAAATTGCAAAAAGGGTAACAGGCATAATGTCAGGGAAGAACAACCCCCCTCCAACTTCCTATCCAAAAGTGGAATGGGAAATCTCACATAGTGGTGGTTTCCCCTTCCTTTGAGGGCTTCAAGCAGAGGATGGACATTAAAAAGGTTTTCCTTTTGGGAAGGAGTTGAACAAGTCACCTTCGGAGGTCTGATCCCATTGTAAATTTCTGTGATTCTGTAATGTTTTATAGAATCTCTCATGCCACAAACATTTAAACATTTGTTGACTGATGTTGAATGAATTACCTTCCTAAAATGTATATTTTCCAAAAAAAATATGCAGAAATAAACTTCCAATGTACCAATGCCATAAGTTTTCTGAGTTGATACATTGAGCCACAGCAGACTGAGATCTAATTTTCATTTCAACAAATAAACTACTCTCTCCCACCCCACTTTTATTTATTTGTATTCTCAGACAGCATTACTTTATGATTAGGATTACTGGTCCTTGTTACAATCTGGTGTCAAAGGAACTTGGTGGCGGTTGGAGGTATATTTCAGGAAATGTTGTTAGTAATTGCCAATGAGCAGGAAGGGGAACTTTCTCCTGGCTTTTCTTACCTACCAAATGTCAAAATGAATTTCTTTCTAAAATTACTTTTTTTTTTCAATTAGCAGAGAGGGATCGACTTCCTGACTGGGGAAATGAGATGTGTGATATGTAATATTTTTATTTCAGACATCTAATTTCATAGGCACAATTCTATCTTGCAAGATTTTAAAGAAATTTAAATAATGATATTTTACCATAGGGTTTCATTTTTGTAACTGTAGGCATACATGGTTAAAAATCAAAATGTTAGGTCTTCACAAATACCAAAGTAGTTTCCTTAAGTAAAAGAATTCAAACTCTGGTTGGCTTCACTGTGTCAAATAAAAAAAAATGTCAAGATGTTTTCCCTTCTGTCCTTTCATCTCAGCAAATAAGAATGAGTGGGCTGGAAATTCATTTACCTCAAAGAAGGCCTAACTCATTAAGTCTAAAATAATTTATTTCTGGTATCTATAACATTTCTCTTGTATGTTGCCTGAAATACACATCCAAGCTATCCTGAAAAAGTTATGTTCTGGGGAAAAAGGGTCTGATCTACTTACATAATAGAGCTGAGGCCCACTGAGGAAAGTACTATACTGTTGACTCCAATTCTGTTCAGCTCTCCCAGAATTACTATTGTGAAAAGTGGTTGCCATGGCCACTGCTGAAGTCTTAATCTCAAGTCTTTCAGAGACAAGGAATGCAGAAAGTGAAAAACTCCATTCTTTACAAAAGAACACCTTTCTGAAAGTATCCTATCCTTAGAGAAAAGCTGAGCCTACCTTTGACTGGACTGTGAAATTGCCTTACATTAAAAGTTCTTTGGGAATTCTTCCTATCCCTCCCCACTTCCCATCTTAGACGGATCACTCTCCTTCCTGCATCTGCCTATTTCTTTGGAAATAGATTTAGAGATAAGAAGCTTTACAAGAAAACCATGAAAATCTAGTCAGATCTGCCAATGACCCCCTCATTCAAGTCATAAATAGAAATGGACTCTGACATCTGTATTGAGAGCTTTCAATATTTATTGATATCACACCAACTAAATATAGTTTGGGAAATATATAAAATACAGAGTTAGGAACTTTTTTCTGTAGTGGATAGAAGAAATTTCAGCACCCCTTTAGCACAGATTCCAAACCCTGTTAATTTGTTACTTAGTACCTAATTTTGCATTCTTATTGTGTCATTTATAAGTAGTAAAAGACTTTATTAGCTGCAGATGTCTGGGTGGGGTGGGTATTGACATGGGTTAGATTACTGACAAAATTGCTTAGCTATGAGATGGCTCTGTAGGAAGCAATTGATGTATATTTTTTCTTTTTTGTGTGTGAGGCAATTGGGGTTAAGTGACTTACTCAGGGATACGTAGCTAGTAAGTGTCAAGTGTCTGAGACTGGATTTGAACTCAGGTCCTCCTGAATCCAGGCCCAGTGCTCTATCCACTACACCACCTAGCTGTCCCCAATTGATGTATTTTTAAGAAGTCATACTGCTAGGGGAGAAAATCATGGACAAAAAGGCAATATGAGTGGCCTTTTTCATAGCCCAGCTGCTAGCAACACTGACTGAATAAGACTGGCTATGGATACAAGAGTGGGAAAAGTGTGTCTCAGTTTCAAAAGAACCAAAATGAGAGATGAGAAATAAGATGCCAGGAGTGTGTTTGTCACCTAAGTGAGAAACTTCATGTTGCAGGAGAAAATAAATGACGATTCATAGGAAATAAAACTGGACCTTTCTTAGTTTGTGTGTGCATGTGTATGTATGTGTGTAATAGAAAAGATACTAAACTAAGATTATGGTGAGGAGTAATATAGGCTCTATTACTCACTAGCCTTGGGACTTTGGACATTCACTTCTTTTCTTGGACCAGATAATCACAAAGATGTAGAGGAACTCTAAATCCTCTGTTTCTCTGACCTCTAGCATCCTTTAGAAGCCACAAACCATCTACTAGAGTCTAGAAATATAAAATAACTTCATTTCTTTTTTCACATTTTAGAATTTTTAAAAAAGAAACACTATGTCCTTATATACTATTGTTATATGTTTTAAGTGGGTTCTACTAGAAGTATTTAAAACATTATAATCCCCAATATCATATACCTTCTGAAGTCTGTTGTCTCTGTGTTGTGAGAGAAAGTGGCATGATATCAACTCATAGCCAATTGTGGTCCAAAGTGGGAGGAACTATAGATCTAACTGTGGGGCTCTAGCAAAGTTCCCAATGTCATGGCAGGAGCTGTTCACTTGGGACTTTGCTGCTTTGTAAGAGATGTTAAGTAAGGAAGTTCATACACATCTAACAATGCATGGCAAACCTTAGCACTGACAGTCCCCTGAAGGTGTCTATTAGATAATGCACTCTCTGAAAATATAAGGCCTCTGAAGAAAAAGGGGGGAAGGCAGCCTGTGTTTTCACTGTGATAGGTCTTAGAACACTAGGGGACCTTTACAGGTCATCTGGTTCTATGACCACATTTAAAAGGTGATTAAAATGAGGTTTAAGGGACTTCACTTATATAAGATCATGCAATGAATTTGGGGCAGAGCTTGGATTTGAATCTATGTCTGATGGGCTGAGTAGGGTTCTTTCATTCCCATTAAAGCTCAGGAATTAAAGTTTCCTTGTCATCAGAAGACCTGAGCTCAAGTCTCAGAATTTCCACTAATTCATTGTGTGATCTTGCACAAATTATCTGTCACTTGGTAAGACCTGCTTCATATCTGGGGAGTCAAGTATATACTAATGACAGTCTTTGAGGAATACAGATATTGATAGTAGAAAAATTATTTATGATCTAGTAGATACCATCAACTCATTATTATAATATTTTTGTAATTTCTTCAATGTGTGTTCTATCATTTTAGTTGCATCTGACTCTTAGTGATCCCATTTGAGGTTTTCTTGGCAAAGATACTAGAGTGGTTTGCCATTTCCCTTTACAGTTCATTTTTACAGATGAGGAAAACGAGGCAAACAGTTAAGTGACATGCCCAGGGTCACATAGCTAGTAAGAGTCCTCATGAGACTGAATTTGAACTCATGTTTTCCTGACTCCAGGCCTGGTGCTCAATTCACTGTGCCACCTAGTTGCACCATAATTTCTTTCTTTTTAAACATTTAGGGGCAGCTCGGTAGGCACTGTGGATAAAGCACTGGCCCTGGATTCAGGAGGACCTGAGTTCAAATCTGGACTCAGTTACTTGACACTAGCTTTGTGACCCTGGCAAGTCACTTACCCCTCATTGCCCCACCAAAAAACAAGCAACCAAACCAAACCAAAACCAATCAAAACAAACAATAACATTTTTATTTAAAGTTTTGAGTTCCAAATTCTATCCTATCCTCCCTCCTCCCTTTCCTTCCCCCTCTTTGAGGTGGTAAACAATCAGTGCACCATAATATATTAAATAGGATCATTAATTTAGAGCCAGAAGGAATAATATATGTCATAGGAGGAAACTGAGTCCAAGGTCCCACAAGTAATAAGGAGCAGACCAAAGATTTGAACCAATGTCTTTCACCTTCAAAGTCAATATTTTTTCCTTTGCAACAGACAGTCATAGATAGCATTATTGTTCCTTATATTGTCTAATCAAGTTTCATGTTGCTCTTTAAGTAATCACAAAGTATATATGTCTGTATGCCTGACAACCTTATAATTACAATCTTACAATAGCGAACCAAACTCAAAACACAGACACATAAAAGTATCCAATTGAAAGCATAAAAAATAGAGATTTCACTAGTATGTCTAGGATAACAATGCTATCCATTAGAATCCTGTGGTATAAACAATTTCAGTAAAATATCAATGTACAAAGTGCCCTGCATAAAGAGGTAAACATCTGGAAATAAAATGTATAGTGTAGGGGCAGCTAGGTGGCGTGGTAGATAGAGCACTGGCCCTGGATTCAGTAGTACCTGAGTTCAAATCCAGCCTCAGACACTTAACACTTACTAGCTGTGTGACCCTGGGCAAGTCACTTAACCCCAATTGTCTTGCCAAAAAAAATGTATAGTGTATAAGTAAAAGCAGATGTCTAAGAGAAAAATTGTGTCATGGGACCAGAAAGATGCTAGAGTAGAAGGAAACCTACTTTCCTCCATAACTATTCTTGCCAAGGCCAAGGAAAAGCACTATACCAAATAATGTAAGTCCAAGGAGAAATGACAGTGGGTCATTCTTCTAGCCTAATGTTGAGGACTCAGCACAGGAGTAAGTAATCAAAGAAAGGGCTACAACCAGGGGTCAGTCTGTAGTTCAGTTGCTCTATTCTTGTGAGTAAACCTGTATTTAGCTCACATACCTGTAGCTGAGTAAGAAGAGCAAAGATTGCTGATGGTGGTTAAGACCTATAGCTCTGTGACTATGAACTTGCAGAGGTCCTCAACTAGCAGATAAGGGCTAAGATCAGTAACAATCTTCTAAAACTCCAATCAGTGGCCAGCTTATAGTTGTATTGTCCAGACACAAACTGAGGTTGGGAGTTTTCAAATCTCAGACCAAGGTGGAAGAAATAATACAATACCTTGGTTCATATTACTTAGGGTCCATTCAAAGTTTGTAGTTCCATTGCCTGAACCACCTCTGAGATCTTTGAAGACTACAATACTCAATACACAGAGAATACAGTGTAATAATTCCAGATAATACAGATGAAGACCAAAGGAGGCCCTAATCCCAAGGAACATTCCTTCTAGAAGTGGGCAATACCTGACCCTAACAGAGAATCCAAATAAATAACCAGCATTTTTTTTTTTGCTTTTGTATTTATAAAATTTGTACCTGGAAAAAGTTCCTTAAATTAAACAAAATTTACTGTTTTTTAAAAATTTATTCCTCTAATATTTCCTAATGATCAACTGAAAAAAGTAACACTCTCCCTTTTCCCTGGCAGTTCTTCCAGCAATAAGTAGATTTAACAAAACTGTATTATTAGTTTTAATGTACAACTTTTTAAGTGTACAAATAAAATGATATATTTTTCAAAGTAAAAAAATAACCAGCTTTTAAAAAATTATAACATACCCCAGCAGGAAGAAATAGAAAGAGAAAATCCATTTAAATGAAAGAGAAAAGAAATTCTTAATTGAAAAATGATTTTGAACATTAATTATATTAATTGTGTTAATATATGGCCTTGATGAATAATTTCATCTCTGAACCTTAGTTTTCTTAATTATAAAATTCTCATGTAATATAGTTGGGCTAGCCTATAGGGAGCAAGTTCTTAAAGTATGCTGAAATGGTCTCTGTTTTTTTTCTGATACAACCATGTAGAAATTTTGAGGAGATAGTTTCTGACCATTAATGACTTAAGGGTTGGTACTGTGTGATGGTCAAGTCTTCTACTTGACTATGAAACTAGAAGAAATCCTAACTCAGATGTGACCGAACCCAATTGAGTGTGCATACAACAAAGCACCCTACCCATTTCTTAGTCTCCCCCTTCCTGTCCACCAGTGTAGCACAACAGGGCAGGTGGGAGCATGGCATCTAGCCTCATCCTTCCACCTGGCTGCCATGAACACATGGAACATCTATGTTTTTGTGATTCTTCTTTTCTGATCCTAGATGAATGATTATTCTGAGGTGGGAGTGCTCAAGACCCCCTTTGAGTCTGACATATCCAAAAGATACATTTGGGGTCCCCAAAGCAAAGATATTCAGTAGGAGAGTCCATAAGAAGTAGTAGAAGTGGTAAGAAATGACTAAGCAGTAACATAGAAATAAACAGTGCAGATATGGAACTATGGAGGGAGATTGTGGAATAGCATGTGAGTCAAACAACAGCAAAGCCAGCCAGAGATCCAGTAGGTGGGTGATGACTGGTGTTATCTTTTCTGGCACCTGAGTAGAAAGGAAAAAAGAGTACCATTAGCAACAGAATGGCTTGGCCTATCAAAGGAGCAGCCTGGATCAGTAGAAGAGTAAACTAGCCCAGAAACATATGACCTGTGCTGCAGAGAGCCATGTACAAGTGAACATCATGAGGATTCTACAAAGGGAGAGAAGGACTTCCAGAGCCAGGAGTTGGAAGATAACCCTTGGCCATAGCTTTTCTCTATATGTGAGCCTTGTGGAATACCTCATACTCTATGTTTAAACCCATTTGGTTTTTTAAAATTTGTTGTTGTTGTTGTTTACACCCATTTTTACCAGAGACTTTGTGCTAGTGGAAAGTATAAATTTAGGGGTTTTTTTTGGGGGGGGTGGCATGTTTTATGTCAACTGTTTTTGCTAGTCTTCTTGCTAAATCCCTTTTCTAAAAGCTAATTGATGTATATTAGTTGATCCTTAATAGAGAGCTCTCCAGTGAGAGTTTTATAAGGGACAGTACCAGAAACCCAAAATTCCTCAGGGTTTCCTGATAGAAACCTAAGGGAAGAATTTGCTTCACCCAGGAAATCCAGTGAATGGAAATACCTAGTTGAGGGAATGACCTCGGAGAGGGATGCTACATGCTTACCAACATTTGTTTTAGCTCTCTGAGTTGTTGTGAGGGAAGTACTTTGTAAATTGTCATGTAACAGATAAGACAATAGTTATTAGTATTGTGATTTATGACCAAGAGAGACAGTGAGATTCCCCATGCTGATGAAATCGCAGGTCCTTTGTGTTTTATGGTTGTTATTACATTGAGAGCAAAGGAAGGGAGACCCATTCAAGTGTGTATGTGCTTCAGTGAAAGAGGCATGTACATAGAAAGTTTTTGGGTTCACAGGTAGTTTCTTCTTTACTTCAAATTATAAGGATTGGGATGGGTGGCTTCTAGAGTCTTTTTCAGCTCTGATATTCTGTTTGTGAAATAGAAATTCAGTGGCAAAGAGGATGGTGTGTTTTTCCAAATCACAAGGTTATGGGTTTTAAGAGTCAAAGTTTGATTTGTACTATAGCCAAAAGCTTTGATCATAAAAAAATCCCAACTCCCCAAACCAAATGACTTGTTATTTTGAGTCAAAGTATAGAATTACCTTGGTGAATAAAATTGTGATTCATGACTTCTTCATTGTCACACATTGACATCTCAGTTTCAGGCTTCACTCATTGTATTCTAATTTATAATATCATTATTTTAGTATATAGAATCTCCCTGACAGAGCTTCTGGCGTGCAGAGACTGCTACATTCATCGTTGTAATTCCTATCTAGTTGAGTTTGCAAACATTTGCTGAATGAAAATGAAGTGAATTCTATTCTGGCCCGCACCCTGGACTGAATGGTCAGTTTGGGCTCCCTGACTCTGGTGACAATGGACAGTACACCAGTTTATTTACTTGTAATCTTGGTAGCATTGTGCAGTGGATAGAGGGCTAGGCACAGAGTCAGGAAGCTGTGATTTTAAATTCTGGTTCTAATATCTATTGGGGGTGTGAGCCCAGGGAGATCACTTCATCCCTCAATGCCTTTTGGTGGAAACAATGGCTTAACTCCTCCCCTCAGTGTGAGTTATCCTACTTTTTACTTCAAAGGTATTGGATTTATTATTCTCTTTGTTTGGCTCAGGAAGCTAAAGGTGCAGTTTGTTGATATCACTTCCTCATCGCTCAAGCACAAATCAGCCACAAGAAGCTTTGGGTCTCCTCTCAGATGCTTCGGCAGTGGAAATTGATGAGCAACTTAGGCAAGGGAGTTTACCCAGCTGAATCACCTTAGGCGTTCCCAATCCTATCCTCGTTGAATATGCTTCTCTGCTACCTGGGTTTGAGTCTAGCTTAGACTACTAGTACAATAGTCCAGAAAACTTTCTAAAAACATATGTTATAGAACATTGTTGGAGGAAAGTTCCTCACAGTGAGTTTCATCCACCAATAAACTAAAAAATCTTGCACTCCTCTCCCCTATGACTACGTTTTTCAGGTCTTTCAGCTTGCTAAGTCTGAGACACTACAAGCTTTTCACCCTTTGTCCAGAATAGAACCCCTCTCTACTTTAATTTGGGGGTTAGCAGTAATAACCACAGGGCAGAGACAATTCTTCCACAATCTTACCAATAAAATGGTACATATTTAGACTTGGCCATAAAAAATTAATTTCACACATACGATCTCATTTGAGCTTTACAATTACCCTGTCAGTTAAATAGTGGAAGGATTATTACCCCCATTTTATAGGTCAAGAAAATGCAGCAATGAGCAGGACAGCTTAACCAAGATCATATTGCTAGTAAATGACAGAACTGACATGTCAGTAGGTCTTCTGACAGAAAGTTCAACTTTTTCCCTCTGCCACAATGTCCCACTGTTAATCATTGCTTGCATTGTTTCTATGGTGATTTTCACTTCCATGATTGATGATAAGAGCCTTTGGCAAAATAAAGAAACCCTCAAATAGAAGGCCTGCCCCTGTCCCCTAGCCAATGGCTTTGTGAGTCTCTCTTGTGTTTACCAGTGGAGTTTAAAAGAAAGAGAAGTAAGGATAGATTTCTCCTTCAAAGATTATGACCCAGGGAAGAAAAAAAATATTATGCTCCAGGTTCATGGTGTTTTCTCACTCCTTTTATTTTATCAGATGGGAGCCTTTCTTCTACCCTTCCCATTATAAGCCAATCAGTATATACAGGTCAGATTTCCAGACTACTATGGCAGGAGGGCATCTAGGGCAGCTAGGTGGCACAGTGGACAGAGTACCAGGCCTGGAGTTGGGAAGACTCATCTTCCTGAATTCAAATCTGTCCTCAGATACTTGCTAGCTGTGTGAACTTGGGTTTGCCTCAGTTTTCCCATCTGCACAATGAACTGGAGAAGGCAATGACAAACTCCTACAGCGTCTTTGCCAAGAAAATCCCAAATGGGGTCATGAAGAGTCAGACATGACTGAAAAATGACTGAATAACAACAAATGACATGAGAGCATTTTTTGTGCATTATGAGAGAGGAAGGGTGGGAAACACAAAGTATATGCATTCAAGACAAGTAACAAAGCCAGTCTCACACTGCTAGGTTAGCTTTACCAGAATTTAGAGCATTAACCCACTCCTGTGTACTAACATGTCAGGGCTGTAAAACATGTTCCACAGAAGTGAAACTGTTTAGTCATTCTTTTCTTTTATGGAGGGCATAGTCAAGGAAGTTAAAAGCTATCATGTTTCCAGGGACACTGGCTTCCATTTTAAACACTGTTTTGAAGTTTGGCAGAGTGAGACATGCCCATCTTGGAGACTGTCAGGCTTGAAAAAGTCTTACAACAATCCTAGTGTACTACTGTCTGCCTTCACTGTTTTACTGTATCAGAAGTTCGTATTGTGCAATTCTAATAAATGTGATGACATCTTTGTTCACTCAGCCTAGAAATGGAGTATCTTTTAAGGACTTTGGACATAAGGAGAATCAAACAGCATGATTTGCAATCACATTTTTGGGAGACTCAGCATCTCAGAAGGTTCTGTTCCTTCCATTTCATTTTTCCTTTTCATCTTCTATATAGCAGTTTTATGAAGTTATTTATTTTTGGAAGATATGACAAAGTCTCTTCTCAAAAAAGAGGAATGCAAAACCTGTGGGCCAAAATACCTGTTTTCATATAATATAATGATTAAAAATTTGCATCATGGGGGCAGCTCAGTAGCACAGTGGATAGAGCACTGGCCCTAGAGTCAGGAGTACCTGAGTTCAAATCCGGCCTCAGACACATAACACTTATTAGCTGTGTGACCCTGGGCAAGTCACTTAACCCCAATTGCCTCACTAAAAAAAAAAAATTGCATCATGTAGACATGTATTTTCACCTGTGTCTAGGGTGTTGAACAATGTGCTGTCTTTTAGAAATATTAGTCCAAGGCAATGTCCATGGTAGGTAGTTGAGTATAATGAAAATTAGCCTTTTGCTAACATTTACATAGCACTTAAGGTTTGCAAAGTGCTGTATAAACATTATTTCATTTGGTCTTCACAAGTCCGTGAGCTAGGTGCTAAGGATAAACCAGGAGTAGACTCGGGATCAGAATGACCTGAGGTTGTATCAACCTCAGACACTTATTAACTGTGTGATCATGGTCAAGCTGTTTAACCTCTGCCAGCCTCTGTTTTCTCATCTGTAAAATTGGGAAGATAATAACACCTTCCTTGTGGGGTTGTTGCAGGGATTAATGGACTGTATATATATATATATATGTATATATATATATATATATATATATATATATATATATATATAAAAATGTGTGTGTATGTATATATATATAGTGTCTAACATATATATATATATATATACACATAGAGAGATAGAAGGAGAGAGAGAGCTAGTTTTGTACACTTTGAAGTATAATATAAAGTTTATTTATTATTGTTGTAATGGTAGAGAGATGTCTTAAAGCCAGGAAGATCTGGGTTCAAGTTCAGCCTTTAATATATACTGTCCATGAGACCCAGGCAAGTCATTTACCCTCTATTACACCAGGCAACTCTCTATAAGGTGCAACAAACATGCTGACCTGCAATAAAGGTGCTGAGGGAGTTTCTTCATCTGAGAGTTCTCTATATCAATAAAATCAGGTTGAGTCCCTTATTATTATTATTATTATTATTATTATTATTATTATTATTATTATTATTACAGTTGTGGAAACTGAGGCTTTGAGAAGTTTATGACTTGCCCAGGGCCACATAGCTAGTAAGTGTCTGAAGTAGAATTAGAACCATATTTTTCCTGACTCAAAGTCTAAGATACCATCATACCACATTGTGGCATTGGATGGCAATTTAGGACACTTAGTTCTTGTCTTTGCAATGAGAGCTAGGTCCCAATTAGTGTGAATAAGACATCTCCTGAAGTGGCCACAGTATTGGAATTTATACAGTTTATTTCCACTGGGCTGGAACCAATAACCATATTTCCATAATTATAACTTCAAATAGTGAGAATCTGAGGACATGGAACCTTTTCAGAGGTTTCACTAGTCCCACCAATCAGAACCTAGCTATAATTTGCAGGGTGACATTAGGTGAAGTCACTTCACCACTCTGGGGTCTGAGTTTCTTTTTAAAATGAGGGGATTTGAAATCTATTCCAGTAGATTATCTGGCTCATTCTATCACTAACATTTGTGATTCTTCAATTCCTTGGCAAGTCTCCAGACAATTTGATTTTTTTCTCCTCAGCTCAGAAGCCTTTATGAATAGGGCTTGTGAAAACTTTTCCTGAAATTCTAAGAGTATGACCTTAGAAAAGTGGGTGCAGCAGCTAGGACAAGTTCCTTTTGTTTGTTATACATTTAACTCAGAACTGAGAGGTGATCAGAAATCATGAAAACAGTCCTAGATAGGGTCAGAGAACCTTTGGCTGAAACTTGCCAATGACATTTGCTAACTATTTTGACCATGGACAGGTCAATAAACCTGAGATTCAGTTTCCTTATATAAATTGGTATTGGGTGAATCCTTATCATTACCAACATGACAGGATTATTATAATGCATGCATTTTAAATGTTAAATCACTACAAAAATGGGAGCTTTTATTAAGTTCCCAACCAACCTATGGGTCTTGCCCCTTGAAATGGAAAGGATTATTTCTTCAGTAAAGACAGAGATGCCATGTTTAGGAACATAAACCTTGTAAACATATCCAGTAGATCCCATGGGATCTGGAAATAAAACATTTGAAATTATTGAGGATGTTTGTTGGTTTTGGTCCATGCTTAATGACTCAAAAGACTCCTTTCTTTTATTAAATAATTAATTATTAATTAATTAATTGATTAATTGATTAATTTACTTTGTTGTTTTTTTTTGTGGGGCAATGGGGGTTAAGTGACTTGCCCAGGGTCACACAACTAGTAAGTGTCAAGTATCTGAATCTAGATTTGAACTCAGGTTCTCCTGAATCCAGGGCCAGTGCTTTAACCACTGTACCACCTCGCTGCCCCCTAAGACTCCCTTCTTATATATGTGAAATTTGAATGATTTAACTTTTAAAAATGAATGAAGGGAATATGCTTGGATGAAAAGAGTACACTATGACATAGGATTATAGTCTCAATATAAGCTAACTGTGTGACCATAAGCCAGCCATTTCATCTCTGAGCCTCAGTTTCCTCATCTGTAAAATTTTTTTTCCACTTTTGCTGCCTCCTGTCAAAGGGAGGTTGCGAGGAAAGCCCTCTGCAAAGTTTAAAGTACTGTAGAAATGTAGGATGTGTCCTTCTTCTTTGGCTTTGAAGATCTTGAGAAGAGTAGCAGGAACAAATTGGAGAAGACAATAGAAAAATGAGGCCAGTTGCCATTTGATAATGCAGAACTCAGCCATACAGGGAATAATGGCAGTTTATTGCTTTACGAAAGGGTAGTGTGTAATGATCTTTGTGCAATTTTCAGATCATTTTCTCACAAAAGAATCTTCACAAATATGAAACCAACCAAGTGAGAAGGATGTTGTCTGTCCCTGAACAAAGCCAGCTAGCTGTTTGCTCTACTCGCTGGTGTGAATTTGTTTAAATTAGCATAATTTGCTCTACTGTTTTTATGGTCATTATGCAAAAAGCAGTTTACTCTTCTCCATTCTGGTTGGAGGACAGCGATGTTAACATAATTGAAGCAGATGCTGTTTCTTTAGATAATAGGTACATATGTGAAAACTTAGTTGGGCCTCCACTCTCTTCAGGCTTCGGGGACTTTGTCGTTAGGGCTTTCAAACAAATCCTTCTGTAGCACAATGTGCAAATACCCATGGCAAAGGAAACCAGATATGGCTGCATCAGGCTGCCAGAGGGTGGGTATCATAATATCAAAGATTTAAGACTGGGAGAGGCCTTAGAAAGCTACTTATATTTTACAAACAGCAAGAGGATGATGATAAAAGCTTAACAACTAACTCTCCAAAGGGAAACAAACAACAAACAAACCCCAACATACTGTTAAATTTAATTCACATTAACGTTTTCTCCTTGACTTAAGTCTAAGCAATCTACAGATCAATAAATCAAGTTCTGATTTATTGTAGCATTTACCAATTTCCAAGGTCTAAATATTCATACTGAAAATTTGACAATCAGCTCTTGGGAATCAGTTTGAGCTGGCTCCAGCACACAGGGCCGTTAGGGCTCACTTTCCCAAATCTACTCAGACTACAGACCAGAATTCCAGAGATTGCTGGCTACATTTCCAATCAGGGTACTGAGGGTAATGGTGAGGAGTTTGGGGCTTTTTGACTGTTACTGTTCTTGAGCCCCAATCTGGTATGTCTCATCAATATCATTCATTAAGTTATTAGTTTCTTCATATTTAAACCAATTGATCTTTCAATATCAATTAACTAATTAACATCACTTAGATTTTACCCCATTAGGATGATACAGAATGAAATAGTGTGTAAACTTCCCAAACCAGGAGCACACTCTCTTTTATTATCTTAGTCACCCAGGAGAGTGAACTCAAATGTAATGTGGTTGGTACAATCACCCCACCAAGTTCATTTCTGGATGTAGTATAGCAAGGGATGAAACACTTCTTTGCTTGCAAGAAATGATTCAGCTTCCAAGCCAACTCACCATTGGCCTAAGACAAGCCGGTCATGCCTCAAGGCTGGAGTCTCATTGGGCTTGATTATTATTACTACCAGATGACTCTAGCAGACTCCAATTGCTGGCCCTGGAATGGATCTTCCAACTTTTGGAATTCATAGTCATAATCTGGTCCATTCTTGTCTCCAAAAGGCATTCATTTAAGATCATGAAAGAATGAACACAACAAATATTTCAGAATAGCAGCATCATGTATTTATGGCCACACATCAGTCAGATAAGAGAAAAGCCCCAAGGCTATGACTCCATCTGAAGAGATGAGAAGAGAGAGAGATTCTTTCTGTTTAAGTCTTCTGAATGCAATTCAGTTCTGGCTCAGCAGCTAATAATTAATTTGTTGCTATCCAGTAAGCCAACAGAAATAGGATACCGGTACATATTCTGAGTCAGGGAAAGGAAGGTCCTCAATCCCTCCATCATGCATTGCAACAATCAAATTAACCAAGGGTGCTTTACCAAGCCTCTACATTAATTGTTATGAGGCAGAGCTTTAAGGACTGGATCCCATTGACCAATTTCTCTCTTCCCTCATTATATAAATGTGAGAAACTGAGGCCCAGATAGATGACTTGGTTTAGACATAGATGACAAGCATCAGGGCCAAGATTTGAACCCAAGTTCTCCTGACTATTGTTGGTGAGATTATCAAATGTATGGTAGAGTTTATTGATATGGCAGCAATGGAGTTTCACCTGCAGGGGCAGAGGTTCCCCAAAGGAACAAAAGAACAAAGCTTGTATATGCTTAACTGTAAAGGAAGGGGAAGGCATCAGACAAAATGAAGGTGGGAGAGGATATAGCAAGGGCTCACTAATTACGTAAAACACTTTGACCTGAATGACCAAACTAATTCCTGAAATCAGGGAATTTTGAAGTCTCCCAAAACAGATGTTATCCCAGAGGATGTTATTGTGGAGAGGCCATTGTGATGGGGAGCTAGCAAGGAGTTCCTTTAATTGGTGAACTAATGCATAACATATGACAAGATGGAAGGAGTTGTGTTCAGTTCACAAAATGGAAGAAGTTGTGCTCAGGTTATGATCCACATTATAAATCCAACAATCTTTCCACTGTACCAGGCTTTTAAATTTTTTCCTTTGAAAGAGGCAAATGAGACAAATTAGCCTTGGAGACAGAAAATTAATGGATAAAATGCAAAGAAATTTTCATTTTCCCCTGTTGTTTTAAACATATCTCTATTTCTTACCCAATAAAATTTAAATACTGGGCTCTAGCATTCAAGGTCTTCTATGGTCTAGCTATAACCTACTTTCCAATTTTATCTTATTTTCCTCCTCTTTAAGTGTTTCCCATTCTAAACAAACTAGACTACTCTCTGTTCTGTTTTTCATCCATCATTTGCCATTTTCCATCTCTTCATCTTTTCTTATGCCATCTTCCATTCACGAACTAGAGCCCCCCCCCCTTTCCAACTTTGTTTTGAAGTCATTTCCCACTTCAAACCAGCCTCTCATTTTACTTTGGCTGGTTTCCATTTGACCCTTTTACATTTTAATTTCTACCATACTCATTCATGTACATCTCATTTCCTACTCTGCCTCACTCCCAACCATTAGATTTGATGGCATAGACTCTGTCAGTTTTCATCTTTATATACCCAGTAATAGATACTCATGGCTAATAAGTGTTTTCTTAATTAAGTCCTCACCTCTAAGCTTCTAGAAACTATTGCAATGAAGACCAGAGTTCCATTCTCATCTGTGCTACTAACTACTTATAGGCCCACGTGGGAGATATTGCAAGTTCAATTCCATACCATTACAATAAAGTGAATATCACAGTAAAATGAGTCATATAAATTTTTTCATTCTCTTTTCCTTCCTTCCTTCCTTTGTTCCTTTGTTCCTTCTTTCTTTCTTTCCTTCTTACATTTTCTTCTTTTCTTTTTTCTTCCACAAAATGACTAATGTGGAAATGTTTTACATGACTGCACATGTATAAACTATATCAGATTGCTAACTATCTCAGGGAGGGGGGAAAGGAAGGGAAAAGGAAGGAAGAATAGAATTTGGAACTCAAAACCTAAAAAAACAACAATTGTTAAAATTTGTTTTTTACATGTAATTGGGGAAAATAAAATATTATTTATAAAAGAATAAGGCAGATAAGTGGTACAGTGGATAAAGTACAAGCCCTGGATTCAGGAGGACCTGAGTTCAAATCTGGATTCAGACACTTGACACTTAACTAGCTGTGTGACCCTGGGCAAGTCACCTCACCCTCATTGCCCAACAACAACAAAAAGAGTAAGTAGTCA
Organism: Dromiciops gliroides; assembly: GCF_019393635.1. NCBI lineage: Eukaryota > Metazoa > Chordata > Mammalia > Microbiotheria > Microbiotheriidae > Dromiciops > Dromiciops gliroides. Next base: position 83,382,038 of record NC_057862.1, read on the forward strand.
GCTAGTCAGGCAATAAGCATTTATTAAGTGCCTACTATATGCTAGGTACTATGCTGAGTGCAAGTATACAAACAAAAACAAATGGCATTCCTTCCTTTCGAAGAGTTCACAATCTACTGGGTAGAGAACATGGAAATGACTATGTTCAAAAAGTTATACACAAAGGGCAGCAAGATGGCATAGTGGATAAAGCACTGGCCCTGGATTCAGGAGTACCTGAGTTCAAATCTGGCCTCAGATACTTAACACTTACTAGCTGTGTGACCCTGGGCTTAACCCCAATTGCCTCACCAAAACAAAAAACAAAAAACAAAAAGTTATACACAGGTTAAATTGGTGATAATCACCAGAGGGAAGGCACTGGCATTAATTAAGCAGGGATATGGAAAGACTTTTTGTAAAAGATGGGATTTTGGTTGATATTTGAAGGAAGCCAGGATAGCCAGCAGGTGGAGATGATGAGGGAGAGCATTCCATTCATGGAGGACAGCTAGTGAAAAGGCTCAGTGTCTGAAAATGGAAAAGAACATTATCTAGTCTCAGAGTTGACAGAGTCAAAGAATGATACAACTGGAAGGGATCTTACAAGTCATCCAGTCTAATTCCTTCATTTTGCAATGAGAAAAAAGGGGCTCCAGAATACACTTATTCTATTAAGACAGTATTAGTCTCAAATTAACATAAATTACTAATATCATTATATAAGGACAAGAGAAAATAGAATTTTAAGACAAGAATTAAAGAAATATAAACTGACAGATATAAGAAACTTCTCTAAATTGGAATTGTTTTTACTTATCGCTTTAAACCAATGTTGGTTATCCATTTTACTTGGTAAAGCAAATGAGTCTTGTTTCAAATTTTTTTTCAAAATACCCTGGGTTTTATATCTATTTATAGTTTCTGCCTAGTTCTCCCCATTCATGCTGTTCATTTGACTAATGTTCAAGCTAATGTCAAAAATCTTACCTTCCTTTTGTAAAGAATTAATTGTTATTTGAGGTTTTTATGCCTTGGTGAGCACTGGCCTGGGGCTCCACAAACCACACAGTGCTCCACCCACTGGTTGTAGCCATTGCCAGGGCTCTGGCACCTCATGTCATCACCACTCGCCAACGCCTACATGGGCCTGACAAAATTATAATGATTGGAAGCCTAGTGAGGGCAGTCATGTGACTGTCAGAGTGGCCATCCCATTGGCTGGGGCTGTGTGGGGGTGTTTCTAGGTTTGGGGCGAGGGAGAATTGGGCATTCTAGGTGGAAGCTGGAAAGAGACAGGCATTCTGCTGTGTATTTTCAGCTGATTCCTGGGCGGTGGTATTTTTTCAGGTATTATAATTTCCCTTTTCCCATTTTATTTCCTTTCCCTTGATACTACTGATCCTGTTTTTTTTTTTTTTAAGTTTGTTCTTGTTAAAATAAATCTTGTTCTGTTTTGAGGGAGGCTGCGGGTCTCTTTCCTTGCCCCAATATTGTGGCGAGCCACTTAGCCAGCACTCCCCAATTAAAAATTGGTCCCCATACTTTATTAATTCTGGTTGGCCTAGTAATAAATAGAGAGAAGGTGTTAATTTCTTCCCTTCAAACTATCAGTTAGTTCTATCTGGAAACTTGTAATTATTCATCTAGTCCTTTCAAGAAAAAACTGGACTTCTTTTAGGGATGTGGTTTTCTCTCTTCCTTAACTTTATTGAAAACATTTCCTGTCAATCTTTCTAACTGATTTTCTCATGGCAAAGTAGGAAAACTAAAATCCATGTCACAGTGCAACTTCCTGGTCAGTGTTGAAATCCTTTGTGGTCTCTGTCTAACATTTTAAAGGTTACCTTGACAACCATACTGCAACATCATTCATTCTAGTTAATCTTCCTTTCCTCTTAGATATCTATGTTAATATTTAAAGGGGTTTTTTCTACCAAATTTATGACTTTTTTTTGGCTTTAAAACTTTCTTCTTACAGAGGCTTTCCTCTTTTAATTTTTGATTTTGAATATGTTAAAGCAGGAGGAAAGGGTTTTTTAAGGCATGAATATCAGTGCATTCCTCAGAACTTATCACACAGTTAAGGAAATAGCTTTTGACATCATGCTGACCTATTTTACTTGGAAATCCCTTCAACCATGCCTACTTTCTGTAAAGAGTATTCCATTTTCCATTCCTTTCCTACCAAATGGTTCTCATGGACTATTCCCAACAGGTACCTGTGCTAGTTGTAATATGAACTAATAAACTCATTTAAAGCATGACATCAATGCATACAATGGCTTAATAATGTATTATCCCCTTCAGATATAGGTATATGGTTAATGAAAAAATCACTTATACAATGAGTTATGATCAGGAATAAGTTTTATTGTAATTGCAAGGAAGAGAGACTCGATGAGGCCAAAATTTAGAATCAGACTTCTCTCCTTAAAGAGTAAATTCCATGCAGGTTTTATGCCTTACCCAAGGGAATGATTTTATCCATTAAGAAAATAGAGCTTGTAGCAAAAAACTAAATATAGAGTGTCATCAAAAAAAATGGAACACCAAGAAAGGTTCTTTGGATTTTTTGCAGAAATCATAACATTTAATTAATTGAAAATCTGAGTCAGAATATTTCAAAGATATATGGGGGAACAGCACCCCCCTGAAGAAATTGGGGCCAACTGTTCCATCAATGTACAAAGTGTCTATGTGGAGTATGGTACAAACTTGTAGAGACCTACCAGAGAGTCACATGAGTTGGGTAGCCCATGGGTCCAGGAGAAGTCACAACTCAATACTTCAGATGTTAATTCCTTGATCCCCTCAGAAAAAATTTATGCCAAAAGACATCATTTCACAGCTAATGACTCCTCTTCTGGTACTCACCATTCCCCTGTTGGACAAAACATCCCTCTACTGCTCTTAAACCAATGAAGCAGTGACAAGCTCTTTCCCCCCCACTTCCACCCTTAACAGGTTGCCAAGAAAAAAATATTAACATTCTTAAGTCAGAGAATGCTCAAGCTCTTCAGATCTGTAAACAGAAGGGGATCTATTTTGTCCGATCCATTCCACCCATCTTCTCTCAACAAAGCATAGATCATAGCAAAAGAGACATGGAGCCTATTTTTCCTTCTGTGTCTCCTCAAACTTTAGAGGGCAAGAAAAGGCAATATAGGAACTCAGAAACTTTCCTTTTCTCATACTGATGAAAGCACAAAAGAACAATAGGTTCTAATAGCTCTTCAAGAAGCAGCAGGATTCAGCTCGCTCTCTCAATGAGATTCTAGCAGCCACTAGAGTCTTTCTCCAGCCAGCCAATCAGCAAAGCTATCTACCCATCTCTCTCTCTCTCTCTCTCTCTCTCTCTCTCTCTCTCTCTCTCTCTCTCTATCTATCTATCTATCTATCTATCTGTCTATTCTGTGTCTTCTGTCTCTGGCTTCTTGTAGCTCCTCCTGGACTTAGCTTACCCTCTTGATTCATCTATCTAGCTCTTCCTTTAGTGTTCATAGCTTTTTTTTTTTAAATTGTTTTTTTTTTTTTTTTGCGGGGCAATGGGGGTTAAGTGACTTGCCCAGGGTCACACAGCTAGTAAGTGTCAAGTGTCTGAGGCCGGATTTGAACTCAGGTACTCCTGAATCCAGGGCCGGTGCTTTATCTACTATGCCACCTAGCTGCCCCATAGCTTTTTTCTCTGACTTCTTTATACCTCCCCCCAATGCCTCACATAAGAGCCTCCTGGTGGTCAGTGTCTGATCTTTATCTTATGAGTTAAAACTCTAGAAATATACCTTTCTATCAGGTATGAGCTCAATAGACTTTATGCAGAGTGTCTTCCAAAGTCTTAATGAAGCCTAAAACTGCACTAAGATTTTTGGGAGCACCCTATATGACATTCCTTCCATCCTCAAAAAGTTATTTATTTTGTAATTTTGTCAGTTGACATCTTTAAAACTCTAAAACCAATAACATACAAATAAATTGTTGGATCAAAATACTCTGTACCCATGTTACCTCAGTTATTGTTCCATCTTCAAACAAGTCCTCTCAATACATTCATCTGAGGGAAAGTTCTTTACCTGGTCCTGGCATCTGGAGGGGTTGTTATTGCTTTATCTTTAAGTATATTGTAAATTAGGTGGCCTCAGACACTTCTTAGCTATGTGACCATGGGCAAGTCACCTAACCTTTTTGCCTCAGTTTTCTCATATGTAAAATGAGCTGGAGAAGGAAATGTCAAAGCATTCTAGTATTGTTGCTAAGAAAACCCCACGTGAGATTGTGAAAAGTCAGATACAACTGAAGTGACTGAACAACAACAAGGCTTTTCAAAGTTAGAAGAGCAGGCAGCTAGGTAGGCAATAAGCATTTATCAAGTGCTAACTATGTGCCAGAAAAAAAAAAAAACATCTGCTAACCATTGTTTATGAAGAAAAAACACTTCTCATGGACAAGGTAATATGAAGACTGGAGTAATGAAAATTAGAAAAAGGTAATTTTTATTGATGAAACTCACTTTCATTCATGACTATATGAAGAAGTCCAGCTAAATATTTCCTAAATACATTTTTTGTTTGTTTTTAAAGTAATAAACATTTTTACTTATAGTTTTGAGTTCCACCTCCTTCCCTCCCTCCCCTGCCCCTTCCCTGAGGCAGTAAGCAATCAGGTATAGGTTATACATGTGCAATTATGTAAAATATTACCATATTAGTAATTTTTTTACAAGAAAACTTGAATAAAAGAAAATAAATGAAAGTGAAAAATTGCATGCTTCAGTCTGTGTTCCATCAATATCAGCTCTTTCTTTGGAGGTGGATAGTATGTTATATCAATAGTCCTTTGGGATTTTCTTGGAATATTGTATTGTAATTAGGGAATATTTAACTAAAATTTAAAAAAATACAACAAAACAAATAAAAAACCAAAATGCCAAATAATAAATACCTACAGTAAGACGTAAATGATCTGAAAGAAAGGATAATGGAAGAAGAATAGTAATGGTAGACTTGGATATTCAGGGAATGCTTCACCAAGAAAATGGGGAGGGTTATTTTGGCAGAGGTATGCTATGGAACAAGCTTTGTTCCAAAACAAAGAAATGGTAATGTGCTTGTTTGAAGGCTAATGAGCAGTCTGGTCTCTCTGACATGAAAGTTCATATGCTTTCTGCATTTTTTTAGAGCCAAAAAGGAGTGCCTAGTGGAGTGACATTATAAGAATTTACCCAGCCTTCTTACTGCAAGTCGTTTGACCTAGCAATATTTCTTATCCTTATATCTACCATTTATAGAGCACAGCAAAGAGATAAAATAACCAAGAATTTTAAAACTGTTTTCTTTAAGCATGTGTGTATACATATGTATGTGATTTCTATGTGTGTATGAAGAGTCCTCATGAGAGGGACAAAATGTGTCAGAATTCCTTGGGTGAAAAATACACTACAAATAAAGGTTTTATTGATGCAGCAAAAAACCCCAAAGAACCAAAACAAACAAACAAAACCAAAGAACTCCATCTGAACATCTAAGATATGGAAGTTTCCATCAGACTGCAAAACATCTACCTCAAAGAAATTGTTTTGAGGATTTTTTTTCATGGAGAGTCTGGAAGCTTTGTCCCCATTGAAGGAACGATGAACTATGATACATATGCTGGTATGCTGTTAAGTAGAATTATTCCAGAATTTTAGAAATACCTAAGTAGAGATGATACTGTTGTTGTTGTGTTGTTGTTGGTCCTTCATTCTCAGAGAGGACCATGATATTATAACTTGCACTGAGTTGGATTTAAGTGAGGGGGGAGCTGCACAAGGTCGCCAACCTCCCTCTTTCCTCCAGAGTCAATAAATTTAATGATTTCACTTTGGTCCAAATAACTAGGGCAGTAAGAAGCACTAGATAACTGCATATTAATTGATAGTAGAAGGGATTCTTCAGCAGGTACATATTAAGCTAGTCAGCCTCTGAAGTGATTTCCAATTCTTAAGTTCTGGGATTTTAATGGCATTGAACTAGGAGATGGGAGAACTGGGTTCTAGTACCTACTTTACTATAAACTTCTGTTACTCTGTGAAAGTCAGTTAACCTTTGTAGGCTTCAATTTCCTCACTTATAAAATGAATAGGTGAAGAGATTTTTAAAAAGTAACAAGACCCTTATGTACAAAAAAATTTAAAGCAGCTCTTTTTTTGTGGTGGTAAAGAACGGGAAACTGATGCCCATCAATTGGGGAATGGCTGAACAAGTTATAGTATATGATTATGAGGGAATACTATGGGAGACTTACATGAACTGATACAAGGAGAAATGAGCAGCACCAGAGCAATGCACATGGTAACAGCAACTATGATCAATGCAATGATCCATGACAATGCCAAAGGACTCATGTTGAAAAATGCTATCCACCTCCAGATAGGTAATTTCTGGACTCAGTGCAGATTGAATCATATTTTTTCCTCTTTATTTTTATTGAGCTCCCCAAATGTGGCTAATGTGGAAATATAATTTGCATAACTTCTAATGTATAATGAGTATGATATTTTGCCTACTCAGTGGGTAGGGAAGGCAGTAGATGGAGGAAGAGAACTTTGAAATGAAAATAAAAATACAAGATGGAAAATAGAACAAAACATAAAGCACTAAACATGAATGGATAGGGCTATATGATTTCTAACATCTTTGCCAATTCTCTCTCTCTTCATATATACGTAATGATTATGTATTTTAGAATAAGGGAACATTTTTAGAACCCCTTAAATTGCACTTTTGTTAATGTTTATCAGTTACCCTCACCTGCTAAAATAATAACTCATCATTTTGCCTTAGCAATGTTCAGATACAGGTAGTAGTCTTAAAGGAAAACTACAAGTTTATGTTTATCCAAATTTTGGGTAGAATATTGCATTTAAAAGTATCTTCTTTTTTAAAAAATGTGAATATGTGGAGGTAATACTAGTAGCAGACATTGCCTCTAGGCAGAGGCAGATATGATCTTAATGACTCAGAGAGAAATAAAGAAATGCAGACAAATGAAAAATGATTTCGTTCTTGGTCTGGGGTATTTCTATTCTGCATGTTCAGCTCCTGATGCCTCAGGGAATAAGCTGAAAGGATGTCCAAGTTGTGAGTCAGGCCCCAGCAATATTATACCCAGCACATAGATCACTAATGAAACCTTCAGAGACATTAAAATGAAAAACACTGAGCTCTCTTGGCCTTTCAAATCATTTGACTGTTTATTGACTGAAAATAAAGTTGGAACAACAAAAAAAAGATAAACATTCTTCTAAAGCTTCACGTTGTCTCTTATTTCAAAAAAGTAAACATGGTCTTTAGAAATGGAGCATCTTTTCCTTGTAACTGTCAAATTGTGTCCCTTAAAACATAACAATTCTAAGGCTTACACAACACTGAACAGTTATAAGTTTGTGATAGTTCTATCCCCTCCACATTTTACAATGGTAATGAAGGAAGCTGGTTGTGTTTTCCCAGCTTTAGGCAAAGACTACTACATGGTAAGGTTTAGCTGAACTACTCTTTGTATTTAAAAAAAGTATTCTTAGCACTAACAAAGGAAGAAATACCTACTACTCAATTGACCCTTCCAATGGACTTTCAGGGAGGACACTGTAAACAACACACTACCCTGATGGCCTTCTGGTCTACTTCCTTTCTGCCACACCCCAATCTATACACTCATGCTCTAGTTACTTTATTTTGGTCCTGGACCATAACTTTCTAGGACCACAACACTATAACATTTCTGTAAAATATTAATGATGATAATAGCTCATAATGAAATGAGCAAAGTTCCTTTAGGTGAAATGGTAGAACCTTGTATCCTAAGGTCAATATCCCTACACATATGGGGCCTTGAGCTGAACTATAATGGTAAGTTGGTAGATCAGTGTCCTTGAGATCCTGAAAGAACAAGAAAATGGCCTCTAGGAAGATGGCTCTATAGTATTCTTATGGAAAACTATGCCAATAACAGCAAACAATTTGCTTACGGGAAAATAGTTGCTTTTATAAGAATTGAAGATGAGGCTGGACTTGACATAAGCATGAGAATGGTGAGAGTGATAGCAAAGACAATAGTGGATGGTTTCATTATAAGACAGTTTGTAGAAAAGTAAGGTACGTAATGTTCTTTTTTTTCATGAGGCCAAAGATCAGACAGACAGACACACACACACACAAACACACACACACACACACATAGACAGGGGAGAGAGAGAAAGACAGAGAGAGAGAGACAGAGAGAGATAGAGACAGAGACAGAGACATAGAGAAGCAAAGAGACAGAGATAGAGATAGAGACACAGACACAGAAAGAAGTAGACAGAGGCAGAGATAGAGACAGAGAGATAAAGACAGAAAAATAGTCATAAAGAGGTAGAGACAGAGATAGAGACAGAGAGAGACAGGGATGGGGGGGAGAGAGAGAGAGAGAGAGAGAGAGAGAGGGAGGGACAGGGGGAGAGGGGGAGAGAGGGAGAGAGGGAGAGAGGGGTGGGTCTACCTATAACAATGAAAGTTTCCATTTTTTGAAATCTGTTGAAAAGTTTTAATAATCAAATGAAAAAAGGGAACAGGAAGATTATTAAAGACCTGAGGGAAGATGGAGGTGTGGAAAGTACATGGACCATATATTCAAAATTATTAGATTTGAATCCTGGCTCCCCCACTTACTTGCTTTGTGACTTTGAGCTAGCTGGTTCTTTAACTTATCCAAACCAAAGAACTGTCATCTGTACAAAAGGTTTCCCAATACTTATACTACCTACCTGTCAGTCTGGTTGTGATAAAAGCATTTAGTAAAGTATTACATGAATTATCTGAGTATCACACATTTTAAAGTGTTTTATCAATGTGGACTATTGTGGGAAGTTAGGCGGTAAAATAGAGCACTGGACATGGGATCAGGAAGAACTGAGTTCCAATCTAGCCTCAGACACTTACTAGCTTTGTGACCCTGGGCAAGTCACTTAACCTATATCTCAGTTTCCATATCTGTAAAATAGGTAAGTACCTGCTTCCCAATGTTATTATGAGGATAAAGTAAAGCCCTCTGCAAACTCTAACATGCTATATAAATGCCAGTTATTTTGATTACTGAGGTTTGAAGCAGGCAGCATAAAGTCCAGAAATTTTTCTGTAGCTCACAAAATAGTGGGCTCGTTTTCTTTCTACCCTATCTTCATCCTTCTCTCACCCCTCAAATACTCAGCCTTTGATACTATCCCAGCTGTGGAGATTATCTTCTGTTTCTCGAACCTATAGAATCATAGAATGTTTGAGTCAGAAAGAAGGTCATTTCATCTCATGCCCTCTACTTAGTTTGAGAAACTGATTTCTGCTCTTGTCACCTTGACAATACCATAAATGGATTATTGCTAAATGCACAAAGGAAAGAAAATAGGAACTGATCCTGCAATTTCATTGGTATAGGAAAATCCCAGCTAAAGAGATTCTCTCCACTAATGCAGGTTGTCATCCTCTTTGCAACCTCTACTTGCCTAGAACACTGAAAGATTTGGTGATTTACTTAGGGTCACACATTCAGTAGCTATCAGCTATCAGCTATGTAAGGGCATATGTCACCAAAGATTTTCCATTTTCTGTCTAACATCAGCAAAAAAGAATCCTCATAAGTATTCTGGGATGTGAAAGAGCTTCATGAAATAGCCACTAAATGAAAATGTACCCTCACAGGGTACTTGGTGACAGGAAAGAAGTGTCCTTATGAGTAGCCTGGGATATGAAATAGCTTCATGAAATAGCCACTAAGTAAAAAATACAGGCTCACAGGGAACTCGTTACAGTGAGATCTTACTTGTATGATCTTACCAAATTTTTAACTATTAAATGTGCTTATTTTCCTGTCTCCCTTGTTATTGCTCCTTAGTCTCTTGATATCCAGCCCAATTTAGCAGGACCCCTTAGGAAGACTTTAAGTTCTGTGCCCAGGAAATTAGAAAGTTTTCAAATGACATATTTGGGTTCACAATGTCTTAATAAGAGAAATCTGCATCTGAGTGCTGAGACATAGATGAGTCTCTCCAAAGTTAGTTAATAAAGTTTGGCCATTAGGTATGACTGGCCTCAGTTAATGAGGATATGCAGGAGGCATAAAATGGTGACAGTGGGAAAAGATGCTTCTCTTTTGCTTTAAATCTACTATTGGTATATTGGCCAGGGAGCCAGTGTCAGAGCCAGAAAGACTGGGCTTCAAGTTTTACCTCTAACACATACTGGCTGTATGATCATGGGCTTACTATCTCAGTGCCTCCTGTAACTCCATGCAACTCTCTAAGATTTTAAGTGGCAAAGAAGCACTTTGTGTTGATAGAGGGAATTTTCTCAGCTGGAAATTCCTTATAGCAGGGAAATCACAGGTCCTTATTTGCTTTAGATGAACATTTCTTGAAGAGGTGAATACTATTACCAATATCTGCCTTAAGAAAGATCTTCAGTAGTGTTTCTGCACCTAGCAAACTTTGCTCTGTGCCTTGGGTTAGGCATAGACCTAGTACCATTCCATAATGTGACCCTAGAATTTGTACCTTTTGTCTCATATCAAGAGCCAGGATGATATCTTTTACTTCTGTATGCTTCATGGTTCCTGGCATTTTGTTTAAAATGAGTCATGGAAATATAAAAGTGAAAGCTGGGAATCTTATGGGAAAGGAAACAGAGGTCTAGAGAGGGGAGTTAATTGACCAAGGCTACATAAGTAGTTAGTATCAGAGACAGGATTTGAATCCAGGTCGCCTGTTTCCTGGGCCGGTCTCTGACTATTGAATAAATGAATGATAATGCACAAGTATTGATCAGAATATTGGGCTTGCTTTCCTAAAGTTTAAACTTTATTGGGCTCATGGGGTCAGAGGGATTTAGCACAGTTTAATCTCTCTTAGTTGAGTAACTGATATTATACTTGGTAGATAGCTGGTGGGATTTGCTCTTCATTCCAGGGTTGTCATCCATCACAGATTAATTATTCATTTCTCTCAATTATTCAGTTCATAGATCTCTTATTCAGCATGTGCTTTCAAAATATTTTCATTCATTAGTTGACATTTCTAGTGGGAGAGATTAAGGCAAAAGTTATGCCTGGAATGTGACAGTGTGTTGGTATCTTCCCCAATATTAACAAAAAGTCAGTGAGGAGAATGACTGTATGTTTGCTACCTAGGCTATTAGGCTTAACTTTAATCTTGTGAGAATTACTCACATAATTTAAAGATGAGAAATCAATAGTCATCAGTAATGAAGTCACAGTATCTTTGAGCCTCATTGTCCTCATCTGTAAAAATAGGGGGTGGGACCAGTTGATCACCAAGAGTAGAAGGTCATGCTTATAATTACTATTACTGAGAGGAGATGGAGGATGCTAGATCACTTCTGGCCCCAAAGTTCAATGGCAGCAGGGGTAAATTGAATTGGGCATCTATACTAAGTCTGGCAACAATATGGTAACAGCCCAAGATGGGGAGTCTACCAGATAGCCTAAGAAAGAGTGAACTGGGCCAGGTGAGGAATAGAGTTGGTCAAAGTTTCCATGACAGTCAGTAATGAGTGTTTGCTACACTTCCAAACTGGGTGACACAGGATGATCCAATCTTCATAAACAAACAAATAAACAAAAATGTAAAAAAAAAAAAAGTAAATAAATGAATGAATAAATGGCTAGATAAATACATAAATAAACCAGGTAAATAGATGAAGGAATGATGAAAGAGTTCATATAAAGAGATGAATGAATAAATGGACAGATAAATACATGAATTAAGAAATGGATGAATGAATAAATAAACAAATTTTAAGAAATTCTGCAATCATATGAAACAGGACATGGAGAGTGGGTGCTGAGCTATAGTGAAGAGGTATGTTTCTAGTCTTTATTCTCTTAGTTTTATGAACTCAGGAAAGAGTCACTTCACCATTCTGGGCCTTCCTTGCTTCATCATAAAGTAAATGGGTTGCTCTAGATGATCTCCAAGGTTATTTCTAGATCTGATCATCTCTAATCTTATGGTAGTATGAAGAGAATCATCATTTTTGAATATGAGGCTGAAGAGGAAAATTAAAGTGGTAAGAATATTGTTAAGGCTAAAATTCTAGCTATTCTGTCTAAAATATCTAATGAGTGGTCACCAATAAATTACAAGCCTCAGCAAGAGTTAGGCTTTTAAGCATTTATTAAGGAGAATAAGAATTTGGTAAAGAGAGAAGAAAAGGCCTAGATTCCTATCTATTAAAGGGAGAGCACATTTCTAGCTCCGCTCTCCACCAGAGTCCTTAGGAAAGAACATGAGTCAGAGCACCCAGCTCTTCCTTCTTCCTCCCACTAGCAAACGTCACTTCCTGATGCCAAAGAAAAGACTCCTGGTCTTGCCCTCAAAGACCTTCACTTCATGGGTGGAACTCTTCTACAGTAAGTCTCCAGCAGGTGGCGTCATTCCAATCATTACAGTTCCCCACTTTGTTTCCTCAAGAAACGGGACATTTCCTTGATGAAACAGTCAAAAATAACAGAATATAATAACCTATGCTAACTAACAATATGTTAATAACAATATAGAAAAGGGAGAGAGGAAAGTTTTGTCCAGAGGGGTGGTTTTTTATCCTCATGAACTGACACTTTGACATTGGTCTTGCAAAGGGAGGGCCTCTGCAGAGAGTACATGTTACAGATGGTGTATATTATAACAGAAAGAGAAATAGAAAAACAACAACAACAACAACAAAACTGTTCATTTAAAGTCTTTGAAAGTCTTTTCTCAGATGTCCTCTAGGTGTAGTCGTGGAATGGATGTCTTTTCAGGGGTTGATGTGTGGATGCTGGTAATCAGCCAGGAAAATTTCCTACAAAATTGAGCTTAACATAACTTTAAAATAGCTTTGTCAAAAATCAAATCAAACAATGAAAGTTCTCAAAAACATGTCTAAGTGAATTTAGATTCTTAGTTGTTACACATGAAACATATAATAAAACAAAAATTGAAACATTCTTTAAAATTATAATATTACTATAGTCCCCTCTTATGGAGGGTAATTGAGAAGACAATTGCTATGATATTAATTTTTAAAAATAATTTTTATCTTTGTCTCATCACTTTTTGCATCATCTGCCTAATTATCCTCATGCCATTATGAGAAATTAAAAAGTCTAATATAATTGGTAACAGGTGTCAAAGCCAAATTCAACACTATATTTATCATGACACCTGAGATAATTATGGGGGTTACCATAAAAGAACGGAGAAATGATGGGATATGAGCATTCCCACACTTGAGCAATATGTACTGCCCATACAGTATGCCAGGCTTAAAATAGGTGGATGGAATATATGTCCATGCCACCGAACATATTGGAGGAAACTGAGTCAGACTCAATCAGATGCATGGGATTGAGATGTCCATGGAATCAGGCATATAAGAGGGAGCATAGAAGCCAGGTGTAGAAGTGAGATGGGTGGAATCAAAACTTCCAGCCATCTGTACAGTATTGTGGGGAAAAAGAAAATAAAATATTAAACCAAGAGAATCCAACCTCAACATTTGTCAAAAGCTGTTCCCTCGGCCATACCTTGACTTCATGCATGTCTCCCCTCATGTGACAGTTCAGTGTCTGCTCTTGCATGTATTCCTCTTGTGACTGGATGGCATCTTGGCCAACTGGCATCTGATAACTCAGAATAATGGCAATTAATATCTTAAATGATAAATTCCCATAATCCAAGTCTCATATGGATTTAAAAATTGAGGATAATAAATGATTGCAAAAAATGTGAATATATCTTGACTCAGAATATAATATATAATTATGCAACAATTTCAAATAATACCCCTTTTTTTTTACTAAGTATACAATTACTTTTGTGAAAAATCAGAACATATTTAAATACAAGTTAAAGCACAACACAATCTCAAAGAAAACTTTTTTTTTTGAAAAAAGAAAACTTTTACAAATGTTCCCCTCTTTTTTTTTTTTGGAATATGCTTATCAAAAATAATACTTCTAGAATAAATTTACACTTGCCATGGCAACCAATTTGCCAGGGAAATGCTTTAAAGAGTTTGATCAAATTATCGGTTGAGAAAAAAAAATAACAATGGGAGCACAATACTCCCAGGATTAACATTGTATTATGAAATCAAAACCATCTTGCATTTTTTCAAAATTAGATAGATAAACGAATAGAAGAAAATACACATGGAATAATAAAAGACAATGAAATTCAAACTAGGAAAATCTAAATGAATATGAACTTAATAGTAATAAGAGTCTTATAAAATATAAACTTGATCATATGAGTATAAAAAGCTTTTACAAATATTCTCCTTGTTTTAAAAACTAAGTATAAAATACAATCTCAAAAGCATGAAAATCTCTATGAAAATAAACCCATACCATTAATTTCAAAATGTATATATAATAGCATAGAAATCCTATGTAACCTCTGAACTGACATTAATACTCTGAGTGAATTCAGAACACTTTTGATTCCGATATCTAAAATCCCCAATACTCATATCAATACCTTGCTGCTTACTTCTACATTTCTGTAAAATATATACCCTTCCATGGCAAAAGAAGCAGAGTCTTGAACTATGTTGATGATTGTCATTCTTTTTTTTTTTTTTTGGTGAGGCAATCGGGGCCAAGTGACTTGCCCAGGGTCACACAGCTAGTAAGTGTTTAGTGTCTGAGGTCAGATCTGAACTCAGGTACTCCTGACTCTAGGGCCGGTGCTCTATCCACTGCACCACCTAGCTGCCCCGATGATTGTCATTCTTATTCAGCTTAAGTTTTTCTTCTTTAACCCCTCTATATTGTCTGTCAGTCTTTTCACCATACAAATGCTTTATAAGATTACTAATTAAAGACAAAAGCAGGTTAGCAAAATTATGAACAAAATGAGCATATCTGGAATTTAAAGGGTTTTCTAAGGTTGTCTCAGAAGCACACCCAGGCTGGGGAAGAGCTGAGCCTGAAGCTGCAAATGTAGTTAGAGAAAGTTCCGCATGGGCATTAGATCTCTGGACTTCCCTGGCAGGGGAAGCAATGGGCTTGGCCATGGGAGGAGTAGAGGGTGGGGTCTGGAGAGGAGGGGAGGGACCAGGGCAATTTGAATCATATTTTATTTTGAACTCAGGCCTGGCTTCCAGAGGTTGGGTACTTGCCTCCAGGCATGCAAAATTAGAGAATCTCTCAGCATTAGAATTTGAAACAAATACAGGAGTGCTTGAGGTTTCTCTGAAAAAAGCATGACTTGGAGAGGGGGAGATAGTCCCTTGTCTGAGCACCTTGCTGGCTCTTCTAACAAAAATAAAAAGAAAAATAGAAAATCCACAAAAACAAAGCAGTAACATGATCTTATCTCCCATTTGTCTGGTTAAACAGACTAAAATCAAAGATAGGGTAATTAGGGAGTTTAAAAAGGTACATTTGAAAAAATTTAAAGGGAGAACACCTGGCAATTCAGCAGTACTTCTGATACTTGGCAGTACTTTCCAATTTAAAGGGACAGGGGAGAGGAAATCTTACCCAATCAGAAGATGGTTCTTACCCAATCAGAAGATCAAACTTTCGGTTTTCCTCTTCGTGGTCAGCCAAACTGTTAAGGCTAAAATTCTAGCTATTCTGTCTAAAATATCTAATGAGTGGTCGCCAATAAATTACAAGCCTCAGCAAGAGTTAGGCTTTTAAGTATTTATTAAGGAGAATAAGAATTTGGTAAAGAGAGAAGAAAAGGCCTAGATTCCTATCTATTAAAGGGAGAGCACATTTTTAGCTCTGCTCTCCACAGGAGTCCTCAGGAAAGAACATGAGTCAGAGCACCCAGCTCTTCCTTCTTCCTCCCACTAGCAAATGTCACTTCCTGACGCCAGAGAAAAGACTCCTGGTCTTGCCCTCAAAGACCTTCACTTCATGGGTGGAACTCTTCTTCAGTAAGTCTCCAGCAGGTGGCATCATTCCAATCATTACAACATTTAGTTGAGAAAAGAGAAGAATTGAGTTCCAAAGGTTTGTCATGCCAGGGTGGAGTGGGGATAAGCTCCCATTCTCTATAAAATGCTCCAATAGCGTGCGTCTCAAATAGCCTCTAACAACCGAAGCCCAACTCCTGGCCTCGTGGCGGAACTGTTTCTACTAACAAGAGAAGGGGCAAAGGAGAGTCACTGGCGCCTTAAAATCAGTTGTTTCGGGCAGGTGGGGCTCATTAGCCTTGGCAGGCAACCCGCCTAAGGGAAGGAAACCCTAATTTTAAACCTCCACTGTCTTGCAGCTATACCCATATATGGGAAAGGCTTCGGGAGTTAACCCCAAAGAAAAATCGGGAATCAGAGTCCCTTAGGCAGTTGGATGTTGGACATCACATCCCTCTGGCAACTCCTGCAGTGGCACTGGTGCCAAACTGGATTGGCTCTGCCTCTCCTTTGGATCCACCAATGTCACAGAGAGGGAAAACCTGCTGCATGGGCAACAGCTTGTTTTCCATATTGATCCACAAAGGCCAGTGCCCTGGAGAGGACACTCCAGCTACTCTTCATGGGGTAGATACAACATGGGATGCTGCAGTTACTGGTTATAAGTCACTCAGGAGCTGTGGCTTCCGTATCGGACTGCACAGCCATACTGTGGCCTGTGGCTCTTCAAGGCGCTGATCCATGGTCGTCCACAACAGATATAATATAAATTTTCAAGGGATTAGTGTAAAGAGAAATACAAAGTATTAGGGATTCAGAAGAAGGAGAAATCATTGCTTAAGTATGTTAAGGCTGGTTTTATGGTGTTTTGTTTCCCCTAAAACCAAAATTGGGCCAATGGTGGGATTAGCCAAAAGTCTATGGCCAAGAATTCTTTTTTTCTTTGGTGGGGCAATGAGGGTTAAGTGACTTGTCCAGGGTCATACAACTAGTACGTATTAACTGTCTGAGGCTGGATTTGAATTCAGGTCCTCCTGAACCCAGGGCCAGTGCTTTATCTACTGTGCCATGTAGCTGCCCCCAAGAATTCTCCTTGATGAGGGCAATGGTTTAGGAACTCTGGCCAGGTCAGGGTCAAAAAATATATAGCAGTTGTCTAAATTCGGGAAGGGCTAGAAGCAAGGCAAAGGCCAAAAAAAGGTAAGTTACCAAATCAGCTAGAATTCAAAAGATAATGTTTTTGGAGAAAAGGGACTTGACACAGGTAGGCTATCTGGAGCCTGGAGAAATAGATTGATAGTATAGTAGTAACAAGATCCTTGGGGATAAGTAGAAAAATTCAGTCCTAGAAAGAGGACTGAGATGTCAATGAAGCAAGGTGTCCAAACATGGCAGCTTTGAGTTTGAACAGAAAGTTTCTCCATGGTGAAGGGTGAATGGCTTGGTAAATATAATGGTATATTCACTGGTATGGAACAGTGAAATTGATCAACATTAGACCTCCCAATGGATCAAAATAGATCTCAGAACTAGGTTTGAAAAGAATTCGCAGAGATGAGAACAGGAAAGAACTTAACTAGGATCTGGGGAAAGAAAACAAAACAAACAAACAAAAAAACCCAACAAAGCTCAGAGTCTGCATTGTGACTTCCTCCTTGGAAGAGCTGGCTAGAGGAAGAAAAAGCACTTGGCATTTGCTGCTGTGAATTGAGCTAAGCTTAGAAACCAAAGTAGAAATCATAAGGAAAGCAGAAAACTGGGAAAGTATTTTTGTAACAAGCAAGTATATCTAACAAAGGCCCCATTTCTCAAATATATAGGGAACATAGTCAAATTTATGAAAATAGAAGTCATTCTCTAATTGATAAATGG
The DNA here is from genome assembly GCF_019393635.1 of Dromiciops gliroides. NCBI lineage: Eukaryota > Metazoa > Chordata > Mammalia > Microbiotheria > Microbiotheriidae > Dromiciops > Dromiciops gliroides. Next base: position 83,399,824 of record NC_057862.1, read on the forward strand.
TCAAAGGATCTAAACAGGCAGTTTTCAGACAAAGATATCAAAGCTACCTACAGTCATATGAAAAAATGTTCTAGATCATAATTGATCAGAGAAATGCAAGTTATAACAACTCTTTGGTATCACTTCATACATATCAGAGTGGCAAATATAACAAAAAAATTAAATATTGGATGTTGGAGGGGATATGGGAAAACTGGGACACTGGTTCACTGTTGGTGGAATTATCAATGGATCCAACCATTCTAGAGAGCAATTTGGAACTATGGCCAAAGGGCTATGGAACTGTGCATACAATACCACTGTGAGGTCTATATCCCAAGGACATCCTACAAAAGAGAAAAGAGATCTATTTGTAAAAGAATATTTATAGCAGCTCTTTTTGTGGTGGCTACAAATTTGAAATCAAAGAAATGCCCATCATTTGGGGAATGGTTAAATAAGGTGTGGTTTATGATTGTGATGGAATATTATTGTGTTATAAGAAATGACAAACAGGACAATTTCAGAAAGGCCTATAAAGATTTATATGGGGGATGCCCATCAATTGGAGAATGGCTGGACAAGTTGTGGTATATGAATGTAATGGAATACTATTGTGCTGTAAGAAATGATGAGCAGGAGGAGTTCAGAGAAACCTTGAGGGTCTTGCATGGGCTGATGATGAGTGAGATGAGCAGAACCAGAAGAACATTGTACACAGTATCATCAACATTGTGTGTTGATCTTCTGTGATGGACTATTTTCTTGTCACCAGTGCAAGGATACAGAAGAGTTCCAGGGAACTCATAATAGAAGAGGATCTCTAAATCCAGGAAAAAAAAAAAAAAGAACTGTGGAGTATAGATGCTGAATGAACCATACTATTTCTTTTGTTTCTGGTGCTATTGTTTTTCTATTTTGAGGTTTTTCGTCATTGCTCTGATTTTGCTCTTATAACATGACTAATGCAGAAATATGTTTAATGTTATTATGTGTATATATATATATATATATATGTATATAACCTATATCAGATTACCTGCTGTCTAGGGGAGGGGGGAGGGAGGGGAGGGAGAAAAATCTGAAATTGGAAAGCTTGTATAAACAAAAGTTGAGAACTATCTTTACATGTAACAGGAAAAAAATAAAATACTTTATAAAAAAAGATTTATATGAATTGATATATAGTGAAGTGAGCAGAACCAGGAGAATGTCATGCACAGTGAAAGCAATGTTATTTTAAAAAATATTTTATTATTTTCTAGTTACATATAAGGATAGTTTTCAACATTTGTTTTCACAGGATTTTTCATTCCAAATTTTTCTCTCACCCTCCCTTTCCTCCCACCTCCTCAAAATGGAAAGCAGTCTGATATAGGTTGTATATGTATAATCACGTTCAACATATTTCTACATTAGTCATCTTATGAAAGAAGAATCAGAGCACAAGGGGAAAACCTCAAAAAAGGAGGGAAAAAACAGTCCAAATGTAGAAACAGTACGGTTCAATCTGCATTCATAATTCACAATTCTTTTTTTCTGGATGTTGAGAACATTTTCTATCATGAGTTGTTTGAAACTGTTTTGGATCATTGCACTGCTAAGAAGATCCAAGTCTATCTTCATTGTTCATCACAAAACGTTGCTGTTACTTTGTACAATGTTCTCCTGACTCTGCTCCTCTCAGTCAGCATCAGTTCTCTGAACTCAGTTTCCCTGAACTCCTCCTGCTCATCATTTCTTACAGCACAATAGTATTCCATTACATTCATATATCACAACTTGTTTAGCCATTCCCCAATTGATGGGCATTGCCTCAATTTCCAATTCTTTGTCACCAAAAAGAGAGCTGCTATAAATATGTTTGTACATGTGGGTCCTTTTCCCTTTTCTATGGTTTCTTTGGGATACAGACCTAGCAGTGGTACCACTGGACAGCAATATTATTTGATGAACTATTGTGATGAGTTTTACTCGAATGAGTGATAAAATTTGGAACTCAAAATTTAAAAGTAAAATGTCTCTTATAAAAGGGAAAAAAAAGAACCCAGAGAAGAGTTGAGCTGAGCTTGGGACAAAATTGAGCCAAGCACTCAGAGAAAAGTTGAGTTCGGGGTGGAGCTGAGCTGAGTGCTGAGAGCTTGGGAAACTTCCAGTCAGGTCTCAGAAAAGACATCATGGTTTGCTATGCCACCTGCTTTTTGAAAGGTGGAAAGCTCTAAAAACACAGTCAAGAGAATAGCCCTGGAAAAGTTCTTCAGAGGCGATACTTAAGATTTATATTTTACTGGGGAAAAAGTAACACCATTTTAATAGTTCACAAGAAAAGCAACTATTTGAAAGGCAACCTCATCCATCACAATGACAGAGAGGCCCAGAAGAAGAGTGGCCCATCCCATCAGTGGACTATCTTGCAAACTGCCATTGAGGGAGACAAAGGACATCAAATCCATTAAACATTAAACACATTAAAACATTAAACATTAAACATTAAACACAGAGCTATGAGTTGTCTTGGGAAAGGGGTTCCCTATACAGGTACCTCAGTGCTAAGATTCTTTAAATTTATTGCCTATTCTCCCTCCTTGTTTCTGTGGACATGATATGAATCAGTGACATTGTGGCCAAGATAGAATAGTATCTTATTATTTTATTTGCCTTGTTTTCTGCTTAGTAAATATTTCTATAATGGTGATAAGCTAGAAGACTTCCCAGTAATATTAGGGGTGAAAGAAGGCTGCTGGTTATCACCACTATTATTCAATATTGTACTAGGAATACTAGCTATAGCAATGAAACAAGAAAAAGAAATGAAGAAATTAGAATAGGCAACAAGGAAACAAAACTATCACTCTTTGTAAGTGGTATGATTATATTCGTGAATTATCCTAAAGAATCAACAAAAAATTTTTAGTCACCAATTTTTATAGCAAATATCTCTGATTATAGGCCTCACTTCTCAAATATATAGAGAACAGAATCAGAGGTTATTCCCCAATTGATAAATGGTGAAAGGATATTAACAGGCAGTTTTCAGATGGAGAAATCAAAGCTATCTATAGTCATATTTTTAAAAAATACTCTAAATCACTATTAGAGATTTCAAATTAAAAAAACCTCTGACCTGCCACCTCACACCTATCAGATTGGCTAATATGACAAAAAAAGGAAAATGATGAATGTTGGAAGGGATGTGGGAAAACTGGGACACTAATGTAGTATTGGTGGAGTTGTGAACTGATCCAACCATTCTGGGCAGTAATTTGGAACTATGCCCAAAGGACTATAAAACTGTGCTAACCCTTTGATTCAGTGAACTGCAGCTGAATTTGGAGATGTCTGAACTGCTAGAAACCAAAGAATCAGCCTTGACCAGCTCAAAACAACCTAAAGTAGTAGTTGCAGAGTCAGGACTTTCCAAACATCCTGCTTGCTGGCTTGCTGCATCGACAGACATCTTCTTAACCCCTATAACCCATCTCAAAGCCTCTAGAAACCATTAGTATCTCACCCTTTTCCACCCCACTTTGAGCAGCTGAGAACTCTGTCTCTCTGACAATAAATGTTTTTATAATCTGTGATCTGACTGACTCTGACTCATTTCAGGGGGTCGTCTGTTAACAATCCCTAAGTGAGTCAATTCCTTTGACATAGGAAGAAGAGTGAAATGGGAAGCCACACTCTTTGCTGCAAATCAACAAGAATGCTCATCAAGAAGATCATAAAAAATTATTCATCAAAAAAGGCTAGGAATCCTTCTTATAAGGTATGCTTCTGGTAGTGGTGGTGGAACCCATTGAGATGATATAGAAGAAATGTAGAGAACATAGAACTGGAACTGGAGCATCAGGAACCCTAGGTTTTAGTACTGACTTTGCCCGTAATTTTCTATGTGATCTTGAGCAGCTCACAACTTTTATGAGTCTCAATTTCTTGCATTCTTCACCCTCATGCCTTAGTTACTTTCTCCTCCTGGTACTTCTCTCAGAGCCTGGGACCTTCTTGTGCTCAAATATCTTTTTTGGCATGCTGACCCCCTTCTCTCATTGGTGAGTTCCTTCCAGAGCCTCCATTTTGGGGATGGGCCCAGGCCAGCCATGCTTCATTCTCCTCTTGAATAGGGCACCATTTCTCTCTCCACGTCCATTTTATATGACATCTTCCCCAGTAGAATACAAGACCCTTGAGGACAGAGACTGTCTTTTTGCTTGTGTTTGTACTCTTATGACTTAGTATAGTGCCTAGCATAGTAAGCACTAAAATACTTGTTGTCTGCCTTCAAGGATTGAATGAGTTTCTAGGCAGACCCAAAAACCTGTGCTCAAGATTGATCAGAGTTTTCAACATCCGTCATGTTCTGAGCCACTAATGTGACTATATTCCTTTTAAGCCAAAGTATATGGGGCTAGGCATAGCCTCCTTGCTTATTTGTCTGAAATGCCATCTGATAGGTGTAGACAGATCTCAGGTGCTGCTATGACCTAGACTAGTTCATTTCTAATTGTGTGACATTGAAGAAAGGCTTTGGTTTATTACTCAGCTGTAAGGGATCCAATTAGAGAGGAGAGGCAAGCAGCTTAAAGGAACTCCATAGGATTTATCCACTAACTCATGAATGGAATGAAATCCACATTTAGAGTTTCCAGTCTTAGAGTTCCCCACATTAGTTAAATCACAGAAACTGTATGTATTCACATATATTTTTAGCCAGACAACATCTGGATACTATCATCCATTTGCTTGCCTGCAGAGATATCATGAGAGATTTTATCAAATGCCTTGGCGAAATTCAGTTTTACTATGTCAATAGCATTATCTTGACCAGAGAACCTAATAACTGTCAAAAACGGAAATGAGATTCACCTGATGTGACTATTCTTGGAGTAGCTCCATAGTTTCAACCCCAAAAAGGAACAGGAGCCACTAAACCATAGATAAGGATCCCTGTGGGCTTCATATTGACTTAGAAAACCACATGTGTTGCATACACACATGTATACACATATGCACACATGTACATATACATGTGTATCTATAAATATACTCTTTTATTAATACAGCAATATATTGAGATCAGATAGAGACTATATTTTAATCTGGTTCAGGCTGCATTCAGGAGTGTTTTGGCCCACTGGCCCACTGGCCATAGGTCTGACACCTTTGCCCATGTGCTAGGTGATTTGGATATTAGTCTCCTCATGTTATAGGAGAGGAAACTGAGGTTCAACCAGTGAAATGGCTTACCCCAAATCACATAACAGTTGTGTTGTGGAAACAGTAACGGAACCAGAGTTGAAAGTAGGGCAAGGCATCTGAGACTTTGCCCCAGGTTACTGACAGCATTTTCAGTCCTTTAGCAGGTAGAAACAACACTCAGCACCAAGTCAGAATAAATAATTAGGTACAACAAGAAGCTGCCTAATTTTGATCTGGGACAAGCTCTTCCCCCCAATATTTTTGACCCTTGGCTTGGATGCAAAAATTCTTCATTCTGGCTTTGACTTAATCTTGGGTTTTGACTCCCAAAATGCCTGAATAAGTAACCCTATTCCCTCACTTTTCCAAATGAATAAATGAGTATTGGTTCTTAAGTTTTAAACCATCTGTTTGTTTATGTATTTATTTAAAGAAACCTGTACTTCTATGTATGTTTACCAGTTGCTGATGGTGTTGGCCTCTGCTGAATTGTAGTGTGTGACATTCAAAGATACCAGCAGCTGCTTCATTGGCAGGGGGCCAGTTAAAGCTGACAAATTGTACACTTTGAACCTTGACAGTGAATGAAATGCATTCTGAATGGTGCCAGATTCAAATCTGTGCCCTGCAAGAGGTTTGGAAAGATCAGGCATTCTCTGCCCACAAAACCAGCTGTGATCTGAGTTAACAATCCTGGCCCTGCCTCCTTCTTTCCTTATTCAATACATGCCTCCCAAGCTTTTGTTTCTGCCAGTGGCCATGCAGAAAAGCCTTGGCTGATAGGGCTATCTCCCAATGACAGAAATCCAGAAACATTGGCCCTCTCTCAGCTCCTAATACTTTCTCTCCAAACACCAATCCTATGTTTTCCATCTTTATCACTCCTCTGAATTAATCAGTCCCCTTAAATCAATGGTGGTGCCTGGGTTTTCCAACAGGTCCTCATCCTTTAAATAAAGAATTAAAACTCAAGCCTAATTGTACTGTTGATAGCCTCTTCTGATGATTTGGGGGGGGGGGTAAAAATGAAGACAGACCACAGAAATCCTTTCTCCCTGACTTCTTTCCACCCCTACTTTAAATTGGGGTCTTTGTTTATGGTTCCTGTTTTATAAACCAATGAATCATCTAATGTACTGCCTGAGTAGGCATCAGAAGACTGTAATGTCATAGCCCAGTTCATCAAGCAGAGCACCACTGGCAATAGCTAGTCAGTAAAGAAGAAGAAGAAAAAACAATCCATTCTTTTCTCTCCAATGGGAATGAGGAAAGTGTCGGTTTCTTTGGAAATCCCAATGCACTGGACTTTTTTCCCTATCCCAGGAGTGTGACACCTGTGTTTTCGATTCACTATTTTTCAAAATATTTTCCTTCCTAGTTTCATAAATAATATACCATTTAAAGAAACTTCTTGTTTCAAAATAATAGAATTTAAGGCAAAAACCAACTTTAAGCTCACCAAGAAGAGCAATGCAGCCATCCACAGTGGGTCTATACTTTTTTTGCCTGGCCTGGCACTTTATCTATTAGAAGAGGGAGAGGCCATAGTTGGAAATGCACTAAGATCCTTCCTGGTCTTATTTTAGAAGTCTGCCCTCCTTTTATTCTCCCTCCCTTTCCGTGTTATTGTCTTGTTGCTAGGTAGCACAGTGGATAGAACACTGGCCCTCGAGTCAGGAGGACCTGAGTTCAAATTTGACCTGAGACACTCAGTAGCTGTGTGACCCTGGGGAAGATACAACCCCAGGTGCCTTAAACATCTGGGGAAATCACCAGTTTTCCTGATGTATATCTTGCCATTGGACCCAGATGGCTCTGAAAGAGAGAGTGAGGCTCGTGACTTTGGACAGCCCTCCCTCAATTAAATCCAATTCACTGTTAAGTCATGACCTCCTGATGTCATGGTCCTCTTTGAGAATGAAGGACAAACAACAACATTGTCTTGTTGAATGAAATATATTTCTGTACCTAAATGTGTGTGTGTATATATGTGTGTGTATGTGTGTGTATGTATGTGTGTTTTCTGTAATCTTCCTTCTTTTGACCAGTTCATATAAGAGTGTGGTTCAAGTATCATCCACTCTCCAATGCCCACCTTCTTCTTTGTGTAAATGTCTACTTGTATACTCTGGTTATGTGATGTCATTTTCCCTAATCTTTTTTTTTTCTTTCTCCCACAGCATATTCCTCTTGCCTTATTTTTTTTTAGAAAAGATCATCAAGACATAACTAATTCCAGGCTTAGTCTAACTAGATTCACTCTATGAACCTTAGTGAAGAATGGGATAAACCAGATGTATCATTTCCCTATATTTGAGTGTAACCAATTACTTCTTTTTAAATAGTATTTTATTTTCCCCAATTATATGCCTAGACAACTTTTAGCATTCATTTTTACAAAATTTTGAGTTCTGAATTTTTCTGCTCTCCTCCTAAATTGGTAGGCAATTTTACATAGGCTATATACATGCAATTATCTAAAATATATTTCCTTTTTAGTCACAATTGTGAAAGAAGAAATAGATCAAAAGGAACAAAAGCACAAAAAATAAAGTAAGTGAAAAAAGTATGCTGTGCTTTGCATTTAGAATCCATCAGTTCTTTATCTGGACATAGATAGCATTTTCCAACATGAATCTTTAGTACTTGTCTTGGATCATTGTGTTGCTTAAAAGAGCTAAGTCACTCATAGCTGATCATCACACAATGTTGCTGATACTGTGTATATTGTTTTCCTGGTTCTGATCATTTCACTTTTCATCAGTTTGTACAAGTCTTTTAAGGTTTTTTTTTTCCCAAAATCTTTCTGCTCATCATATCTTATTGCACAATAGGGTTCCATTATATTCATATACCACAACTTGTTCAGCTATTCTCCAATTGGTGGGCATCCCTTTGGATGACAACATTTTGCCATCAAAAAAAAGGTTTGCTACAATTTATTCTTCTTTAGTCCTTTCTAATTGTTCATTGTTTACCTTTTTATCTTTCTCTTCACTCTTGTGTTGGAACTTCAAAGCTTATATGCAGCTGTTGTCTTTATCAGGAATTCTTGGAAGTACTCTATTTCATTAAAAATCCACTTTTCCCCCTGTGACATTATATTTAATTTTGCTGGGTAAATTATTCTTGGCTGTTAGCTCTTTGCATTCTGGAATATCATATTTCAAGCTCTTTGCTCTGGTATAGAGGTGGGTGGGAAATTGTGATCCTGACTTTGTGTTCTTGGTATTTGAATGCTTTCTTTCTGGTTGCTTGAAATATTTTTCTTTGACTTGGAGTATCTTGATTTTGGTTATGATGTTCCTGGGAAGTTTTCATGCAGAGGTTTCTTTCTGGAGGTGACTGGTGAATCACTTCTGTTTCCACTTTTCCCTCTGGTTCTGAGAGATTTGGCCAGTTTCTTTTTAAGGTTACATAAAATGTGATGTCTGGGTTCTTTTTTTTTTTCTTTTTTTGGTCATGGCATTCAGATAGCTTATAGAAGATTAGCAAGGCAATACAGAGCAAAGCACTCCAGGTATTAATTATGGATCTTTTCCCCTTCAGTATTTAATGTTATGCCATTGCATGATCTCAAGGACAGACTGGTTACATGCATATGTTCAGTACTTCCAAAGTGGAATGATACAGGGAAAAGTGTGATTGTTTTCCTACTCAGGTCTGTGCTCTAGAAGTTCCTGATCTGGGTTTGGATCTGTAGTGGGACCCCCAAGAAACCCAAAGACCCTAACTACCAAGGAATCCTTAAATTTTCCCAAGGAAAAAAACATGTCTGCCCCCCACCCCAGGAATGTGTTGTGGTTGAAGATAAACCTAGTACACTAATAAGCAATAACAAGCTTTGTAAGATTTATTTATTTATTTTTATTTATTTAGAATTTTTCTCCAAGTTTCATGTAAAAACAAATTTTAACATCAGTTTTTAAAACTTTGTGTTCCAAATTCTCTTCCTCCCTCCTCACCCCCCCCCCCACTTTAAGAACTCAAGCAATATAAGTTATACATGTGCAGCCATGAAAAACATTTCCACATTAGTCAGGTTGTGAAAGAAAGCAGATGGATTGCATTTTTCATGAGTCCTTCAGAGTTGTCCTGTATCACTGCATGCTGAAAATAATCAAGTCATTCACAGCATCACCTTACAATATTGCTGTTATTTTGTATATAGTACATTTCACTTTGCATTGGCTCATGTATGTCTCTCCAGGCCTTTTGGATAGCATCCTGCTCATCATTTCCCACAGCACAATAGTGTTCCATCCCAATCTCATCACACAATTTGTTCAGCCATTCCCCAATTGATGGACATCACCCCAATTTTGAATTCAACTTTTGAAAAATGTCTTTTAGGATGCCAACCTAGTAGTGATATTGATAGGTCATTAATATATACATATATTATACATATGTATATATAATTCATATTTATATTGCATGGTTTTATAGCCTTTTGGCCATAGTTCCAAACTGCTCTACAGAATGTTTGAATCAGTTTACAACTTTACCAAGAGTATATTTCTTATTTTCCCCATATCTCCCACAACATTTGTCATTTTCTTCTGCTGTCCCATTATCTAATCTAATAGGTATGAGGTAGTAAGGTCTGTAAGATGATATGCAAGATATGGATGGGTGTTACATATCTTACTGATGACCCTTTTTGAAATTTAATTTTTTATTTTTGGCAGGGCAATGAGGGTTAAGTGACTTGCTCAGGGTCACACAGCTAGTAAGTATCAAGTGTCTGAGGCTGGTTTTGAACTCAGGTCCTCCTGAATCCAGGGCTGGTGCTTTATCCACTGTGCCACCTAGATGCCCCTTGATGCCCCTTTATTCAAAAACCCTTTCCCAATTGTTTTGTCCTTTCCAATTATTTTGCATTTTCCTCCCAGTTGCTTTGTAATTCCCTCCCCTGTTGTTTTTTGTTTGTTTGTTTGTTTTGTTTTTTAAACAAATAAAAAGATCAGTTCTCTTAATCAGGGAGACAATCTCCACAGTGATTCTCTCTCTCTCAGGCCATATATTCCTCTCTCCTAATAAAATTCTTTTTATTTTACAAGATTTTCTTTGAGCCTCCTTTGGGTGAGACAGCACCCCAATCCAGTTCACAAGTCCCCTCAATGGCTCTGAGTGAGAGCAGACTTCTGTTGGACTCTGCTTTTATCATATGGAAGAAAATCTCTTGTTGGCTCAGAGTGACAGAATTGTAGGCTCTCCTTTGGTCTGTCACAATAGATCACCCAGTATACATCTGAGAGTGGCCTGGTTTGGGTCTGGGACCTCCCCTTATCCTGTTGGACAGCCTTTCACTGGGCCCTACTGTCTTGCCTGACTTGTTCTCAGTGTCTGCAAACCTCTGTCTCTCTAGGCCAACTTTGGCTGGACAAATGACTCTCTGGATTTCACCATCAAGATTCAGTATGGGTGATTGTATAGAGTTGTTGAAAGAAGTTATAGGAGGGAAGCTCAGCTGTATTGCTTCCTTTCTACCATCTTTGCTCCACTTGAAATCCTTTTTTAAAAAATTTATTTTGGTACTTTTTCGCCAATCTTATGATAATGATAACACAAAATTGAAGACTATTTGGGAAGTTGGTAGTGTGTAGGTGAAAGCATGGCTTGATTTGGTTGAGCATAATTTATTATTTTTTCTTTCTTCCAATTCCAACTTGCTCTCTGTCCTTGTTGGGCTCATGGATTGGGAGGGTGATACACTATGATTCAATGCTGAAGATAGATAAAGGAGCAGAGGGAATTTAATTGAATTAACACTTTGGTTGCTAAGGACATTTTGTAATTGTAAAGAAATCATCACAGAGTGGTTCAGACTTTATGTAGATTATGGTGGGTGTGGGGGAGGTGGCAAGGGGAAAATAGCATGATCTTCCATCCATTTTTACATTCTTTTCCTGTGTAATATTTATATCTCTCTGGGTGTAAAGCTGTGGTTTGTTAACCTAAAAATTAATGAAACAATTAATATAACAGAATTAAGGTCTTTAATCAGGGCAGAGGAATTATAACCTGGAGTGTCACAAAACAGATGCTAGGAATACCCAAAGATGGGGACTGGAGACTGGGTTTATATGGGGAAATAGAACAGAGAGATAATAAACAGCCCTTGGGAAGAGTAAGTTTCTCACAGTTTCCCAAGGTAAGTTGTTTTACATAAAAAGCAAAAGTACATAAAGAAATCTTGGGAATATCTAGAGGGAGATCTACAAAATAATCAGAAGCTAGAACTGACCAAGTCTGGTCAGCCCCAGGCAATTCATTGGCCTGGTAATGGAGAATAGGCGAGGACCAATCAGTTCTTAGTCAATTGTGTTTGTCAGATTGAAGCTGAAAGGCCAAAAATAATGACTCCCTCCTTCAGAATGTGGCTGTTGCCAGCTGGTGCCAGCTACATCTTTTTATCCTCCCGTCAGACAATTTCTTCTCCTTCTAGTCAAACCATACAGCAAGCTTCCTCTAGGCAAGAAAGAAAGAAGAAGGATGAGTCGGTGAGGTCATGTGGCCTTATACCCAAGCTTTGTTCCAGATGGCAAAGTGGTACTTTGGCTCATTTTAACCTGAGGGAAGAAGGAAACTCCCATATTCAGCTGAGTCTTGCCCTTGGGGTGGTTTAATCAAAGTAAATACATCAAACCCATGATATTACCCCTTAATTTGGCTCAATCTTTCTGGGAGAAAACCTGGCACTTTGGGAGCAGAGCTCAAACCTTCATCTTTTCTACCTTTTTCTATAATTAAACCAAATACTGTTCCTTCCTTCTGCAGCATCTGCTCATTATTAAGAACATACATGAATCGAAAGGAGTAAAAATGGGTCAGATTTTGTCCATAGTGAGTTGACTTTTTAAAACCACACAAAATAATAAATAAAAGGTTTTTTTCTTTTTAATTTTTTTCTTCCCCTCCCCTTTAAAACAGCTTTTAAGATACAGAAAAACCTGGATTGTATATACCTGTCTTCCAAAAGGAAAGGGAGAAGGAAAAAAGTCGATTAATTAATTGATGATTCTTAGACAGGATCACCCATGTTATGGGGAAATCAAGTGGGCTCTCAGGATTTCTATGTAAAAAATTCCACTCTCATGCAAGTCCTAATTAGAAATCAAAGAACAGTTCTATTTGGTACAAGAGAAACTGGCCAGAAGGAAAATTAAAAACTTTTTCCTTCCCTAACCAGACTGGGGAGCACCCTTTTATAGGGACTAGATGGTGCAACCACCCGAGTGAGGGTGAAATGTCTCTTATTGGGTGTTGGGTTGGAAACAGTCTGGTGATTGGTGGTTGTTCTGTCCCATCCTGGTACAGCCATGCCTAACAGGATTATCTCCTTGAGGGGTGGGGGAGACTGGAATGAAGAGTGATGATCCTGGGATTATCTCAATCAAGATCCAGTGCTGTTTATCTCTTTAGGCATGTCTGCCCTTTTGTTTAGTTTCAAGGAGATGGTTCTGTCATGGGGAAAATGGGGTACGGGGTTTGGGGTCCTTAGGAATTCCTCTTTAAAGAATTACACCCTCTAGCACACAAAAGTAGTTAGAATAAGATGGTAGTTTATTTTGGGGCTGAGGAAGGGAAAGGAAGGGAAACCAAGAGAAATCCTTGGACTTCTCCTGGGGAGAGAGGCATGGCACAAAGCACATGGCTCTGAGATACCAATCTCCTCGAGCAGGAGAATGGCAGGTACTTTTATAGAGGACTGATGGGGGGAGGGTGACCATCTGACTATGGAAATTTCCTTTAGTGAGGGGGGACCATCCCCCACTGGTGGTGGCTGGAGGGATTGGGTGAGGTGTGGCTGCAGATCTCCCAAGTCATCTCTTCAGGACACAAAGGGAGTAGCCACACCCAAATTTATCTCCCCAGGGGTAAGTAAGGGAGACCAGGATGAAGGGTGGGGGTCATGGAGCTAGCTCAGTCTGAACTGGTTCTGCTTATCTCTCTAGGCATATCTGTCCTCTGGTTTAGCTTTTCAAGGAGAAGGTTCTTTGATGTGCCCCAGAGAACTTCTGGGGTGCCCTGGGCCCACAACAGTCCATATGCTCTGGTCACAGCTTTAACATCCATTTGAGTGGATGAAAGGGACAAGCCTTGCTGAAGATGCTTTTCCTACAATGAATTCATGTTTAATGAATAAAGAATGAAAATGATTAATATTACAAAATTAATGTAATTTTACTTTTATTGAAAAAGTATAAAAGCCTAAATCATGTTTTATATCAAGTCTCTCAGTAATTCTTGCACAGTAAAACCATTGGGCCTTCCCAAAGAAATCTGAAGTATCACAACCCTCCTTGTGACAAAGATCAGAATTTTAGACAGACTCACTTGAAAGCAAAAAGTGATTTGAATGGGTGCAATGGAAAAGCACTATGCCTAGATTTGCAGGCATATTGTCTGGAAGGAAATACTCCTTTGAAGGTGGGTACTGTATTTAAGTCTATTAAGTGTAACAGATGAAACAATGTGCATAAAAGGGGGTTCTGTTGAAGAACCCTGAAACAAACATAATAAAATCACACAATCTCTATTTCAAACTAATTAATGGGTCATGAATTGATTACTGTCCAGTAAATGATAATATGTTCATGTTTTATCTCTTGCCACATTAGCAAGTTATATTAGGTGTAAACTTTTTTTTCCGTATGGGAATGTCAGATCTATTCTATGATTCTCAGTTATAAATTTTTTTTCCAGGAATTGTGACAAAAATGGAAGCTATATTTCTAAAATATGTGGAATTCTACCTTCCCTTCCAAGGTTCTATGACTCTATGTGTATATTCATCTTAAAAGAAGACTTTGAAAATAATTACAGTATTTTAAATCAATGTAGGGGTCTAGAATTGTATTTTTGCTTTCAACTCTCTTTCAAATAGGGATAATATTTGCACTATCTCAAAGGGTTGTCATGAAGAGCTTTACATACTTCCTGGTACTAGAAAATGAGTTATTGTTGCTTTTTTTCCTTAATAATATTACTGTTACTATGTATAGCCACATCTATGTGAATTTTTTAAATGCCTCTGGTCAGGAATGTCTAACCTTTTAGCTAAAACTTTTTCCTATGGGAAAATAGTATCTATTCTAAGATTCTCTGCTTTACAATATTTTTCAAGAATTGTAGCAAAAGTGGAAGTTGTATTTCTAAAATATGTGACAAAAATTACAACAAACTATAAGCATGTTAATTTGGCATGAGATAAAGCTATGCTTCCTTTGGGATAGTGTTGGACCTGGGGTCAGGATAACCTGAATTGAAACACTTATCAGCTGTGGGGCCCTGAGTAAGCCATTTAACCTCTGTCTGCCTGAGTTTCCTTATCTATAAAATGGGGATAACAATAGCATCTACTTCTCAAGGTTACTGTGAGGTTGACAATATTTGTGAAGTACTTTGCAAACCTTAAAGTGCAATATAAGTGCTAGTTATGTTTTATATTAGAATGACACCAAGTTTAAAGTATTATTGATATATATATATATATATATATATATATATATATATATATATAATCAAGTACAGAGCAATGAAGATCTATCTATATTACTTGGGCTTCTCTATTCTAATATACAAAGTACCTAACTTACACAATTCATCTAAGTTCTAATATTCAGCATCTCTAATGAGATTCATTCTCATCAACATCTTTTCTATTTTTTGTTTAGCTTGGACATGGGATCACTGTAGGCAAAGGACAAAGAGGCAAGAGAGATGGATAATTTAAATCCCAATTTGGCTGCTAAGAAAGTATATGACTTTATGTCTTTAACCTCTCTATGTCTCAATTTCCTATTTGGTATGATGGGGGCATTGGAGTAAATGATCTAGAAGGTACTTTCCATATTGATGTTCTAGGAATCTATGGTTAGTAAATACATTCTTCTTGGGGGAAATCAAATGAGGTATTTTTAAAATTCCAATAAAAATCACTGTTCATGTTAAGTGGAATTCAGCAGCCACTGAAAGAGCAGGATTATTGGAATAGATATTATTAGGCATTTGTACAGATGTGGGGATAGATTATCAAATATTTTGTAAAAAAATATTAATCAAGAATTGTGTTTTGTCATCTAAACCCAGATAAAATTACTCTGATTTAAGAAAAAAATGTGTGATGTAGCTGTGTCTGTGACCATGACCAAATTGGAAAAGACCAAAATATTCAGGAGGTAACATCCTAACATAGATTACCTCAATTGGAGTTAGTCTTTTATGGTTGAATTTATTTAGTACATACAAAAGAGTTATCATATTTTAGACTAATGGCATGCAGGGCCTTGGTTTGCATAATCGGTTGTAAAAAATGAATGACTTAAAATTAGAAGGAAGATAGCACACTATGCCAGAGGAATGGGGGAAAACATTTGTTATTAAGGTTGTTTGAGCTGATCCTGTAGTCATTCAAAGGTCCCAGGACTGGATGATCAATACAAAGTTAAATGGAGAGAATAAGGTGCTTCCATGAGTATTAGCACAACAGTAAAGGCAACACAGCAGAACTATAGATAGAGAAAAAAAGGAGCAATGGGGTTGTTTTTACAATATCAAAGTGCCTTGACATTTTTGCCCATGTAGTCAATATATTAATCAGAAGAGGCAATGTAGCCATTATTGATGTTTATATTTAAACCAATTCCTTTGCAATAATGTGACTCTGGAAAGAATAAGAAGGCCAGTAAGACATGCATAGCAGGAAAGCAGTATAACTACAACATATTTAAATTCCTGGAATTTTTTTTCTCTTGTTACCAGTATATTCTCCAACCCTTCAAGCTTTAGGCTTACAGAAACCAGCTTCTATCTTGAAAGACAGCCAAATTACCATTTGTCTTTCAGTTACTATTCCCACACAGAATTTTCTCTGGGAAAATCTCTGACTATAGTTTATGTATATTTCATATTTAGGTGTCAAAGAAGTAATGACAAGGCTCCCAGCTCCCACATAAACATTCAAGGTAACATATAGTTTTAGCTATTGGCTTTCTCCCAATCTTATCTTTTACTACCAAGGGCACCATCATCCTCCCAGTCCCCCAGACTCACAACCTAGGTGTCATCCTTGACTTTGTACTCTTACCCCCCCCCCCATAGCTAATCTGTGACAAATGCCTGTTGGTTTCACCACTGTAACACTTCTTCAATATACACCCCCCGCCTTTTCCCATCAGATAATTTCATGACCCTGGTGCAGACTACTGCAATAGCCTGCTAGTTAGTCTGCCTCAAGTCTCTGCCCACTCCAGTCCATCTTCCATTCAGCCACCAAAATGATTTTCCCAAAGCAAAGGTCTGAACAAGTCACCCACCACCTTAATAAACTCCAGTGTCTCCCTATTGCTTCTAGGATAAAATGCAAAAACCTATTTGGTATTCTAAGCTCTTCATAATCTAGCCTTCTCCTATCTTTCCAGTTTTCTTATACCTTACACTTTACTCCCACTACACCCCCATCGCAACAGACATATACTCTTCAATCCAATGACACTGGCCTGCTTGCTGTTCCTTTGACTAGGAATTTTTCCTGACTGTTCTTCATGTCTGAAACTGTCTTTCTCCCCATTCCTGCCTCCTGGTTTCCTTCAAATCCTAGCTAAAAAAAAAATCTCATCTTCTACATGAAGCCTTTCCCAATCTCTAAATTTAAGTACTTTGGTTATTCCTGTTTGTCCTGTATATAGCTTGTTTATCCACAGTTGTTTGCAGATTATCTCCCCCATTAGATTTTGGGCTCCTTGAGGGCAGGGATTGTTGCTTTTTCTTTTTCCCTTTCTTTGTATCCCCAGCCCTTAGTCTAATGCCTGGGAGATAGTGGGTAATAAACATAATATAATATAAGTGGGTTATAAAAGGTGATAAATGGTTCCTGACCGACTCACAGGTAGAGGACAGCCTTTATTTTACTCCACAGAAAATACAGGACACTCAAAGGAGCCCATAAACAAGTGAGAGTCAGTATAGAAAGAGTAATGGCTTTGGAGTCATAAGACCTGGGTTCAAATACTGTTTCCAGTGCTTACTATCTGTGTGATCTTGAACAAGTCATGTGAACTCTCTAACTTGGTTTCTTCATCTTTAAGATGGAAGAGTTGGAATATATGGCCTCTGAAGTCCCTACCATTCTAAATTTATGATACTGTGAAATGCAGAAAATAAATAAGGAAACTCACAACAGTCCAAAAACAACCAAAAACAACTCCTCCCTCTCTTATGAGTCACAATTTTCCACAAAGATTCTAACGTCTTTCTAACTGAGCATTAACCCAGACTGATATCAAAGGGAATGAATGCTGATACAATTCAAGGGCTAACACAGGTCATTATCAACCATATGATCTGTGTCTTCGACTAGAGATGTCACAGTATCAGTTTATGGTGTTACAAAATAATTTGGTTTAAATGAAAAATTACTCAGTGCTATGTGCCAGGTCCTGTGCTAAGGAGCAAGGGATACAAATACAAAAGCTAGACAATCTTTGACTTCAAGGAGTTAAACATTCTAATAGGAAGTGACAAAGAGGAGGGGAGGCCAGAGAAGGATGTTTTGGTCTGAGATGTGATGGTGAGAGGAGTATTAGTCAGTTGACAGTTCTATTCTGGAAGCAATAGTTTTATTGACCTGATTCTATTTCCCAGAGCCATAGATGAAAAAGGGGGAGGCCCAAAGTTCCTGCAGGCTCCAGTCTTTGGAGGTCCAGCGAGAGGGTACAGCAGTAGTGACAGTAGGTTAGAAAATGACTCTAACTTCCAGGAGATGTTGACTCTCCAGGGTCTCATTTTACTCTCCATGGTTTCTCAGCTTCTTAATCTCTGAACCACTCTGACTTGATCAATGGCAATATTGTGAAATGACTTTTACTGGGGGAAAACAGAATCCAAAGTTTGTACACAAATAAACGGGAGTTATCTTCATCATCGACGTCGTCATCATTATCATCATCACTTTTGTCCTTTTGTTCACTTCTTGAGTGAAGCAGACCAGTTTTACAAACTCTATTTGGCATTTATTCTTTGTCTGGCATATGGGAGCAAAGCCAGAAGCACGTGAAAGCTTAGAGATGATAGCCCGAGTGGATTTTTAATTAAAACAAGATTATTCTAAATTTAGTGGCAGGTAGAATTGTTCCCATCATGGAAGAGTGATATCATGAAGGACAAAACTTCACCTGGATTCTGACATAACTCAGATGCATCTGAACACATCACTTGATCCCATTTGATATGCTGAGCTTCGGTCATCAATCAATGGTGCCCATCTTGACAGCTCTCTCCCTGGCAAGGCCAGACCTTAAATTGGAATTTTTGTTCCCTCAAACATGATCAGTTTCTGAGATTCACTGCCTGTCTGAAACAGTTTTGCAGTTGAACTTGCTGTAGGTTAAAACTTAGCTCTGGACTTAAGTCTAAAAGAGAATATATCTGTTATTTATTCTTTCTTGTATACACTTATTCAAGAATCACTTATTAAATATTAGTATGTTAAAGGCACTGTGTTAGGGACATAAAGATCAAATATAGAATAGTGTGCAATGCACTATGCAGGAGATCCAAATGTAGTGAAGATACAATCATTAACTTCACCTTGTTGTCACGGTTCTCTGTCCTGATGGTCATATCTGATTCCTCCTCTCACGTCTCCCTATCCCTGTTACTCTGAATTTATACTTTTATAAAATAGGTGATCTAATGATCAGCACATAGGCACCTGAGTGAGGAAGGAATAATTCAGAAGCTTTGTTTTGGTCTTCAAGAACAGTCGTCATTGACCTCTTGACATAGAGCTGTCATCACTAAATCCTTCTGTAGTCTTTGAGATGAAGATTTTGGACTTCTTAGTATTGTGACTTACTTAGGGAATATGCAGCATAGGGCAACAGAATCAGAGAAGCACAGGAAAAGTCAGCCAGAGACATCATCTTCCTCCCTATCCACATGACATAACTACTCAGATGCGTCTGAGTTGTTATGTCAGAATCCAGGTGAAGTTTTGTCCTTCATGATATCACTCTTCCATGACGGGAACAAGTCAACCTGCCACTAAATTTAGAATAATCCTGTTTTAATCTCATCTGGTTATCTTTACCTACTTCCAACATAATTAGCTTCATAAAAGCAGTATATTGGTCCAACTTTTCAGATTACGAATTAGGTGCTTTTCCATTGTACCTTGCTCAGGTGATAGGTTCTTATTAAGTTAGCTTTAGAGAAAAGAATGCCCAAAATAATATTCTTAAGAAGGGATTCATCATTAATCCTCCTCTTAAAGTATACTATAAAGGTGAGCTGTTATTCTTAATAATGAGGGTCAACCTGTGAAATAGATTGGGGGAAGCATCATAAGCAGCTACTGGGGTATAGCTGAGATCCTAATAAGAGAGTTCAATAAGCCAACTATTTGAGTAGATAGTATCAAGAGCTGTCTGCTCATCTTGCCTTTCTTTTACTTGACTTTTAGCTCCTTAAAGTGGGGCACTGTTTCCAGGCTTCACTATCCCAAGCTTCAGAAGGTCCAGGTGGTATGATTTAAGGAGGCGCAGGTTCCTCACTCACCTGGCCTTTTTCCCTGGTCTGTAGATGACACCAGATCAACTTGCTAATCAACCAGCTTTGTATGCTGTGGTTGTCAGCTCCAACAAGCCTGTGCTCCTCCCCCACCTGGGCCACTGCTACTCAAGCCTACTTCCTGGTTCCCCGCAGGGGTGAAGAATCCAAATTCTGCCTCAGCACCAGCATAGATCCCTGTTATCTCTCACTTGACAAGGGCTCAGCTCTCTCACCAGACTGTGAGCTTAATTCCAGATGACACTGTTGCTGCAGCTGATTCAGAGGCTCTGGGGGTCTCTTTCTCTGGTGAGGCCTTCCTCAGACTGGATCTGTGTCAGGGTGACTGGGTTTGGGCTCCACTCCTGTCTCAGCACAGCAGCTCCCTTCTTCCAACCTTACAAGTCGTCCTTGGTTGGAAAATGATTTCTGCACATTCTTCTGTGGATTTTGTTGCTCCAGGAATTGTCCTATGGCATTATTTGGATGTTTTTTGGAGTGATTGTGTCATGAGTTCGAGAGCTCACTTCCTTTCCTCCACCATCTTGGCTCTGCCCCACAAGTCCAACGTGAAGCTGTATTCATTTTTAAAGCCTTTCTCTCCATCTTGTACAGATTCTTCAACCTATCCCAGGAATGGATTGGGGACAATTTTCTATGTCCAGAGGCTTGCAGCCCTCATATGCTCATTTTTGCTGTAGACCTGAAGATATTGGTGGAAATACTAAACTTCTGAAGATCTGTTTATGACTTATAACATTGTGGAGACTATGGATCTCCCAAGTTATGTGTAGAAGTGCAATGGAGGATCAACTTTAAAGTTTGTCATTTCAAAATATACATTTGGATCACAACAAAGGGTTTCATATTGATTCAAAGTCTATATCCTTCCTTGCTCTGAAAAGAAGCAATTCTGTGTCTGATATTAAATCAATATTGCACATCATGTACACCAGTAAAAACATACTTTTTTTTCCTGGTACTCTTGTTCTTTGTGACTAAAAGTGAAATGATAAATAGCTAAGGGAAAATTCATTCACTTAGGGGGTTTCACATTATGACATCTGTTACTCAATTGAGGGAAATAAAACATCCAAACAAATGAAAATGTTCTCTCTGCCTAAAATCATTATTTATGGAGATTCCATTTGTGTCCATGACAATTTCTATGTCCAGGGACTTCTAGTGTTCCTGACATATAGCTTGATTTTCCTTCTCTCTATTACAGGTACTGTTTTCTGTATTAAGGACCCCATATTTATGGTAACCATTCTTTTTTGAGGGTCACCTGATACCTCAAATTGCGTTCCTTTTGTAATAAAAACACTGTTAAATAACTGCTTGGAATATTGTTTAAAGTCTTCTCTTTTAGATAACTGTATCAAAGTCAAAACAATAGAATGAATTTATTGACCTCTCTTTGGTATTCATTTTCTACTTTACTATCCCTGACTCTTCCTTTCTCCATCTCCTTCCCTATTAACCCCCTTTCTCTACCTATGATCTGATAATCTCCCAAGTGTCAATATGATGTAGTGGGAAGACTATTAGACTTAGAAGTCAAAAGACAGGTGTGAATAGTGATTCTACCACTTAACTAATTGTGTAACCTTGGACAAGTTACTTCTCAGAACCTTTGATTTTTCTTTAAAATAAGAATAGTGATACTTTATCTACCCACCCAATGGGAATATTAGGGGAATCATATTAGATCTTGCATGTGATAATGTTTTTTGTCCATGTATATTTCTCTTTGTTCCCCCTGAAAAGAAGCAGAGGCATCTCAGTGCACACTTTTTTTTTGGTGGGGCAATGAGGGTTAAGTGACTTGTCCAAGGTCACACAGTTAGTAATTGTCAAGTTTCTGAGGCTGGATTTGAACTCAGGTCCTCCTGATTCCAGGGCCGGTGCTCTATCCACTGCACCACCTAGCTGCCCCCTCAGTGCATACTTTTTAAGAGTGCTAGGTCTGGAATCAGGAAGGCTATCTTTAAATTTGTCCTCAGACACTTAGCTATGTGATACATGGCAAGTCCCTTAACCTCTGTTTGTTTCAGTTTCCTACACTGAAAAATGAGGATAATAATAGTTCTTACCTTGCAGGATATTTTTTGTGAGGATTAAATAAAATATCTGTGGGGAAAATGGTTAGCATACTGTCTGGCACATAGTAGGTGCTATATAAATAAAGGTTTATTTCCTTTCTTTTATTCAAATACCCCTTTTTCCTTCCCTTACCCTAATCATAGCCATTTTGAGGTGGCATTTATGATAAAATAATGAAGGCAGAAAGCCTGTTACAGGACATATAAGGTAAGGTTCTTTCAATTGGTGGTAGAGGTGTTTCTGTTTGTGGTTTTGTTGTTAGCTCTACAGATTAAAAAATGTTATCAGTCCACCCAGAGGGGATTGAACTCAAGGGAATTGATTTATGTTAACCAAACATACAAAAGACTGAATTATAAATTAGACTGCTGATGTATTAATTTGCACTGGGATGAGAGGCAAGTTAAGGCATTTGTGCACCCTAGGCTAGGTTTAAAAATTGAATGCCTTTGTATTACTATCCACCAGAGGCTTCAATCTTGCTGCTTAGAGAAGGCTGTTTTCTTAGTTAACTCTGCAGTGGAGGCAGGAGCTGTCCAGTAAGCTGTGACCAGTGTGAGACAGGAAAAGCAGGGCTTACTTCCTGAACCTAGCTGACCATAAAAACAGATTGAATATGGCAAACTGGGAGATTTTTTTTTCATGGAACTTAGACTTTTATTCTTGTATTGAACATTTTATTCTGACTTCCCAGACAATGTTTCCTAGCTCCTCAAGTTCCATTTTGACATATTTCCCTCCCCCCTTCCCCTTTTCCCTTCCCTCTTCCCATTCTCTCTCTCTCTCTCTCTCTCTCTCTCTCTCTCTCTCTCTCTCTCTCTCTCTCTCTCTCTCTCTCTCTCTCTCTCTCTCCCTCTCTCTCTCTCTCTCTCTCTCTCTCTCTCTCTCTCTCCCCTGCCCCCCCTCCCCCCCACCCCACCCCCTTCCCTCCTGAGCCTCACATTCTCATGGTCAGCTGCATTTATCACCACATTCAACCTCTGGCTCATGCTGGGTGTTAGAGTGCTCTTTTCAGCTAGAATTTTGCAATGTTCCTTTTAGCCAAGAATTAGCAGAAGCCTCTTTTCAACTCCCACAATCCTCCAGGCAGGATATAAGAGAGATGTAGCTTCTCCTTTTTTAATAGTGCTTCCAAGATTTGAGCCTGTGTCAATTAAGACACTCAGTTTCAGTCCAGGGCAGAGACTGTCACAGGGTAGGACCAGGAACAATCCATACTTTGAGACTCCACTCTAACATATGGGACTTGATTTATCATAAAAGAAATAAATACCTATCTATGTGCCACAGAGATTAGAATTTTCTGGCATTAAATATATATTTTTTTATAAAGACTATTAGTTAAAACAGAAGTTTCTATTTTTGGAGGCCATTATATAGATTAAATTAAACCTCAGAATGTGACAAGGCCTCTTCAACATGACCCATAATTATACATCATCTATTGATCTGTACAGGAAATACTAAATGGATGAAAAATATATAACATTCAGATAATAGCATGGAGTTCATTAGTTAGTTTAGCAAAAAGCATATTTTAGTTGGCTATTGGAAATATCCACTGAGTTGGACCCAGAAGTAACTAGTAGGAAGGGAATAGGTTGGATTGTGTTTGGGAAATTGGGCAGGGTTTATTATCTCATAATGCTCCCCAAAATA
This sequence comes from Dromiciops gliroides, assembly GCF_019393635.1. Classification (NCBI taxonomy): domain Eukaryota; kingdom Metazoa; phylum Chordata; class Mammalia; order Microbiotheria; family Microbiotheriidae; genus Dromiciops; species Dromiciops gliroides. The sequence continues at coordinate 83,423,320 of NC_057862.1, forward strand.
AAAAGAAATATCTTTTAAATCCAATATTGTTTTAGTAATACAATTTAGTTGTGAATATTGCCACAGTAGACTCTCTGAAGAATCACACTTATAGGGTATTCCCTGTAAAGCACTAGTGGGCTTCTAAGTAGGCTTTCCCTTATGCCTGATCATGACTGTGCAAAAAGTGATATAAAAGCTATAATTAAGTAAATATAAATAGGAATGACCTTGGAATTGTATTAGTATAAGGAAGCTCCATCAAGAAAATTCCCTCCATCATTCAGGTTTAAAATTTTTCTGCAACAAAATATTAAAGAGTTGCCTAGGGCAGCTAGGTGGTGCAATGGATAAAGCACCAGCCCTGGATTCAGGAGGACCTGAGTTCAAATCCAGCCTCAGTCACTTGCCACTTACTAGCTGCGTGACCCTGGGCAAGTCTCTTAACCCCAATTGCCTCACCAAAACAAACAAACAAACAAAAAGAGTTGCCTAGAGGCATTGAGAGATAAAGTAACTTACCCAGGATCACACAACCACTACCTGTCTTTCTGGCTTCTATCTAGTATGCCATGTTGCCTTTCTATTGGAAAGATAGAAAAAAGAGATATGTAGAAAATACAAAGGGTAATAGATGGACATCTGAGTGTTCCATGTAGTCAATAGGGAGTTTTGAGTATACTTTTCATGTTCATTCATTTGTTACACTGACTCTAGGTTCATCAGGATTTTGCAAAATTGTCTGGGCTGCTTTTCAGAACACAGTGCAATAAAATAACATTTAATAAAGGACCATGAAAGCATAGATTAAAAGTTACTTTGAAACTAAACAATCTAATCATGAAGAATGAATGAATCAAAGAACAAATCATAGAAACATCCAATAATTTCATTGAAGATAATTATAACAATAAGGCAACATTCCAAAATTGTGGGATGCAGCCAAAGTAATACTTAGAGGAAATTTTATATCTCTAAATTCATACATCAATAAAAGAGTGAAAGAGCAGATCAATGAAGTGGACATGAAACTAAGAATGCTAGGGAAAAAAAAAACAAATTAAAAACTCTGAATTTAACACCAATATGGAAATCCTGAAAATCAAATGAGAGTTTAATAAAATAAAAAGTAAATATATATGCATATAACAAATAAAACTAGAAGCTGGTTTTATGTGGAAAACCTTAAAAAAATAAACCAATGGTTAATTGATTTTAAAAAACAAAGAAGAAAACCAAATTACCAGTATCAAAAAGGAAAAGGGGGAATGCACCACCAGTGAAGATGAAATTAAAGCAATTATTAGGAGATATTTGCCCAATCATATGCCAGGAAAACTGACAATCTAAGTGAAATGGATAAATATTGACAAATAAAAACTGCCCAGATTAATAGAAGAGAAAATAGAATATTTAATAACCCATCTAAGAAAAAAATGAATAAGCTATCAATAAGCTACCTAAGAAAAAAATCTGCAGGACAAGATGAATTTTCAAGTGAATTCTACCAACATTTAAAGAACAATTAATCCCAATACCATAAAAAACATTTGGAAACAGTATGTCAAAATGTACTACTACCAAATTCCTTGTATAACAAAATATGGTTTTGATATCTAAACCCAAAAGAGCAAAAACAGAAAGAATAGTATAGAATAATTTCCCTAATGAATATTGATTCAAAATTTTAATAAAATACTAGCAAGGACATTATAACAATATATCACAAAGATCACATATTATTATCAGGTGGTATTTATACTAGGAATGCAGTGCTGGTTGAACATCAGGAAAATTATCAGCATAATTGCCCATATCAATTAAAAAAACAACAGAAATCATGTGATTATCTCAATAGATGCAGAAAAAACTTTGACAAAATATAATAACCATTCCTATTAAAAACACTAGAAAGCATAGGAATCAATAGATCTTTTCTTAAAATGATTAGTAGTCTCTATTTAAATCTAAGAGCAAGTATTATCTGTAATGGGATAAATTTGATACCTTCTTAGTAAGATCAAGAGTGAAATAAAGATGTTAATTATCACCACTATTACTCAATATTATACTAGAAATGATAGTAATAGCAATAAGACAAGAAAAAGAAATTGAAGGAATAAAAACAAGTAATGAATAAACAAAACTATCACTCTTTGCAGATGATGGTATACTTAGAGAATCAACCAAAAAAAATTATTGAAACAATTCAGAACTTCAGCAAAGTTGCAGGATATAAAATAAAACCACATAAATCATTGGCATTTCTATATGCTACCAACAAAACCCAGAAACAAGAAAGATAAAATCCATTTAAAATAATGACAGACAAATAAAATACTTGGGAGTCTACTTGCTAAGAAAAACCAAGGATTGTATGAACACAATTACAAAATACTTTCCACATAAATAATAATAGATCTAAACAACTGGAGAAGCATTAACTGTTCATGGGCAGATGGAGCCAATATAATAAAATTTACCTAAGTCAATTTACTTATCCAGTGTAATACCAATCAAATTACCAAAGAATTATTTTATAGAACTAGAAAATTCATCTGGAAGGTATAGAATATCAAAATAATCAATGAAAAAAGTGAAAGAAGACAGCCTAATAGTTTCAAACTATGTTACAAAGTGGTAATCATCAAAACAATTTGGTACTGGCTAAGAAACAGAGTAGAGTGTTGGACTAATGGAATAACTTTGATATACAATACAAAATAGTAAATGATTATAGTAATCTAGTGTTTGATAAACCCAGAGATCCAAGTTTTGGGGATGAGATTTCAGCATTTGACAAAAATTGTTGGGAAAACTGTAAAGCAATTTGGCAAAATTTAGGCATAGACCAACATCTCACACTGTATACCAAGATAAGCCAATATGGATACAAGATTTAGACCTAAAGGGTGATGTCATAAGCAAATTAGGGGAACATCAGAACATGTATGTGTCAGATATATGTATGAGAAGAGTTTATGACCAAACAATAGATAGAGAGGATTACAGGATATAAACTTAATACTTTTGAAATATTTTAATAATAATGAAATTTAAAAGATTTTGCAAAAATAAAACTAATGCAGCCAAAATTAGAAGGAAAAAAGAAAACTGGGATTTTTAATAGCAATTTTCTCTTATAAAAGCCTCATTTCTCAAATACATAAGGAACTAGGATAAATTTATAAAAACAAGGGTCATTCCCAATTTGATAAATGGTTTAAGAATATTAATACATGGTTTGTGGGAGAAGAAATCAAAGCTATTAATAGTCACATAAAAATGTTCTAAATCACTAGTGATTAGAGAAATACAATTTAAAATAACTTTGGAATACTACCTCATACCTATTAAATTGGCTAACTTGACAGAAAAGGAAAATGGCAAAACCTGGAGGAGATATGGAAAAATTGCAATGTGCCTAATATGAAAACATGTTTCAAATTACTTCACATGCATGAAGAAAATAAAATTTTTTGATGTCCCAAAGAGGGGCAAGGCAAAGGAGGAAAGGAGAGAATTTGGACTCAACTTTTTTTTTTTTTTGCAGGGCAATGAGGGTTAAGTGACTTGCTCAGGGTCACATAGCTAGTTAGTGTCAAATGTCTGAGGTCGGATTTGAACTGAGGTCCTCCTGAATACAGGGCTGGTATTTTATCCACTGTGCCACCTAGATGCCCCTGGACTCAACTTTTTAAAAAAATGTTTGTTAAATTTTATGTGTAATTTGGAAATATTTAATGAAATAAATAAAATAATTTTTAAAAAAGAATCTCTTGGTTCTGGGAAGCCATTACAGTTTTACCCACAAGGTCCCTCTTCTTTCCTTCTCCTTTCTTCTCCCAAACCTCTCCTTCTTCTTTCCTTTCTAGCTTGTTCTCTTTGACTGGGAAGAAGGTTGGGCTGTCATCTTCACAACTCTTCTCCTGGGTTTCCTTTTTCAGACCAAAAGAAAAATTCTAATATTTTAAGTGGTTCAGCAAGCATGCTAAATAAAATACTAGAGTCACAGAGAGAGATTTGTTATGGAATCTGTCTTTTGAGTGAAAACTGGAATCAGATTAGAAGTCATTGACATACTTGTTTATTGCTTATTGTGCAACTTGGAACAGTTAATGTACTCTAAGAACCACATTAACTGTTAAACAAATCCACAGCTCAGGAATTCAATTCTGAGCCCAGAGCACACTAAATAGAACTTTCTTATCTGTACACAGTGTCATCAATCAATCAATAAGCAATTATTATTTCTTTGCCAAAGGTCACTCAATGTGCCAAACACTGGGAATACAAAGAAAAAGCTACGAAACAAAAACACCTGTCCCTATCCTCGATGAGTTTATATCCTAATGGGAAAAATTATATATATATATATATATATATATATATATATATATATATACATATTTATATATATACACATATTTATATATATACATATAATTATATAGAGAACAAATACAAAATTAATACAAGTAGTCTTGGCAGGGGATGCATGAACAGCTGTGGCAATCAAGCATGTTTTTATGGTGAGTCTCAAAGGAAACTATGGATTGGTGGTGGAGGTGAGTAGGGAAAAGAGGTATGAGGGACCAGGGCAGAGGCAAGGAGATACAGTACTAAATGGTTGAGATATTATCAGGATGGCGGGGCTTCAGAGCACAAGGAAGGGAGTAAAGCATAAGAATACTGCAAAGGTAGGAAAAGAAGGTGAAAGAGATTTCAATAGCAGATTCACTTTTATTTGATTTTTCAGGCAATAGGGAGCTGTTGATGATATAACAAGATTTGTGTTTAGGAATATCATTTTTGTAGTTGTGTGAACATTGAAGTTTGAGTGGGAAGGGGCTAGAGTCAGAGAGATAAAATAGGAGGCTATTTTAATGGAATAGGAGAGAGGCTATGAGTTTCTGAAATAGGGTTGTGGTTGTCTGAGGGTAGAGGAGACTTGTGTGAGAGATGTTGTAGAGATCAAAGCATTAAGATTTGGACATGGATCATATATATGTGGTGAATAAGAGTGAAGAATCAAAGATAAGACAGACTGGATGACTGGAAGGATAGTAGTGCCTTCAGTAATTTGCAAAAGGATTGGGTTTGAGAGCAAAGTGTGTTTTTTTGGACATATTGAATTTGAGGTTATTTTAGAACATCTAGTTTGAAATACCTAATGCATATTTCACAATGTGGGATCAGGAGAGACACTAGGTGTGGAAGTCATCTTCATAGAGAAAGAAATTAAACCCATGGGAGCTGATGAGGTAACCAAGAAATAGTGTTGAGAGAGAATAGAAAAAGTTCCAAGATAGAGACTTGAGAGATACTCACAGTGTCTGTGCCATGTATTATGAATCAGTAAAAGATATCAAAAAGGAGTGGTAAGATAGGTAGAAGGAGAACAAGAAGAAAAGAATGTCGTTAAAAGCCAGAGAGGAGATAATATTCAGGAGAAGGTGATAAACAGAGTAAAATGTTGTAGAGAAGTCAAGGAGAATGAGGACGAGGAAGATGTAATTATATCTTGCAATTAGGAATTTGTAACTTTGGAGAGAGAAGTTTCAGATAATTTTTTTTTTTTTTAGTGAGGCAATTGGTGTTAAGTGACTTGCCTAGGGTCACACAGCCAGCAAGTGTTAAGTGTCTGAGGCCAGATTTGAACTCAGGTACTCCTGACTCCAGGGCTGGTGCTCTATCCACTGCACTACCTAGCTGCCCCTCAGATAAATTATTAATGTAGAAATCAGATTTTAGGGGATACGAAGAGTGAAATGCTAGGACGTGGAGTTAATGAACATAGGTGGGTTTTTCAAGGAGTTTAGCTGAGAAAGAAAGGAGAGAGATATAGGATGGTATTTGGTGAGAATTTTTTTAGGATTGGGGTCACTTGAATGTATTTGTAGGCAATAGGAAATGAATCAGTAGTAGAAGATAAGGGTTGGGGAGATTATTGTTACAGAATATGGGAGGGGATGGAGTTTGGGTTGCATGTAAAAAGTTTAACATTGTTGAGAAGGTCCATCTCTCTACCAGTGATTGGGGTGAAGAGGAAATGGCAATGAATGATGTAAAAGGGTTCTATGATAGCAAGGTGTTGTTATCAAACAGAGCAGAACAGATAAAAACAATGCATAGCCTCTTTTTTCCAGCAAAGATAGAAGAAATAATAATCCAGTTGAATTATTGATTTAGAGAATAAAAAGAATGGTGTTTACTTAAAGAAAGAAGTATAAGAGATATTAAAACTATACATTATTAAATCTTTGTTGAGACTTTAAAATTCTTTAATCTTAGATTCCAAACTGGATGGAATAATTAGATTCTGTGTTGAATTCAGCACATCAAATCCTATGACTAAATCTGATGCTTGTATGCCCAGACATTGGGAAATATTGGGAAAATTGGGTATATTGGGAAATTGAGTGAATGTTGTCTAAATAATATTAACTATTGATTTATGTAAAGGAGTCTGTGTGTGTGTGTGTGTGTTTCTTGGCAAAGGACTTTCAGTGAGGAATCCAAAGACATCTTTCAGAACATCTGATGGAGTGTAATATTTTACTTCCCCAGTCTAAAAGCTGAGGAATTCACTTACTTCTTTCCAACAATTTACAATGTGTTATGAAGTAGGCTAGAGCCTTTACCATATCTTGCATAGGAAGCATAAATAATTTAGCAAATATGTAGCTGGACATCTGTGGTATACTCCTTTGTTGCTAGCTGTATCTTATTGTAAAATAACAAATGAAAATTTGGATGTGTAATAGGCAAATACTCAAGACACTGTGATATTATACCTTGCCCTTATTGAGAAACCACTCCTGGTGGTACAGTATGTTGTTGCTGTTGTTCTGACTTCTGTGTGATTTGGATTTGAGTGAGGCAGAATTTCACAAAGTCATTAGTCTCACTCTCTCTTCTATAGTCGTTGAAGTCCAGTAGCAAGTCAATAATCAAAATTAATGGCAATGGCTTGGGATACAGTGGATTGATCTTGACGTCTTTGATGTGTGACCTAGCTCTAAGCACTCCATACTGCCAATTCATCCATCTTAATGGCCATTAAAACAAATTGTTCTCATCCACCCATTCTGCTGGGAGAAGACTTCACATGCTTGGTGTAGACATCCCCCTACCTCACAGAAATGTCTGAGGCCTATTGGTCATCTTCAACCTGGTTTAGCTCATCTGCTGCGATGGTTTTACCAGGTTATGGCTGTTGCATGTGTTATAACCGCTTGGAGCCACAGGTGAGAGTTGAGTGATAATCATAGTGATAATGATAACAATAACAATAACTTTTATATTACACTTTAAAATTTGTAATACAAGATAATACATAAATGTGTGTATGTGTACATATGTCATGTACACATACACACATTTATGTATTATCTTGTATTATCTTTTCAAAAATTTTGTAAGTGAAGGAAAGTTATTTCTCAGGGAAATAGCTATCCAGGGCTTCATTTACTCATGTATAGGGTTGTGGGGTAATCTAATGTACTTGCCAAGTACACGAAAGACAATATGGTGTGATGGACTTGTAGTGAGGAGAGCCCTGAGTTTTAATTCTGCCTCTGACATTTATTAGTTGAATGATGATGAGTACATCATTTAACTTCTTCAAGTCTCAGTTTCCTCATCTGTGAAATTAGGACAATAATATCTGAATTCCTTGTGAATGTTATTGATGTGAGGATCAAATGTGATAATACACAAAAATCACTTTGCATCTGATCACCTTGACTAAAAGCCAGCCCACATTTAACTCGTAGGACTCTTCTCCCACAGCATCATAAGCACACAGTCATATCTTCTTTTATTTTAATACTTCTTTTGGTTAACTTTCTTCTCATTCATTCAACTATTACTTCAACTCAACTTTTCTCCATTTCCTCGGCAGGAGCCTTTTCTCCCCAGTCTTCTCTGGTGCCAGAATCTTATGCCATTTGTTCTGATTCTTTTTGTGATTGATCCCTCTCAATTGCAGTTTTTCTCACTGAAGATTGCTTTGCTGACTTTTTAAAACTACTGTTATGAGCTTTTCAAAACCAACCTATTTTTACTCTCATCCCCTCTCTTAGCTGTTGTCATAGTGTGTCTTCACTTTTTTGGTATTTTCAGAGTTAACTATTGACCCCTTTTGGTTATTTGAATGGTGAGGGAGGTCTCCAAAGAATGATGTGGACCAGACAGTGAAGGTTCCCTTATGGTCACATAATGAAAGTTAGACTCCAATCCTCTAAACCGAATAGAACATGCAGGCAAAGATTTCAAAGGATATGAATATTGCCTCATTCTAAGAGGCAGAACTGAGGGGGACACATGACAAAGCCTGTAACCTAGTTTGACAAGAAGTGTTAGCTAGGGCTTGTGGGAGTTTTGTTATTGACCTAGACTTTGTCTCTTCCTTGCCTGGCTATTCCAGAGTCAATAGGAGCTTTTTCTTTCTTCTCTTCTGGGTGTGGATGAAACTGGAACTGTTTAGGGCCTTTTTTTCTTTCCAGAAAACTATAAGAGAGTAGCAGAGACCTAGTTTTTTTCCCCCCCTCTTCTCTCCCTCTTTCGCCTGAGGTTTCCATAGAATCATGTCTATACTTTCTATAGTAAGATACAATCAAAATCTTAAACAAATGCTCACCACCCTGTAAGCTTACCAAGAAGGTCAAGTAATCAAGGCTAATCCCTTGATCAGTCTCCTTACATGTGGAAATTCTTACTTTATAGATTTCTATGTTGTTGAACTAATGATTCCCTTGATAGTCCAAGTGTTGGGTAGTTCACTTTACTAGTCTGGCATGTTCACTATTGAGCTAGGAGCTCCCCTAGAGTATATATTGTAATGTTCTCTTCAGAACAAAACTGTGTAGTAATTTTGTGAAGTTCCATTTTGTTGTAGTTGGAAGATTAAGAGCAAAATTGTCCAAAGAGTCCTGGGATTTCAATAGATTTTGGGACACAACTTATGAAATCTTGGGAAAATTGGGGTGTTTCCCCTTTTTCTAGTAACCCTTTTTAATGCCACGTTTTGACAGGAATGCTTCATTATACAGAGGTACAAGTTCCGTGATTCTCACTCTGGCCCCAACTCTACCTCCAGCCTATTTAGCTATTGGGTCTCTGAATCAATCTTTCCTATCCCTGCAACTCAACCCTGGCACTGGTAGTCTCTTTCTTCTAATGACATTGGATTTAAACTGTCATTCTTTTAAAATGCGGCTTCTTCATCTTTTTTTATTTGGGATAGACTGCCCTTTGACAATCTGGTAAAGCTGATGAACCCCTTCTCAGAATTTTTTTAAATGTAGAAAAATAAACTAAATAGGATTACAAAAGAAACCAATTATATTAAAATACAGTTATCAATCTTTTGTGTGGGGGAGCAATGTGGGTTAAATGACTTGCCCAGGGTCACACAGCTATCAAGTGTCAAGTGTCTGAGGCTAGATTTCAACTCATGTCCTCCTGAATCGAGGGCTGGTGCTTTATCCACTGTACCACCTAGCTGCCCCCAATTTTTTAAAAACAAATTCATGGATATCTGCACTAAAAGAACAATAGGGACCATATTAGTCTTATCCTCTGTGAGCCCTACACAGGGGAGGAATTTCTTAGATTTTTTATTAAAGTAAGGAATGTGCTATCTGCACCAATGAGTTAAATGTTCTGGGCCTCTAAATTAAAAACAGTAACAATTGGGGTTTGGCCTAGCCTAAAATAAATGCACCCTTATAATTATGGACCATATTATAGCCCCTACTGGTCACATTCACTGTTCCCATTCCCTATCCAGAAGTCAGCCCCTTAAGCACTTGGCATAACAAATGGCCTGTGGTTCCATACCAATAATAACCAGTTATTAAATGTGCCATACTCCCAGTAATAAAGTGCCTGCCCCATCAGGTGACCCTTAGGTCCATGAGTTCTGGACTATACCAACCTCTATAAGCTCCCACTTCTTTAAAAGCACCTATACAGATATAATAACTGACATTTTAAAAGCACTTTGAGGTTCACAACATTATAACTTGGAACATTATAATTAGGTTTCCTCTATGTGCATCTATAGTTTCTTCACATGGACCCTGGAGAATACTGGGAGAAGGAGAGGAAAAAAGGGTGGCATACTGATATTGAAGAGGGCTACCAGCTATTTTGTTAATTACCTTCAAAGCTAGAAAAGATTACTTAGTATGTTTTCCTGAAATTTATAATCAGTGTAATGGGTATGGATAAGAGATATGGTCTTGCTTATTTATTGTAATGTGTATGAAGATATATTGGGGATAGGGGGAGGAGAGATCAGCTTATAGTCATGACCTGATATGTTTGTAACTGATGACAGTGTGACTCTATGATGAGATATATTGATTAGAGGGCTCTGCAACAGTATGGAAACTTTTAGTTGAAGTTGTTTGTGGATATATTCAATTTGGTGTAAGTCTAAGTGTGCTTTTTTGGAAATGTAATTCTGCCACTAGAGCAAACCTTGAATGAAGGAATGGAAGAAAGTGAAGGTACAGATGGCTGGTAGAAGTAGACATTGTCATTTTATAAATAACTTCAGATAATGATTGAGGCACTATAAAGGCAATACATTGCAACCACTTCCTACCTGCAGGGGTATTCATTGAAATTCTGGTAATGAGGAGGACAAGATGAAATGTCCAAAAAGATATCATCTACCTCTGTATGTACTGTGCATTTAGTCTAATTATTTGTCAACTAATGAATGCTTATGATATACACTGATAAGTTACTTCTACATCAGGTATGATTTATATGGACTGTAAACTTTTATTTGGGAAAGCTGAATAATCTATATATAACTTTAGGAAAGTAGAATTAGCTACTAGCTCCACTTTTATCCCCTGTGGAATCATTAAATAAAGTTCCAGAGTAATCTTTTTGGCCCTGCAATAAGCTTCTAGGAACATAGTGGGTGTTGGAATGAATTTACTCATTCGAACCTAAGTATTGAACATGCATGAGATAGTTCTCACTGAAGGGGAAACAAGCAGAGTACTTCAAAGAGACAAATTTGACCAAGAGACTTTTGCTGTGCTGTGGGTGTGGCTGTGCCTCTGACTCACAAAATACAACACCACCTAAAATAAATCTTGAGGCTATGGGCTGGCTCCCAAACAGACTATGAATCCTTCCTATAGAGAAAAATAACTGCTAAGTAGGTATAATTCAGTGGTGAAATAGCAGATGGCAATACCAGCTCTTTAGAGGAGCAGCCTACACCAATTCAACAGAGAAGAAGCAAGCAGTAGTAGCAGCCCAACAGATGACATGAGCAGCTCTACAGGGAAACAGCAAGCAACAATTATGAGTATAAGTTGTTAGGCTACAGGAACTCTCTCTTCACTAGTGGTATGGGGATGTGTGAGAAAGTATACCTATGTATTTATGGGGGGGAGGTAGAATTCTCTTGTTACTTACCTTGCCATTCTATTTTAATAATGCCTTTTATTGATGATGTTATGTCACAAATCTGACTTGGTTTACAACAGAGTACATGAGTTATGGGCTCAAATATGAGATTTTGAATAGATATTATCCCCAAGAGTACCTTGAACTAGGTACTACACTGGAGAACTAGGCTCCACTTCAACTAATTAAGTATAAAATATCATGTTTTTTGTGTCATACTATTTCTTTATATTGAAATTATAGGAGCTCCCAAACTCATGACAAGATCACTCCAAAAACATCCAAATAACACCATAGGAAAATGCCTGTAGCAGCAAAACTCACAGAAGAATGTGCTGAAATCATCTTCTAACCAAGAACGTCTTGGAAGGTCAGAAGGAGGGAGCTGCTGTGCTAATACAGGAGTTGAGCCCAACCCCACAGTCAGCACAGTCCCAAGAAGGCCTCACCAGAGAAGCAGACCCCCAGAGCCTCTGAATCAGCTGAAGCACCAGTGTTGTCTGGAACTAAGCTACAGTCTGGTGAGTGGGCTGAGCCCTGGGCAGGGGGGAGACTACAAGGGTCTATGCTGGTGCTAAGGCAGAACTTGGATTTTACAGCCCTGATGAGAAACAGGTGGTAGGCTCAAGTAGCAGTGGCCCAGGTTGGGGAGGGGCACAGTCTCATCGAATCTAACAACCACAACACACAAAGCTGGTTGATTAGCAAGTTGGTCTGGGGTCATGTAAGGACCAAGGAACAGGCCAGGTGAGTGAGGAACCTGATTCTCCTTAAATCATATGACCTGGGACTTCTTAAGCTTGGGATACTGCAGCCTAGAAACAGTGCCCCACTTTAAGGAGCTAAAAGTCAAATAAAAGAAAGGCAAGATGAGCATACAGAGAAAGGTGAGGACCATAGAACGTTTCTTCAGTAACAAGGAAGACCAAGGGGGCACCTTCAGAGGAAGATGTCAACATCAGGGCCCCTATATCTAAAGCTTCCAAGAAAAATATGAATTGGTCTCAGGCCATAGAGGTGCTCAAAAAGGACTTTGAAGATAAAGTTAGAGAGGTAGAGAAAAAATGGAAAGATAAATGAGGGTGATGCAGGAAAGACATAAGAAAAAAGTCAACCGCTTGAAAAGTCAAATTGGCCAAATGGAAAAGGAGGTACAAAAGCTCTCTGATGAAAATAATTGCCTAAGAATTAGGATTGAACAAATGGAAGCCAGTGACTTTATGAGAAACCAAGACACAATAAAGCAAATCCAAATGAATAAAAAAATAGAGGGAAATGTGAAATATCTTCTGGGAAAAACTGTCCACCTGGAAAATAGGTCTAGGAGAGAGAATTTGAAAATTAGTGGTCTACCTGAAAACCATGATTAAGGAAAGAGCTGAGACACCATCTTCCAAGATATTCTCAGGGAAAATTGCCCTGAAATTCTAGAAGAAGAAGGTAAAATAGAAATTGAAAGAATCCACTGATCACCTCCAGAAAGAGATCCCAAAAGGAAAACTCCTAGGAATATTATAGCCAAATTCCAGAGCTCTCAGGTCAAGGAGAAAATATTGCAAGCTGCCAAACAGAAAGAATTCAAGTACTGTGGAGCCCCAGTCAGGATAGCACAAGATGTAGCAGCTTCTACATTAAAGGACTGGAGAGCATGGAATATGATATTTCAAAGGGCAAAGGAAATGGGATTACAACCAAGAATCACCTACCCAGTAAAACTTAGCATGATCTTTCAGCGGAAAAAATGGGACTTTAATGAAAAAGAAGACTGGGTGGAGTAATCTATTTAATCTGGGCAGTAAAGGAGCCTAACACTCATCAGAATTGGCTCAAAGACCTCAATCTCATTAGAAAAGGCTCAAGGAGGGAATAAGGTACACAGTCAATTGGGTGGAGTAATCTCTATAACCCTGCAGGAAAATAGGAGGGGAAAGGGATAAAGAGAGAGGGGCAACAGAAGGAAGGGCAGAGTGGGGGAGGGGACAGACAGAAGCAAATCCCTTTTGAAGAATGATAGGATGAAAAAAGATGCATAATAGAATAAATATCATGGGGAAGGGAATAGGATGGAAGGGAAATAGTTAACAATAGTAATCATGAAAAAAGAGAAAAGGGGGAAAAATTGTACAAAAAATATTTATAGCAACTCTTGGTGGAGGCTAAGAATTGAGAATCAAGAGAATGTCCATCAATTGAGGAATGATGGAAAAAGCTGTGCTATATGATTGTAGTGGAATGGTCTTGTGCTACAGGAAATGACAAACAGGATGATCCCCGAAAAACCTGGAAAGACTAATGAACATCGATGTATAGTGAAGTGAGCAGAGCTGGGAGGACATTGTGGGTAGTGACAGCAGTATTGTTCAATGAGCAATTGTGAATGACTTAACTACTCTCAGCAGTGCAATGATCCAAGACAATCCCAAGGAACTAATGAAGAAGCTTACTATGCACCCCTATAGAAAGAACTGCTAAAGAGAACACTTGTGGATTGTACATATATAATCTGGTTGCAATCTTGTGGAGGGGGGAGGAAAGGGAGGGAGGGAGAAAAATTTGGAACTCTAAATCTTATGAAAATGAATGTTGAAAACTACCCTTACATATAACTGGAAAATAAAATAAATATTTGTTGCTGAAAATAAAAGAAAGAAATTATAGTTCACCAAAACCTAGTACTTTTAATTATGTAACCTGTTGTATGGTCATGCCTTCTCTATTCTCTATGTGATGAAATAATGGGATTTTAGCAGATACTCAAAGACCCACCTGTAGATTAATCTATACTGATTGAATCAAGTGAGAGTGATTGACTGCTAATTAAGCCTACTTCAAGTTAATTGGATTGTAATCACACCTGGCTATCCCTTAAGAAGGTATTGTTCTCTGAAACTAGACTGTTAACTAAACTTGAGAACACCTTCAAAGACAATGGATTTGGATGATGCCAACCAATCACCTTGAAGCAGTGTGTAAGGACCGCCTCTGTTCCAGATGTATAAAAAAGTTTCCACAAACAGCTTGCAAAAGGGTGTTCCTGATTAAAGCAGGCTCGTGGAGGAGGACTTCAGGAAGAACCCAACCAGGCTGGAACTCTAGGCTAGACTGGAGCTGAAGCTTCTGATTTAAGGTGACCACAATTTAGATTTTAAACATCACATCTATCTGTATAGTTATATTTAAAGATGTAAGATTATACACTTATCATAATTATTCTAGCATTGATGTTTTAGTTTTTAACAGATTTAATTTTTGGGGATGGGAAGCAAAAATTGACTGATTATTAGATGTTTAGTTGTCTGATCCATTAATGCTTGAAGAGGCAACTTTATTCATAAGATTTTCACTGAGCCTAAGTTTTCTCAGATATAAAATAGAAATAAATCCTTTTCCTTCTTTCTTCAGTGGGGTGACTTCTTGACATGAATAACTTCATTTTAGAATATCTCTATTTCAATATAAAAGTGTAGTCACACCTAACCCCCATGCTTTGCCTTCCTTTAACACAGTTATTGTGTCAGCCAACCAAAAGAAAAACAGAATTCTCTCTGTCTTAGTTTCTCAAGGATAAAAGGTTTGGAAGCCTGTGTCTCCTTTCTCTAAGGTCAGTGACTGTAAATACAGAATTGTGAATATTTTCTATGTGCCTGTGGAAAATGATTCATACCCAGAAATCCATTTGCCCCATAAAGACCCCCTTTTCTGACCATATAGAGGTGTTCTTTTTGTTGCTCCATGGAAGTATCCTTGCACTAGCTTCTAATAAGGTACAGAAAACCACAACCCTCTTTCTTTTTTTTAAAAAATAAAAGTATTTTATTATTTTCCAGTTACATGTAGAGATAGCTTTCAGCATTTATTTACATAAGATTTCCAATTTCCAATTTTTCTCCCTCCCTCTGCTCCCTCTCCTCTCCCCCAGACAGCAGGCAATCCAATATAGGTTATATATATATATATATATATATACACACACACAAACACATACACATATACACATATACATATACATAACAACGTTAAACATATTTCTGCATCAGTCATGGTATAAGAGAAGAATCAGAGCAATAAGGAAAAACCTCAAAATAGAAAAACAACAGTACCCAAACCAAAAGAAATAGTATGGTTCAATCAGCATCCATATTCCATAGTTCTTTTTTTTTTTTTCTGGATTTGGAGAGCCTTTTCCATCATGAGTTCCCTGGAACTTTCTTGTACCATTGTATTGGTGAGAAGAATCCAGTCTATCACAGTTGATCAACACATAATGTTGATGAAACTGTGTATAATCTTCTTCTAGTTCTGCTCATCTCACTCATCATCAGTTCAGGCAAGTTCTTTCAGGCTTTTCTGAACTTCTGTTCATCGTTTCTCGCAACACAATAGAATTCCATTACATTCATATACCACAACTTGTTCAGCCATTCCCCAACTGATGGGCAACCCCTCAATTTCCAATTCCTTGCCACCACAAAAAAAGCAGCTATAAATATTTTTGAACATGTGGGACCTTTTCCCTTTTCTATGATCTCCTTGGGAAAAAGATCCAAAACTGGTATTGCTGGGTTAAAAGGTATGCACAGCTTTATAGCCCTTTGGGCATAATTCCAAATTGCTCTCCAGAATGGTTGGATCAGTTCACAGCTCCACCAACAATGGATTAGTGTTCCAATTTTCCCACAGCTTCTCCAACATTTATTATTTTCCTTTTTTGTCATATCAGCCAATCTGACAGGTGTCAGGTGGTACTTCAGAGTTGTTTTAATCACAACCCTCTTTCTTAGTAAAAGACATTCTAAATTGTAATACTGTAGATTTTCTTCCCACAACATGAAGAAAGAGCTTTTTAAATGTTAAAGTGCTATATACACGTAAATTTTTTGTGGCGAGTCTACCTAATATGAAAATAATAAAATTGACCAGCTGAAAAAGATCCTTAAATTTTGGAATATTGTGATCAGTGTCTGTGTAGTGGTGCCAGACAGATTCAACCTTCAGCAGTAACAGTAAAAATTTAGACTTAAAATTAAAGTAATGCTAAGAATTTTTATTTTCCCATCCCCTTACTGTTTATGCCTAAGTACCACATAGTACATTAGCAATTTTATGCATTAATTCCATGAACTATGTATTGAGCACCTGAGAACAAATTCACAGTATTATTATTGACTCCTCATTCTCTACCACCCCACGTATCCAAATCTTGTTATTTTCACCTTCACAGCATGTCTCACAATCTGACCCCCTTTCTCTACTCACATAGTTAATGTAGAGATCAGGCACTGATGACCTCTCAACTAGATTATTACAACAAGCTTCTAATTGTTCACCCTGCTTCAAATTTCTCACCATTCCAATACATCCTACACATAGTTGCTAAAGTAATTTTCTTTACATAGAAGTCTGACCATGTGACTCCCCTACTCAGGCAACTCAAGTGGCTTCCTATGGCCTTTAGGAAAAAAAATATAAATTCCTCTGTTTAGCTTTTAAGGCCTTGTGCAACTTGTCCCCAACCTATCATTTCAGTCTTATTGTGCACTCCTCACCTTTCTACTCTACAGTCAAGCCAAACTGACCTCCCTATTCCTAACAGACAACACTCCATTTCCTATTTCTGTGCCTTTGCACTGGCTATCCCATATGTCTAGAATCCACTCTTTCCTTGCCTCTGCATCACAGACCTATGTATAAAATTGATAATCTTGATTACATTAAACTTAAAAGTTTTTGTACAAATATAGCCAAGATCAGAAGAAAGGCCAAAGATTGGAAGAATCCCAGATAAAGGTCTCATATCTCAAATATATAAAGAACTTTGTCATATTTATAAGACTACAAGTCATTCTCCAATTGATAAATGTTAAAGGATATAAACAGGAAACTTTCCAATGAAGAAATCAATACAATTTAAAGGTGTGTGAAAAAAGCTCTAAATCATTATTGCTTAGAGAAATGCAAATTAAAACAATCTTGAGATATCACTTTATACCTATCTTATTAACTAAAATGATTGAAGGGGAAAGTGATGAATGTTGGAGGAGATGTGGTAAAATTGGGACCCTAATTCATTGTTGGTGGAATTGTGAACTGACCTAACCAATTTGGAGAGCAATTTGGAATTATGCCCAAAGAGTTATTAAACTGCCTATAGCTTTTGACTCAACAATACCTCTACTGGGTCTATTTCCAAAGATGATTAGGGAAAAAGGAAAAGAACCTATACATTCTAAAATGTTTATATCAGCTCTCTTTGTGGTGGCAAAGAACTGGAAATTGAAGAAATATCCATCAATTAGGGAATAGGTGAACAAGTTGTAGTATATTATTATGATGGAATGCTAATGTGCTATAAGAAATGATGGGCTAAATGATCTTAGAAAAACATGAGAAGACTGCACAAAATAATGAAGAGCAAAACCAAGAGATCAATGTATATAGTAATAACTATTGTTTTAAGAATGACTTTGAGTAAATAAATCATTGTGACTATTATAAATATTCAAATTAACTATAAAGAATATATGAAGAGAGATGCTATCTGATAAATAGAAGTATATATAGAATAATTTTATACACACAGATACACATGGATGTGTATGTGTGTATGTATACGTGTGGATATACACACACACACACACTAGGCTGGGGGGAGGAAAGAAAAAAGTTTCATGACATATTTAAAAGGACTATCAAGTTGTACACAATAGATTTTCAGTTTCATGTGCAATCATCTTTTTATTATACTATGTTATGGAAAAGCTTGTTTTATTCCATGGATTAAAAAGAAAATAAATAATTTTTTTAAAAGACATGGAAAGACTTGTATGTACTGATGGGAAGAGAGCAGAATTTATACAATATTTTAAAAATAAACAATTCTGAAGACTTTTATAAACTGAGAAAGATTAGAATGGACAGAACCAGAAATATTTATACAATAACAGCAACTGTAAAAACAAACAACTTTGAAAGCTATAAAAACTATAATGCAATGACCATTAATGATTCAAAAGGACCAATGATGAAACATGCTATTCATTACAAAGAGGGGATTGATTTTTGGGTACAGACTCACACGCACACACACACACACACACATCTGTATACTCTTTATGTACATGTATATGCACCTTTATGCAGCCATTGAAGGAATTTGTTTTGCTTGATTATACGTTTTTTTAAAAAAAATTTCTTTTCTTTTTCTAATAGGGCAGAGAATAGAAAAATGTATTTCTGTTAATTTAAAAAATGAAGAAGTGGGTGTCACAGATGTAAAATGTTGCCTACGCTTTTAAGTAAGATCACTGTATTATTAGTTTTAACAGTTTTACTTTATTATGAGACCTCTCATGAAGTGGGAGTAATCCGCAAATTCTGTAGGCATAAAAACAAAACACATTAGGAAAACTTTTTAAAAATAGATTTTATTGCTGCTATTATCATTTTCATTTTGGTCCATATCTATGATTTCATTTTTCTGAAGCACTGGTGGAGGTCAGCTTATAACTTTTAGACTTAGTTGCCTGGGGTGTGGAGAGGTTAAATGGCTTGCCTTTCTCACAGTATATATCAGAAACACCTATGCAGGACATGAACTCAGGTGTTCAGCTCGTGGCGTTTTGGAATCCCAAAGGGAGAAGTAGCTCACTTAGCCTCAAGAGAGGAGGGTCAGAGAGGACATCTTACACCAGCATAATAGGTAATTAATAAGTTTGAAGTCAGATTTTGAGCCCCTATCATGCCCTAGGAATATTCTAGCTTCCTTTACTTTAAATATTTATGATCACATATTTACAATGTATAATGTCTTCCCTTGTATCTAAGGCAGTTTCTCAGTTCACAATCACCATGGGAGGAAGAGGGGCATTCATCATATCACATTTTAGATGACTTTTTTGATGCATATGGGGCACTTTTAAATAATCTAGAAGAGACAGGAAATAGATAGCGTCTACTCTACCATATACCATTTGTATCTACCTTGGCTCAGACCATTAAGTTTAGGGAACTCACAAAGAGCAGGCTACACAGATATCCAAAGCTAGGTGACATTATCTATATAGAGCCGGGCTTGAAGTAAGAACGACCTGAGTTCAAACCTTACCTTAGATCCTTACGAACTAAGCTGACAACCTTAGGCAAACCACTTATCCTTGCTCAGTACTTCAAAAGTGCTTCAGAAATTTTAAATGGAATACGAATGTAAGATTACTAAGGAAGTAAAGTTTCTCTTCATAGGTATCCAAACCCATATTTAGTAATTCTATCTTTCCCTGTATTCCACCCCATACTTCTTTATTCAGTTTTAATTCTCCTATTCATACTGTCTGCTCTGTTGTTCCTTGCTTTCAAGACTATTTCCAATTCGAGTGGCTTGCCGCCCTTCAGCCTGAATTATAGTCTTATCTAGCTCCTTTAAAATAATGTTTTTTTCCCACTTTTTCATCCTTGCTACCTACTCAGGCCACAACCAGGACTTTATCTCATCTTAATCTGCTTTTCCAACTTCCTCACTTGTTAAATTGTTTCCACTTCACATGTTCCTCTGCTTTTTCATTGCTTGGAAATCACTTCTGCAATGGAGAGGTTATATCCTGTATATGTACATGTCTAAGGTATAATTTAGGAGGTGGATAACATGAAAGGAGGCTTGAAAAGTGAAAAAGTTCTTAAATGAATGGTGAAATATGTGTATAAGGTTTGTAAGTTCTGGGTCCTATATCACATGCAAGGCATATACATACATACATATAAAATAAAGGTGTTTGTACATGTATAAATAAAAAGTATGTATATTAATGGCACATATGTATAAAAGGTAAATATATATGGTATATACATATTATAAAGTTATATATAAAAGGTGTATGTATATACACATACATATGTACAAGCACATGAACACACATATATATGTATATGAGAGAGAAAGGGAGAGAGAGAGATCTTATAGAAACATAGCTTCTTGGCACATAGTAGGTGATTAATAGATGTTTCTTGATTGACAGATTATGGGAACAGGATTTCAAAACTGCATTGAGACTGATTTACCTGAACTTTCTTTCTGTGTACACTGTTAAATGTCTCAACTAATGATAATCAAAAGACAGTGGAACTGACTATACTATTAGAACCTACCTCCAAGGTTTGTTATGAGGTTCAAAGGAGGTAATGTAGGTGAAGGACATGGCAAATTTGAATGCACTATCTAATTGTAAGTTACTACTATTACTACAACTACACTTAATCTAGTGTTTTTTTTTTAATGGTTTCCATGGTATATTAAGATCACCACATCATCGATATACTCAATTGCATCATTTAAGATGACAAGGAACACAGAGCTAACCCATAAAGGATCCATTAAATAATTCTATATAAAAATATTTCAATCTACATATTTTCCACTACTCTTGAGTAGATGCTTTTTCAGTCATATACTAATAGATCAGTGAGTTTATTTCTAAACTTTTCTACTAAAATCTATTTCTTCCACTCAGGTCTGATATTTTTTCAGTGAAGACCCCATGAGTTCATCAGAAAGTCATGCAATATTGTTTTAATTCACAATTATTTGCAGATGCTAAAGGATTCATTTTCTTGTTGCCTTCATTTTCACTCCTGTATCTATTGGCTTGTTCTCGAAAATTTCCTCACAAGGAACATTTGATTTTAAGGCAAGAATCCAGACCAGATCATTAAGTAAAGATTTTTACTCTCACATTTCAAGTGACTTGACTTATAACCAGTGGATGGTCCTAAGAATATTTTGTGAGTGTGTGTGTGTGTGTGTGTGTGTGTGTGGTGGGGGCACATTTTATTGCTATTAAAGATGGGCCCTAGCTTTCTTCCCTCGAGAAGAAACAAACAGCATGATCTTGCTCATTTCTTTTTCAGGTAAACATGCAAAGTGGTCAATACATCCAAATACTTCTTGTTTGCCCCTCACTTTGAAATCAAGACAGAATAAATGAGGGGAAGACAACATGTAAAACAAATTCTTCATCTAGAAAATCTTCTAGGTTGGATTTTTTTTAGAATTTTGGGAATTGTATATCAATGATACTATCTTCAAATCTGTATATGAACTGTTTACCTTGAAGTGTTCCTTTTGAACAAATTCTAAGGGATTTGTGAGTTTTTACATAAAATTAAGTATAGAGGCAGCATTTAATTGGATATATAATGATGCAGACAAAAATAAACACCACAGATCTCTAACAAAAACCAGCAGATGTCTAACAACCTTGGTGGTATGATACTTCTCATCCTGTTGCAGTCTTTTTCATAGAATCAGAATGTCAATACTGGAAAGGACCTCAGATACCATGCAGTCTAACTCATACATGACCAAAAATCCTACAATATTCCCCAAGAAGGGATTATTACTCCTTCACTTGAAGACCTCCTGAAACCCAAAAGTGAAAAACAATTCTATCTGATCCACTCTTGGACATCTCTAAGGATGCTGAACCATGTTCCATCCACCTTTAGAAAATTACTTAGGAAAGTAATGTAACTCTTTCATAGGTGTAGGTGGAAATTGTACGTGGATGTGATGATGTCTGTGTTACCATGATCTTTTAAGGGCCTCAGGTAAATAGCTTCCTGAGGAGGTAAATATGAGCTATGATAGATCATTGTGGGTAGATCTTGCAAATGTGGAGTGGAGCCAAAAGCACTGACCCAGGAAGTTTTTAGGTATGGCCAGAAGTGGCACCAATATTAAAGTAGAAGAAAAAAATTCAGAATTGATTTGAAATGCAGAAGGGTTTTTAAGTAATCTATAATTATTTTTTAATGTAAGTGTCTTAGCCATTTTTGAGAGTATTTCTCTGTTCTACATATACCCTCTCCTTCTGTCTGGGAGTTCTACCTTACTCCTGCTAGGGAAATAACCCCTACCCATTTTCTAAAATAGTCTTTTTTTTTGAAACTTCTAATTTCTTAATTATTTGGCACCTTCCTATGACATCAGATGTGGGAAACCAACCAGACATACTTGAATGAAGCAATACCCCACCCAAGTAAAAAAACAAAACCAAAATCTGGCCCTCTTCAGCATGACTAAACCCTACTATTTTGTGGGATGAGACTCAAATCTGTTGATATCAGTATAAGAAAAATGGTGAGATTCTGACTTAATCTGAATTCTAGGCCAAGGGAGTCATTTTCTTCCTGTAACATTCATCCCATTCCTCCTTGGAATAGGAGCTGAAGTTCATCTCTCCTAGACTCAGTTATTTACCCATCTTCCTTTCCCCTCCCTGCATTGGCTAAGTTGAGCAAGTATGCTGCCTCTCTGGAGTTCCAGTTGCATTTTATTTTTGTGTCTCTGTTAACTGTAATCTGGATTATGCTTGTATCCTTCCCCCCACTTTTCCTGGGTATCTCAGATTAAGATACTTCTTTTGTATTAGTTATAACGTGCCCTGTTGCTTTTGATATCATGGACCAGTTTGCTTCTTCTGTGGAAACCTCAAGGCCTCAAGAAAATAACTATAATCAGTTGGTATACTCCCAATGCAAATGGTGACTAGCCACTTGTTGGGTTAGGCCTAAATGCTTAATAAACAGAAGTGGCCTAGTTAGCCTAACAAGCTTACACAAACTTGGGCTATCCTAGGGTAAGACACTTATACTCTGTAACTGGACATTCCTAATTGTAAGTTTCCTTTTAAAAAATCTTTTTTTTTTTTTATTGAATCATAGTGAAGTCCTATGGAAAAAAATATGCCTTCTGTCTCTAGATGATCTAAGACTAAAAGAACTGTCATCAAAGCTGGTTAGGTAAAAACTGGCAGCAACAGCAAAAAGATGCAGGTAGCATCATGTGTCAATAGGTTTTCAGCAGCTAGTAGGTAGACCAAGAAAAGTGGAGATGGAAACTTTTTGAGGTCTGGTTAACATGGTTAGCTTTCTTTCTTTCTTTAAGTTCTGTTTCTGCACAAGTAGTTGCTTCAGTGGCCAGATGTAGAAGGTGAATTTTCAGAAAAGATGATTGTCAGAGGTGAGGAAAGCTAACTTGGGGAAAGCAGACATTCATAGCTCACCAAAAAGAGGTGAATGTTCACCTAGAAGCCCTCAGATGAGGCAGTGTGGGACATCCCTTTGAGATTATCAAGTTGGTAGCATACTTAAGATCAGGTGCTGTGAGCTGAGGACTTGGATGGTTAAAATAAAATATCAGAAACATCAAACTTATAAATATATTCAGTGTGTCAAAATATTATGACAGTCATTAAGCAGGACTGCTGATCTGTGAGAGAAGCTGCTATCAATAGCCTTACAAGGACATCAACCTTTCTCTCCACTTTTGTAGGCAGCTTAGCATAAAAAAGAAACTACCTAGTATTGGACTGGTTGTATAAGCGAGTAGGACAGAGAACAAGATGGCACAAAATGATTCTATTTATCTGGAGCGTGTGTGTGTGTGTGTGTGTGTGTGTGTGTGTGTGTGTGTGTGTGTGTGTGTGTGTATCCAGGGAAAAGTATTATGTACTAGGCTGCATTATTGGCTGAGTCCTTAGCTGAAATGGTTGAACTCTGCTCTTCATCACAAGGTCAGCACTCGCTGGATCTTTAATCACTTCTGACTCCTTCTCTTCAGTACTGGCATCAGAGGTCATAGAACCTGAAAAACAGTGCTGGTGGGACCCTGATGCTCAAGAACTGTCTAAGAGAATAGATGACCTACCCACCTACCCACTCATGACAATATGTTTTTAACTTATGAAGTACACATAGTCTTTTTAAAATGTTTTTTTTTGAGGGGCAATGAGGGTTAAGTGACTTGCCCAGGGTCACACAGCTAGTAAGTGTGAAGTGTCTGAGGCCAGATTTGAACTCGGGTCCTCCTGAATCCAGGGTCGGTGCTCTATCCACTGCACCACCTAGCTCCCCCTAAGTACATATATTCTTAAAAGGTAGATGGATAACTCTAGGTTTCTAGAGCTTGATAGAAATCTCCTTAAGATCATCCAGAATACTTTAATTAAACTTGCTTTGCTGTTCATCTTTCTTTTTTGAAGAGGACCAATGACTTCTTGACTTGTGTATGACTTGTATTTAAGTGAGGCAGAGCTGCACAGTCATTAGACTCAGTCTCTCCTCAAGAATCATTGAAGTCCAGTAGCAAGACAAAAGTCAAAATGACTAGTGATGGCCCAGAATGGAGTGGGCAATTGTGGATTTTCTAAATTAAGGTTTATTTTTTCCCCTGGTCTCAATTTGTCTGAGGCAAGACCCATTCAATGACTAAGATTCTAACTTAGAGGTGTGTTAGAGATAGTTCTAACCACTTTGGAGAGAGAGTTAAATTTTCACTGTGAGCATTTTTACTTCAGAAATCAACACCACAAAGCAGGGGTTGGTTTACTGTTTGTTGATTATATCTAGACTCTAAAAAGTGTCAAGTGTTAATAACAGAGACTTTACTCAAAAGTGTGTGCAACATATTCCCCTCACACACATATGCAGTTGTATAACATTTACAACCAAACCTGATATTGCTCTGTATTATTGTTTGAGCTCAACAAGAGTACAGTAGAAAGCTCAGATAATTTCTCCTCCTCCTCCTCTTCCTCCTCCTCCCACTACTACTACTACCACCACCACTACTACTACTACTACTACTACTACTACTACTATATGACTACATGGCATTTATGTATTGCCTTAACAGTTGCAAATTTCTTTACATCCATTTTTTGCTTTTTGCCCTCACAATGCCTCTGCTCTAATGTCAAATTCAGCAATTAAACTTCTGATACTTCTTTAGATTTCCAAAAAAGATTTCCTGATTGAGAAAATGGACAGGGGTTAGGCTATGTTTAATAGTTATGTTTCTTGTTGTGAATAAATTTGTTTGCTGATCTAAAAATTCATCTAGTGTGAGTTAAGTTACATTAGTTAGTTTTCTCCATAGCTTTCCCTGACATAAATTGACTTGCTATAGGCATTCAAAAGAAGCTGAGCCCTGAGTTATAATAGAGCTAACAAATACTGAGATCAAGCACAAAATGATTGTTAAAACATGAACTATAATTAAAGGAAAAGTACCTCCCCCCCCCACACACACACACCCTTACACACTAATTTTCAGGTTCTTATAAAAGTTTTCTAAGTGACTTAGAAAAGTTCTAGATTAGAAGTACTAGATAGGACTGGAGTACTAGTACTCTAGTCACTGTGGGTCCTTTACCTGCATCCATATATGCAATTGAGATTTGGAATCTGTGAGTGGAATGATAAAATTCAGGGCATCATCAGTAAAGAAGAAACTACTAAATAAATGAACAAATGAGCAAAAAATCAGTAGTTTCTTTATTGTAATAATTTAAAATATTTCATCTATGTGTGTACTCTATCCATCAATGCTGATTATAATACCATATGACCTGAATGAAAGTTGTTATGGCAAAAAAACCCAAACAAACAAACAAAACCTAACTCCATGAGAACCAGAATTAGATGAAGAATAAGAAAGAAGCATAAAACATCATCTCACACAGAGTCTAAATAAAAGAAATTTCTTATTGATGGCAAAATTTTGCAAATACTTCTTTATGAGGATGACACCATATTAATTGAATGGAGATCCAGGGAACTACCAAGATTTTTCAGGGAAATACACAGAAATATAGAATAAATTGGTCTAACCCTCCCTGATAAGATTCATATTCATCAGGGTTCCCAATAACCTCCACCATGTAGGTAACTTCATAGCATCATTTCCCAAAAGGCAAGAAAGCTTTCCCCAGGACTTGTCTGACTCAAGGGACTTAGATTCATTTCTCTCCCTTACTGTTGATATAGCTTTAAATTTAGCTAAGTCCTATATCCTTAATGAGTATTTAGTTTGATGTTATGGATAGTTAACTTCCTTTTGTTGAGAATCTCCTTTAATTCCAATACAATATTGAAACTATCAGGGGATCAGTCTGCATCAGGCTCAACTCCATAACTATCCATATAAGAAATATAAAATGGATTAAGAACATATATTACACAGATATTGCAGAGTAGGTTGTGTTCTGTGTAATCATATTTTTGACTTGTTACAGGAAAGTTTAAAGTTGTTACTAAATTGTAAGAAAGGTTAAAAATGAGATGAGCCTTTGAATGATTACAATAGTTCTATCATGAATTTTTTAAATAACCCAATGACTAGAAAAAATGGAAATAAAGATATTGCTCCTGATTATCATCATTTATCAGGGAAATTTAATTGATATAAGTCACCAAAATGAAGCTCCAATAGACCCCCAAAACATCTTGATCTCCTTGTCAGACAAAGACACATGGTAGCCAAGAATAGCCCCATATTTTTAATAATGCACACTTTTTTTATAGTTTTGGGTTCCATTCCTTATCTCTCTTTCCCTCCCTCCCCTAACCTCTCCCTGAGGTGGCAAAAAATCAGATATGAGCTATATTTGTCATTTTGTACAAGAAAATCTTATTAAAAAATAAAATGAAAGAAAGTGAAAAATAGCATACTTCAGTCTGTTCCATCAATATCAGTTCTTTCTTTGGAGGTGGAAAGGATGTTTCATCAATAGTCCTTTGGGATTGTCTTGGATCATCGTATTGTTGAGAATACTCAAGTTGAACACAATTACTCAAAAAAAAAATTCCGAACACAGCTGTAAGAGAACTTCTGGAGCAACAAAACCCACAAAAAGATGGGCTAAGATCTTTTTCCAGCCAAAGACAGCTTATAAATTCAACAGGGGGTGGTGCTAGACTGTGAGTGGAGTTTAACTCTGTGGGCATGCTGACACAGATCCAGGCAAAGGCAAGCTGCTTTAGAGAAATCTACTCCCAAGCCTCAAAATCAGGTGCAGTACTGGTGTATTTTGAAACTAAGCTCATGGTCTGGTGAGAGGGCTGAAGGGCTGGTTGGGGGTGGGGAGGGGAGGGAGGAGGATACAGGGGTGTCTGTGGGAACTGAGGAGGAATTCAGTAGTCCTACCCCAGCAGAGAACCAGTAAGAAATCTTGAGTGACAGCTGCACAGTTATGGGAGGGGTGAAGGTTCATCAGAACAACCACAGTAAACAAAATTTTGTTGCCTGGTTAATTAGAAAGTTGGCCTGGGGTTATTTACAGACCAGAGCATAGGCCAGGTGAGTAAAGAACCTGCCACTCCTGAAATTGTACCATCTGGGATCCTCTGATGCTTAGAATAGTGAAGCCTGGAAGAAGGGCCCCACTTTAAGAAGGAGTTAAAAGTAAGTAAAAGATGGACAAGATGAGCAGGCAGAGAAAGTTGTAAATCATAGAAAATGTTTTTAGTGACAAAGAGGATCGAGGTGCATCCTCAGAAGAGGATACCAGCATCAGGGCTCCTACATCCAAAGCTTCCAAGAAAAATAAGAATTCATCACAGGCCACTTAGGTGATCAAAAAGGACTTTGAAGACAAAGAGAGGTAGAGGAAAAAATGGAAAGAGAAATGAGAATGATGCAGGAAAGTCATGAAAAAAAGGCAACATTTTTAAAAGCCAAATGAAAAAGGAGATACAAACATTCTGAAGAAAATAATTGCATAAGAATTAGGATTGAACAAATGGGAGCTAGTGACTTTGTGAGAAACCAAGACACAATAAAGCAAATCCAAATGAATAAAAAATTGAGGGTAATGTGAAATATTTTCTTGGGAAAAAAAGCTGACCTGGAAAAGAGATCCAGTAGAGATAATTAGAAAATTATTGGACTACCTGAAAACCAAGATCAAATAATAGTTTAGCATCATCTTCCAAGAGATTGTTGGGGAAAATTACCCTGACATTCCAGAAGCAGAGAGTAAAAATCAAAATTGAAAGACTCACCAATCACCTCCTGAAAGAGATCCCAAAATGAAAACTTCCAGGAATATTATAGCCAAATTCTAGAGCTCCCAGATCAAGGAGAAAATATTGTAAGCAGCCAGAAACAAAAATTCAAATACTGTGGAGCCAAAGTAAGGATAGCACAGGATCTAGCAGCTTCTACATTAAAGTATCAGAGGGCATGATATATAATATTCAGGAGTGCAAAAGAATTGAGATTCCAGCCAAAAAATCACCTACTCAGCAAAACTGTGTATAATCTTTCAGGTGAAACAATGGGCCTTCAATAAAAAGAGGACTTTTAGGTATTCCTGATGAAAAGACTTGAACTGAATAGAAAAGTTGACTTTCAAATGCAAGACCCTAGAGAAGCATAAAAAGGTAAATAGGAAAAAGAAATTAAGAGGAATGCTAAAAGGTTAAAGGTTATGTCTAACATATGAAATTTCTCAGTATTAGGGAAAATGATAGGAATAAATTTAGACTGAGGTCACAGGTGTGAATTGATTATGAAGAGATGATATCTGTAAAGCATTTATTTTTTGTTTATCTCTTATTTATTTTTTTTGTGGGGCAGTCAGGTTGGTGAGTTTCTTGTGTCTGAGGCCAAATTTGGGCTTGGGTCCTTCTGGGTCCAGGGTGGGTACTTGGTCCACTGTGTCACCTAGCTGCCCCATGATGACATCTTTAGGGTAAAATTGAGGGTAAGAGGAATTCACTGGAGGAGGGTAAAGGGGAGAGGTAGAATGGGGCGAAATCTCATATGAAAGAAGCAGGAAAGGGTTTATGGAGTGTGGGGGAGGAAGATGGGGGAGGAGTAGGGAAGTGAATGAGCCTTACACTCATCAGAATTAGCACAAAGACCTTAATCTCATCGGAGTTGGCTCAAGTAGGGACTAACATACACACTCAGTGGGCTGGAGTAATCGATCTAACCCTGCATGAGGGTAGGAGGGGAAGGGGATAGGGAGGGTGGGGTGAAAGAAGGGAAGGCAGAGTTGGGGAGGGAGTAGTCAGAAGCAAACACTTTTGAGGAGGGATAGGGTAAAATATGATAGAAAATAGAGTAAATATCATGGGAAGGGAATAGGATGGAGGGAAACAGTTAACAATAGTAACTGTGAAAAAAATTTGAATCAGAGGCAAGACTAATGTAAGATGATAATGATTGATGATAATGATGGATTGATTGATGGGTTCATGATGATTGGAGGAAGATGAGGATTGATTGATGAGGAGAACTGACTGATGAGGATTGACTGAGGAGGAGGAGGAGGAGGAGACAGAGGATTGATGGATGATGATGATTGATGATTGATGATGATGATGGCAAAATGTATGATACTTTGCTGGGCTATTGTGAAGAAAATTCTCTGTCAAGTTAAAGATACTATATAAAAGTTATCTATTAGTGTTATTGCAATAATCAACCTCATGGGTTTATTGTAAGGAAAGCTCTCTTTAAATACTTCTTAAATTTAATTTGCTATTAAAAATGATGAGCAGGATACTATCAGAAAGATCTGGAGGGACCTGCGTGAGCTGATGCAAAGTGATATCTACTGTATACAAAATAACAGTAATATTGTAAGATGATCTGCTGTGAATGACTCAGTTATTTTCAGCAATACAATGATCCAAGACAACTTTGAAAGTCTTATGAAAAATGCAATCCATCTACAGAGAGAAAACTGAAGGTATCTGAATACTGATTGAAACAAATTTTTTTTTGTTAGTTACTTTATCAGTAACAAAAAAAATGATGAGCAGGATGCTATCAGAAAAACCTGGAAAGACCTATATGAACTGATTCAGAGTATAATGTATTGTAGGAAAAAGAACAGTAATATTGTAAGATGATCTGCTGTTAAGGACTTTGTTATTTTCAGCAATGCAATGATCCAATATAACTCTGAAGGATTTATGAAATTTGAAATCCGTCTACAGAGAAGAACTCATGGTATCTGAAAACAGAATGAAACATATTTTTTGACAGTTCCTTAATCTGAAGTTTTCTTTTTGTCTGTTCTCTTTCACAACCTGGCTAATGTGGAGATGTTCTGCATAACTACTCATTTATAATTTATATTGAATTGCTTGAGTTCTTGAGATGGGGTGGGCAGGGAAGGAGGAAAAGAAGCTGGCACACAAAGTTTTATAAAATTGATGTCAAAATTATTTTTATATGTAATTTGGAAAAATAAAATTCTAAATAAGCCATTAAAAATACAAACAAAAAATAGGATAGTTGAGTCATTCACAGTACTTCATCAAACAGTATTGCTATCTCTGTGTACAATGTTCTCTTGGTTCTGCTCACTTCATAATACATCATTTCAAACATGTCTTTCCAGGCCTTTCTGAAGTCATCCTGACTGTCATTTCTTATAGCACAATAATATTCCATCACCATATTATACCACAGTTTGTTTAGCTATTCCCCAATTGATGGACATTCCTTTGATTTCCAATTCTTAGACATCTCAAAAAGAGCCGCTATATTTTTTATTTTTGTGTAAATATGACTTCTCTTTTTGGGGATGTTTTTAGGGTATAAACCTAGCACTGGTATTGCTGGATCAAAGGGTATGCACAATTTTATAGCCCTTTGGGCATAGTTCCAAATTGCTCTCAAGAATGATTGGATCTTTTCACAGCTCCACCAACAGTGATTAGACCTATTTTAATGTATAAGTTCATTTACAAAACATCAGGAAGGAAAATGACAGAAAAGTACAAACCCCATTGTACCAAAGCAAAATAAAACAATACAAACAC
The DNA here is from genome assembly GCF_019393635.1 of Dromiciops gliroides. Taxonomy (NCBI): domain Eukaryota; kingdom Metazoa; phylum Chordata; class Mammalia; order Microbiotheria; family Microbiotheriidae; genus Dromiciops; species Dromiciops gliroides. The sequence goes on from NC_057862.1 coordinate 83,454,352, forward strand.
ACTGGAAATATAATGAACTTTCAAAGATCTTGGTCTATGAACTGACTAAATCAGACAATATGAAGAGAATTTATGGATAAAAATGAAAGGACAACAAATAGCCATGATAGAGGAGATGTGTTTGTGTTTCTTTATCAACCTATTCTCAAGACTGATGGAAGTTTCCACTTTTGAATTTGATAAAATGTCTGATCCTCTATATAAAGAGACTGAACAGTTATGTGAATGAAGACTAAAAGACCATCTAGACTGGAGGAAGTATACAGAGAAGAAATTCCTGTAGGAGATAATCCAAATTTTTAAACATTGTTTTTTTTAAAGGCAAATACTTTTGTTTGTTTTTTTTTAATGCTCCCATTTTCCCATACTGTATAAGCAAGATTTACACTAAGTGAAGATGGGCTAATAGAAAAAGGGGAGGGAGGATGGATGAACTTGGAGCCTGGCATGATGGAGCAAACCCCTTCCCCCCATGGTCACCATAGTATAGAAAGGTGGGGACATGTGCTCCAGACTCCAGACTCCGATCTCAGTAGCCCATCTTTATCCACTTGCTGGAAGAAAGGGAAAACACTTCTGAGAAGTGTCCTCCTCTTCATCCTTTTCACCTAGCTCCCTAGATTCTAGAGCCCTTTCCCAACATTCCCCTCTAAACAGCTTTAAAATTTAATTCTAAAGCAGGATAACAAAAAAAAAGCCTGGAGTGAGACATTTTTCCAGCTTAGGACAATTTAGGAGGACAAAAGGAGTAGTCACTGGCACCACAGTAGAAGTTGGTTGGGAGCATAACACTATAGTAACACCAGGGATGGTTCTTGAAGGTGAGTATAAGCAATAGCAGCAGTAGTAACAGAGGCAGTCACAGCCATACCAGGAGCTCTCATTGCCCAGAAACAGTAAGGGGATTGCAACTTGGTCAGAAAGAGATTCCAGGAATCCTGTGCTAACACTGGATTCAGTGACATTTGGCAATTCCACTGCCAATTACATACTTCTGGGTTGTAGTACTAGAGTGAGGAGGAGCATTTGTCACAAGGGAGCAAGGTTTCTACCTAGGTATTGGTTGCAGTTCCAGAGAGGAGAGAAGTTGTGGTAAGGTAAGATTAATATGCATACCTAGGTAAGGACCAGAGTGCAGACCATGAGAACAGTGAGCACACCTCTCCCCAGATCATACAACCTTGGGAACACTGAAAACTTATGGGCCTCTAGAATTAGTTATGAAAATAGTAGGGAAAAAGCCTGAAGCTCAGTATAGTTATTCCTACATCCATCCTAAACCCCAAAGGGAGCAGAGCAAAGTCCAAAGTCAAGAACTAGGTTGAGGAAATGAGGAAACAATGACAGAAATCAAAACTCTGACCATAAAAAGGTACTATGGTGACAGGGAAGCTAACAATAAATACAGAGAAGTACAATGTCATGAAAACAGATACAAGCAAAGGCTCGAAGAAAAGTTCAACACAAACACAACAGAAATTTCTAGAAGAGCTAAAAAAGTGATTTCAATAAACAAAAAACCCACCTAAACCTTAATTATTTAAAAAAAATAAATAAGAATCATAGAAGAAAAATTAGGAAATAATTAGAGTAACGCAGGAAAATTATAAAAAGAAAATTATAATTTGTTCAAAGAGGCTGTTATTGTTTGTCCTTTGTTCTCAAAGAAGACCATGATATCTGGGTCATGTCATGATTTTCAGTGAATTGGATTTAAGTGAGGAAGGTCTGTGTAAGGTCACCAATCTCACTCTCTCCTCCAGAGCCAGCTAGGTCCAGTGGCAAAATATATATACAGGGAAATTGGAGATGTCCTTAGATGTTTTAAGGCAATTAGGGTTAAGTGAGTTGTTCAGGGTCACACAGCTAGTAAGTGTCTAAGGCGAGATTTGAACTCAGGTATTCTTGACTCCAGGGCTGGCATTCTAGCCACTGTGCCACCTAGCTGCCCTGGTCAAAGAGGCACAAAAAATACTAAAGAAAATGATTCCTTAAAGACCAGAATTGGCCAAATGGTAAAAGAGGTACAAAACCTCACTGAAGAAAATAATTCTGTAAAAATTAGAATTGGTCGAATGGAAGCTAATGTCTCCATGAAACATCAAGAAACAAGAAAACAAAGTAAAAAAAAAATGAAGAACCCACATGACTAGTAAACTAGGTGGCCCAATCAAATATCAAGAGCGAGGGAATAACATGCAAAAACTTAGTGCTTCATTGGCATCTTACAGAATATTAAAAACTAAGAGAAACTCCTATCCAGCCTGCTGATTAAATTTTCTTTTCGCCCATTAGAATATAAATTTCTTGAGGGTAAGGACCATCTTTATTTCTTCTAGTATTTTGTATTTACAGTCTAGCACAGTACCTAGCACATAGTGAGTGCTTAACTTCTTGACTTCTTGACTAAGAAAGATTTATTGCTTGACACAGAAGAATTGTACAGGGTAAAAAGACAAGATGCTAATGATTTCCATTGGAAAAGAAAATACCTACAGTGATAAAAGCACATGCCCACCTAAGAAGTAAAATATGAGTTAAAAATTTCTATTTATTCTGGAAGAATGCACTAAAAGCAAAGTAAAATTTTGTCTAAAACAGGCTCACGACCAAATGAATTGGCCAACACATATTCTGCGTCTCCCCCTTTCCAATGGATTACTCCTTTCCAAACAGATTTTTTGTTGTTTATGATGATACAGCTTTAACTATAATAGGCAGAGTATTTTGGTCAAATGGGCATCAGAGGAAGGTCATTAGCATTCTCTCTAAAAAGACAACAGACTGTTGTAATTGTTTCATGCTCCCTATTGTGTAAGTTATGACTCTGCTGTTATTAAACTCCATAAAACTACATCTCTGCTGCGTTTGGACATTTTCAGCTACCCAAATTTTCCATCTCTAGATGTTAGCTAGGGGAGGTGGGGTATGGCAAAAACAAAATTTTGCCCAGGGGCTCCTCCTACATTCATTTGCTTCTTATAAAGCATGCAGCTTCCCTTCTCTCTCCTTTTTCTCCCTTGCTGTCTTCCATACACAAAGAAAACAATTTCCACATTCTATCATATATAAACAAACGCAGGCAGGAGGCTGCTCTACATTACCTGCAGGTGATTCTCTACCTTTGTGCCACCTCTATTTTTTTGTTTGCTGTACCTAGTTCTCCAGTGCATATTATTCAGCCATGGCTGTGGTGTATTTCATGATGTGTACTGCCTCCTGTGCTGTGATGGAAGAGACAATGGAGTGCAGTGAAAAGAAAACTGGACTCAGGATAAAAAGATTTCACTTCAAATTCTGTTGCAAGTTGTGTGAACTTGGTCATGGCAATTAATTTATGGACCTCAATTTCCTCATCTGTAACATAGAGGAGTTGGACTAGGTGGTTTCAAAGGTAGCATACAGTTTTCACACAATGATCCTGGCTTTCACAGGCACAACTTATTGAGTCAACTTAAGCAAGTCCCTTAACCTTAGGTTTCTGTATTTGTAAATGTAATAACAATATAATAATAATAATAATAACAAAAATAATAGCCAACATCTCAATAGTGTTTTTGTTTGTTTGTTTTTGGTTTTGGTTTTTGTAAGGGCAATGAGGGTTAAGTGCCTTGCCCAGGGTCACACAGCTAGTAAGTGTCATGTGTCTGAGGCCGGATTTGAACTCAGGTCCTCCTGAATTCAGGGCTAGTGTTTTATCCACTGTGTCACCTAGCTGCCTGTTCAATAATTCCTTAATGTTTTCAGAGCACTTTATACACATCATCTCATTTGAGCCTCACACTAACCTTGTGCAGCAGGTGTTACTATTCTACCCATTATACAGATGAGAAAACTGAGACAGCAGTTAAGCAGCTTATCTGAGGTAAGATTAGACTTTGGGTCTTCCTACTTCCAAGTGCTATATTATATCCAGTGTGCCCTTTAGCTTCCTGTTGCATATGGTTGTTGGGAAGAAAACATTCTGTGAGATTTGATAGTACTATTTAAATACTTCAATTAATATGTGACTTGTCAATGTGGGTGTTCCCTTCAACAGTACAAATTGACAGCCCATCAATACCTTTTCATCCTATGCCAATTTTATCCATATTCTCCAACAAATCCTCATAGTATGGGCACCAGTGTAGCCCTTGGAACACCCATTATGATTTCTCACTACGTTACCAGGAAACTGTTCCCTCTAGGTACCCATTTAATGATGATGATGACAACAACACTGATGATAGTAATAGTTAAATACTACTTATGTGTCACACATTGTGATAAACAATGTACAATGAATACCTCATTTTATCCTCACAATAATCCTGCTCTTAGGTCTCATTATCTTCTTATTTCACAGATGAAGAAACTGAGGCAAACAGCAGTTAAGGGACTTTCCTAGGGTCACATAATAAGTATCCGAGGCCAAATTTGAACTTAGATCTTCCTGACTATAAGCTCATCTTTATTCACTGCACAAGTGCTGCCCCTTGATGGATATCCTATAGACTATTTATCTTATACAGATCACTCTTGGAAATGAGTTGTTGCTTACTTATATTCATCATGCTTCTTTCTATTAACATTTGAGGCATTTGTACTTTCAAGTTTTCAGAAACTGTGGTATTTAATTGCAAGATTCACAACTATATAGTCTCACTGGGAGTCCACTGTATTAATAAAAAATTAGATTTGTGCAGAAGCACAGCTTTGGGATCATGAAAGTGCTGTATAATATGACTTGCTTTATTATTATTATTTGACTATTACAATTGATATAATTGTATGATCATATTATAAATAATAATTAGCAGCAATATATAATTATTTGTTGTTATTATTCTCATCTTCCATCCTCATATAAATCATTGGGGAAGAACATGTGAGATCAGGAGGAATACGGTTTCTGATCATTTTTTTAAAAGTTTTTTTCCCTGGGGCTATTGGGAGAATCAGGTCAAAGGGGCAAAATTAAAGAATTAAAAGATTTTGTTCCTTCTATAGATTTTTTGTTGTTGTTTAGTTGTGTCTGGACTGTTTGCGATCCATGGATCAGAGCATGCAAGCCCTTCTACCCTCTACTATCTCCTGAAATTTGTTCAAGCTCATGTTCATTGCTTCCATGATACTATCTGTCCATCTCAGCCTCAGCAATCTCTTTTCCCTTTTGCCTTCAATCCTTCTTAACACCAAGGTCTTTGCAATGAAGCCCCATTTCTCATTATTTGCCAAAGTATTAAAGTTTCAACTTCAGTATTTGACCTTCCAATGAATAGCCTGAATTAATTTAAGTATTGACTGATTTTATCTCTTTGCTGTCTAAAGAACTCTCAAAAGTCTTCTTCCAGCACCACAATTCAAAAGTGTCAGTTCTGGTGCTCAGCTTTCCTTATAATAGTCTGACTCTCAGAACTATATATTACTATTGAAAAACCATAGTTTTGACTATACAGACCTTTGATGGCAAAATGATGTCTGTTTTTTAGTATGATTTCCAGATTTGCTATAGCTTTACTTCCAAGGAGCAAGTGTCCTTCAATTTCATGGCTGTGATTGCTCTATGTAGTGGTCTATGAGCCCAAGAATATAAAATCAGACACTGCTTCCATTTCTTTTCCATTTGCCAGGAAGCAATGACACCAGTTAGCATGATATTAGCAGTTTTAAAGTTAAGCTTTAAGCCAGCTTTTATACTCTCCTCTTCCATCCTCATCAAGAGACTACTTAATTCTTCTTCACTTTCTGCCATTAGAGTGGTATTGTCTGCATATCTGAGATTGTTGGTATTTCTCCCAGCAACCTTATTTCAAGCTTTTGATTCATCCAGCCTGGCATTTTGTATGACGTACTTCACATATAAGTTAAATAAATAAGGTGATAATATAAAGCCTTCCCCCACTTTTTTCAACTATAGTTTGAGAGCTGGTATTCCTTACTGTTGGATTTAATTTTGAACAACATATGGCGGCAAAGCCCTGAAAGCAGACTTAAGTGCAATTTGGGTTTTTCTTCAGCATTTGCAGTCACCAACTGTGGGTCTTAATTCCAAGGGAGATAGTGTGAACAGCTGCTTTCTTTGGACAGACTCCAGGATACACACACACACACACACACACACACACACACACAGAACAAACAGCAAAGAACAAAAAATGGAATATAAGAGTTTGTGGTAAAAATGGCATCTGATGTTGCCTCTGTTGATGCCACAGAGTTAAACTTGAAATAATGCTTAGCATAAGACGAAAAAATTAAAAATCAAGGTTAGGGTTACACAGCCCAGAGTGAAGTAGGAGACTATGAGAGTGTACTGCATAAATATAAAAACATGGTAATTCTGGGTTAAATTTCAATTTTTGTTTGGTTACCTAAAGAAAATCCTGAATTTTCCAGTCCAATTGTTTGCACCACCTGAATTTACTATAGAATTACTAACCTGCAACTTTTCTTTGTACTATGTAAACCTGGCTTATACAAGCAGCAAAAGTAAAGATTCTGCTACTCCTTTCAGCAGCACATATATTAAAACTAGAATTACACAGAGAAGATTAGCATATTTCTGCACAATAAATAAAAGTTCTTGTATCTTCATATTTAAATAAAGGCTGTGACAGTTCATGTCAAATACAGGAATCATGGCTTGCAGACACTGATCAAGATGTTTTGGCATCTCAGGATGGCAAGGAAGAAAATATTGGCCTGAAGTCTTATGGATATGACTGAGAGATTGTTAACCTGAAAGAGGAGGGGAGATAGAATTCATTTATGGCTATCATATTTTCTTTGTTTCTGAGATAGGTTAGTTAAATTATTTATTTCTAGTTTTTAGTCTATTTTATATTTTCTAATATTGATTCATTTCATTTGAATTACCCATTTTTGACATATTATTGGTCAAAATAGTTCCTAATTTTTAAAAAAAATTTCTTCTGCATTAGTTATGCATTTTAATTTTTATGTAGGCAATTTGTTTTTCTTTCTTTCTCTTTAATATTATTAGCTATTAATCTGTTTTATTAGTTTCTCTCCTCCCAACCCTCTCAAAAAACAACTCCTAGTCTTAGTGATCAATGTAGTTTTTTTTCAGTTTTGTTAATCTCTTCTTTGATTTAAAAAAAATTATATTTTTGTTTAGTTGTGGTTTTCATGTCACTTTTTTAGTATTTTTTAAAAAATTCATGCTTAATTTATTGATCCATTATTTTTGTTTTTTATTGTTGTTGATGTAAATGTTTCCCCTAAAGACTTCTATAGCTATATTCCAAAGGTTTTGGTACATTGTCACATTATTGTCATTTTCTTTTATGGAATTATCTATTGCTTCTATGATTTTCCTTTTGACTTACCAATTATTTAAATTAAATTATTTAGTCACCATTTAATTTTGAATCCTTTTTTCAATGGCCTTTTATTGATTACAATTTTATTTCACTGTATTACTATTTCTGCTTTTCTGAATTTATTCAAAAGGTGTTCTCTAGCACATGGTCAATTTTTGAAAATGTTTCATATGCAGATAGAAAATATACTCCTATTCATTAATCAACATAGATCCTATCTAACTTTTAAAAATTTGTTTGGGTCCTAAATTTATTTATGGTTTATCTTTTTAAATTTGTCTAGGTGTATTATAGTGTTGTTGCTGTGTATTTCTCCCTGTAATTTGATTAATTTTTCCTTTCAGTACTTGGATAATATGACATTATATGTACCTCTCTCTCTCTGTCTATCTCCCCCTCCTCTGTGTGTCTCTCTCTGTCTTTCTCATCTATATGTATATCTGTATATACATATAGGGTATTGATATTATTTATCTAAGGTGCACCAACACAGAAGTGCTCTAATGCTAGCAAATTCTGAGCATCTACACACTACTGAAACAAAGACGGCTGTGCTGGCTCGGTCAGGTGCACCACATGCAAGACGGGTGCATTCCTAAAGACCTACTCTATGGCGAGTTAGCCTCAGGCCAAAGACCTACTGGATGCCCCCAGCTTCACTACAGAGATGTATGCAAGCGAGACTGAGGACTCTGGGAAATGGACCTCGGCAGCTGGGAGGAGATGGCCAAGGACCGTGCCCAATGGAGTTCAGTACTCAGGAGCAGCTTGTGTGCAGCTGAGATGGGCCTTCAAGCTCAGGAGGAAGAAAAACAAATGAGATGCAGGAACTGAGGGGCAATAGAGAATGCTGTGGCTCCGGTATCGGACTGCACCGCCACACTGTGGCTTGTGGCTCTTCAAGGCTCTGGTCCATTGTCATCCGCGACTGGTGGAAGCCTACTAAGGTGACTTTAAATACAATGTAGCTTTCCTGTTTATGTCTTTAACCATGTCTGATTTTACTGTTGCCTTCTCTGAGATCATGACTGCTAATACCCTGATTTTCTAGTCCAACTAATGCATATCTCTTTGTGAACTTTTATATTTAAAATATTTTTCTTGTAAATAACAGATTGTTGAATACTATTCTCTTTTGTTTTATGGGTCAGTTCATCCTCTTAACATCAGTTATTTATTTTTAATTTACTTATTTCCCTCCATCATATCCTCTTTTATTTTTTAAAATATCTTTCTCCCCACCCCTCGTTCTTACAAAGAAGAAAGTGGTGAAAGAGAAGAAATGTGATGAACTCCAGTGATCCAAATTAAAGTGATATTACTCAACTCCTGTCCCTCCTATCTTCTTATTGCTCAGATTCTGATCATTAACTTTTGTTTTCTTTCCTTTGATTTCCTCTTAATGACCTACCACCTAAATTTGGAATTTGTTTTGACTATGATTATTCCTTCCCATCTTCTTCTCTTCTTGAATCAGTCTTCAATCTTAACCCCTCTCTGTTTTTGACCATTTTTCTGTTTAATCTAATGTTGTGCTACACCAAACTCTATGTTCAAAACCCTTCTTTGTCTAGTGCGAAGAGTAAGAGTCATGTAATGTCTGCCCCACACCCTTTTTCCATATCTGTATACTAATTTTCTAATCTACCACAACTATGAGAAATAATGAGAAATCCTTTCTTTCTTCATTTTTTCCTTAGCATATGACCTCCCCCCCTTTCCATATTCTCTTTCCTTAAGGGCATCAAAATAAGACAGAAACAATCCCCCTTCAAAGCTCCCCTATTTATTTTATTTCTATCCTTCTGTCATCTTTGAAGATATTAGGGCCACTGAAGAGACATCTATCTTTTCTCTTACTATTAGAATATAAGCAATTTATCATTGATTGGCCTCTTCCAATTGTTTAAATGAATTTTCCTTTTTAGATTCTCTTGATTCCTGTATTTGAATTTTAGACATTCTACTCAGTTCTGATTTTTCATTAGGAATTGTTGAAAGTTTCCGACTCCATTAAAAAACACTTTTTTATTGGGCAGAATTATAATCAATTGTGGGATAAATTATTCTTGGTTGTAAGCCTTTATATTTTGCTTTCTTGACTATTGTATTCTTAAATTTACTCTTCTTTATAGTGCTTGCTGCCAAGCTCGGAGCTTGCTAGCTCCGAGCTTGGCAATTTAATTCTTTCTGTATACTTAATGTTTTTTCTTTTACTTAGAAGCTCTAAATTTTGGTATATGGCCTTTCTAAAAGCTTTCAGTTTTGGGGTTCCTTTAAAGAGGTGATTTGTAGCTCTTTTTATTTTCACTATTTCATTTTTATCTATTATTTCATTTCTTCCAGACACTCATTAGTCCCTTGAATGTTTTTTAATAGTATGATACATTCTAAATCTTTTGCCCCCTTAATTTCTACTTTTGAAAATTATTTCACTTGGCTATTCTTAGCCTTTTGTTCCTTCAAATGAAAATTGTCATCTTTTTCTAGTTTTACAAAGTAGTGGTCTGATTGGTAAAGTATTGTCTATAAAATTATTTAGATAGTATCATCATTATCATTATATTTGCACCAGTTCTTCCTTTATTTCTGTAAATATTGTTTTGTAATAGTATTCATATAAATTTCTAAGTGTGTCCTAAGGGATTGACTTACAGATATTTAATGAACTTTGTAGTTGTTTTGAATAAATTTGTCTCTTTAATCTTTCCTACTGAGGTTTGTAATAAGTTTATTTGAAAGTTGATTGATTTTGATGGGATTATTTTCAATCCTATTACTGTACTGAAGTTGTGAATTATTTAAATTAATATTTTCTTTGAATCTCTTCTGTTCTATAAGTAAAGTTTTACCTTACCTCCAAATAAAAACCAATTTTGCCTGATCTTTTTTTTCTATCCTTGATCAATAAGATTCTGTTTGTTGACTTAATATTATAGATAAAAATTCTAGAACTATATCAAATAAGCAGCAAAGCAATTATATCTTAGCTTTACCCTTGACATTGTTGAGAAAGCTTCTAGAATTGTTCATTTACAATAGCTATTGGAGGGGCAGCTAGGTGGCACAGTGGATAGAGTACCGGCCTTGGATTCAGGAGGACCTGAGTTCAAATCGACCTCAGACCCTTGACACTTACTAGCTGTGTGACCCTGGGCAAGTCACTTAACCCTCATCGGCCTCCAAAAACCAAAAACAAACAAAAACCCAACCCCCCCCAAAATACAATAGCTATTGGAAATATATGTACATGCACCTATAATATAATAAGGTAAGTTTCTTTTATTGTTATACTTATCATTTTAAACATAAATTAATGCTGTATTTTGCAAAGGTTCTTCCTGCAACTTTACATATCTATGTCATTAAATTTTTATTAATATAATTTCCTGTTTATTTTTTCTAACATTGAAAAATCTCTTCATATTTGATGCAAATTGTCTCGGTAGTATTGATTATTTTGGTATATGTGGTTGTATCTTCTTTGCTAGTGCTTATTACTACGTTTGCCTCAATATTCACTAAGAATATTTGGCTATCATTTCTTTGCTTTATTTCTCCATGTATTGAGTAATAGAATTATATTTGTTTCACAAAAATATTTGAAAAAGTATTGATTTTTTACAATAGATTTTCTATCATTGGTTCTAATTGTTCTTTTAAGATTTTTGGAATTCACATGCACATCCATCTGGACCCAGGGTGTGTGTGTGTGTGTGTGTGTGTTGTGTGTGTGTGTGTGTGAGAGAGAGGGAGAAGAGAGAGAGAGACAAGACAGACAGACAGACAGAGACACAGACACACGACACCACAGACGGACACACAGAGGGAAACAGGGATAGAGAGAATAAATTTATTATTTATGGTTTTCTCAATTTCTTTCCCTGATAAAGTTTTTGGATCTTTTTATTTCTTTTTCTCTAATTTAGGCATTTTTTTTTAATTTTTTGTAAACATTCATTCATTTAAATTTTCAATTTTGTCAGCATTAAATCTGGTACAATGATTTTAAATACAATTTACTTTGTATTTCCTTTAATTACTGTACATTTATTTTGAATTACCCTTTCTCATTTTCTTTTTATTTTGATAACTTTTTCAGCCTTCCTCTCTTCATTTCTGTCAAATTAGCTAACATGTTGTCTATATTATTAGTATTAAGAAAAGCTCTCAATATTAACTATCATCTTTTTGTTTTCTGTTTTCTTTATCTCTTCTATGATTTTCAGTACTTCTATTTTTGTGCATACTTCTATTTTTGTGCACACTTCGGGTGTTACTAATTTGGGTGAGTTTCATCACATTCATGCTCACAAGATTTGTCATTTATGTTCCCGCAATCAAAATCTTGTTATAATTTTTTTTGTCTTTTCCCAAACCTCTATTTTTTGGGAAAATAAAGGCAGAAATAATGGAATAAAATCAGCACTGGTATCTGTAGTTTATATTGTACTGGAACAGTCCATAACCAGTCTTAATTCCTCCCTCTTTTTCTCAGCCCAGAGGCAAATAGTTGGGTTTCATACCTTTCCCCCCTATTTTTGGTGGGAATCATCTCTTAATTCTCATTCCTTCTTATCCCTATCCCTACCCAGTCTCTTATTCTTTTTATTGTATTTCTACCACAATACTCCTTAAAAACAACAACAAAAATAAAAACAGCAACCAAAAATTTCCTTTGCTTGGCTCAATAACAATGAAATTCAAGAGGTACCTATTTTTCCCACTTCCATCTCAATGCTGAATAATCTTTGGTGCTCATGCTAATAGTAAGCTCTCTCCCCACCCCCACCCCTCATACACACTTTTTCCCTTGGATCTTTCTTAACTCTAAACTTTTCTCTCCTTTTTCCCCTCACTGACAACTAGAAATGGTGAGATTTTAAATGTACATAGTGTAGTCTCCTTTCTAGATTTAGACACTTGATCATATTTTATCTCTTTCCATTTCAAACTTGTTCATCTTTCTAGGTTTCTGTTATTCATCATCAATCAATCCCCATCTCCATCAATTAATCCTCCTCATCAATCAATCCTCATCAATGAATTCTCATATTTATCCAATCATCATCAATCCATCCATCCTTCAATCATCCATCATCTTCTTACATTAATCTTGCCTCTACTTTAAATTTTTTCACAGTTACTATTGTTAACTGTTTCCCTCAATCTTAATCCCTTCCCCATGGATATTTATTCTATTTTTCTACTCTCCTTTCACCCTATTCCTCCTCAAATTGTTTTTCCTTCTGACCTGTCCCTCTCCCCCAATCTGCCTTTCCCTTCTCTCCCCCTCCCTCCTTATCCCCTTCTCCTTCCCTACTTTCTGCAGAGTATATAGATTACTCCACCCTGTTGAGTATGTATGTTATTCCCTCCTGAGCCAACTCTAATGAGATTTAAAGACTTTGAGCCAATCTCTGAATGAGTGTAAGGCTCATTCCCTGTCCCATTCCTCTCCCTTCTCTCCCCCCACTCCATAAACCCTTTCCTGCTTCTTTCATGTGGGATTTCATCCCAATCTACCTCTCCCCTTTTGCACTGCACCCAGTGCAATCCTCTCACCTCTCAATTTTACCTTAAAAGATTTCATCATGGGGCAGCTAGGTGACATAGTGGACAAAGCACCCACCCGTGACCCAGGAGGAACTGAGCCCAAATTCAGCCTCACACACTCCCCTGTACAAACCCTGGCATACCACCCAACCCTGACTGCCCCACAAAACAAAACAAAATGATAAATAAAAAATGCTTTAAAGAAATCAACCCTTCATAATCACTCCCCCCCCCTCCCCGTGTCCTCTGTCTAAATTTATTGCTATCATCTGCCCTCTAATACTGAGAAAGTCTTATGCATTAGATTCTATCATCTTCCCATGTAGGAATGTAAAACAGTTTAACCTTTTAACATCCCTCTTGATTTCTTTTTTCCTTATTTATGTTCTTTATGCTTCTCTAGTGTTCTGTATTTGACAGTAAACTTTTATATTCAGTTTCAGGTCTTTTCATATCATGAATACCCTGAAAGTCCTCTTTTTTCATTGAAGTCCCATTTTTGCCCTGAAAGATATATACACTTTTGCTGGTAGGTGATTCTTGGTTGTCATCCAAATTCCTTTGCCCTCTGGAATATCATATTCCATGCCCTCTGATTTTTTAATGTAGAAACTGCTAGATCTTGTGCTATCCTGACTGGTGCTCCATAGTACTTGAATTCTTTCTTTTTGTCAGCTTGTAATATTTTCTCCTTGATCTGGGAGCTCTGGAATTTGGCTTATAATATTCCTGGGAGTTTTCCTTTTGGGATCCCTTTCAGGAGGTGATTGGTGGATTCTTTCAATTTATATCTTACCTTCTCTTTCCAGAATATCAATTCTCCCTGACATGTCTCTTGGAAGATGATGTCTAAGATCTTGTTTTGATCATGGTTTTCAGGGAGTCCCTATAATATTTCAAATTATCTCTCCTAGATTTATTTTTACAGGTCAGCGTTTTTCAAGAAGATATTTCATATTGCTGTCTATTTTTTTTAATTCAATTTGGTTTGCTTTATTGTGTCTGGTTTCTCATTAAGTCATTAGCTTCCATTTGCTCAATTCTAATTCTTTGTAAGTTAGTTAGTTTGTTTTGCTGGGCAATGAGGGTTAAGTGACTTGCCCAGGGTCACACAGCTAGTGAGTCTCAAGTGTCTGAGGCCGGATTTTAACTCAGGTTCTCCAGAATCCAAGGGCTGGTGCTTTATCCACTCCACCACCCAGCTGCACCCTCAGTCCTAATTCTTAGACCATTATTTTCTTCAGAGGGCTTTTCCATTTGGCTTTTCAGGCTGTTGACTTTTTTTCTCATGACTTTTCTGCATCACTTTCATTTCTCTTTCCATTTTTTCCTCTACTTTTCTTCCTTTATCTTCAAAGTCCTTTTTCAGCACTTCTATGTCCTGAGACCAATTGATATTTTTATTGGAAGCTTTGGATATAGGGGACCTGACATTGCTATCTTCTTCTGAGAGTGAACCTTGATCTTCCTTGTCACTAAAGAAACTTTCTATTGTATGCATCTTTCTCTGTCTGCTCATCTTGCTCACCTATTTCTTAACTTTTTAACTCCTTCTTAAAGTGGGGCACTGCTTCCAAGCTGCACTGTCCCAAGTTTCAGGGGGTCCAGGGTAGTACAATATAAGGAGTCGCAGGTTCTTTACTTGCTTGGCCTCTGCTCTGGTCTGTAAATAAACCCCAGGCCTCCTACTTGATCTTCAAACCAGAAAACCAAATTTTTGTTTCACTGGGTTTGATTAGCTTCAGTGAGCCTGCACCCTCTTCTACCTGGGCTGCCACCACTTAAGGCTGCTTCCCTGGTGTCCCAGCAGGGGTAAATCAGCCAAACTCTATCTCAGTGCCAGCAGAGACCCCTGTAATCTCCACTGGCCAGCTGCTCAACCCTCTCACCAGACTGTGAGCTTAGTTCCCAGAAGAAGCCAGTCCTGCAGCCATTCAGAGGATCCAGAGGTCTTTTTCTCTGGCACAGCCTTGCCTGGGGCTGGATTTGTTGTCAAGCATGACTGTGGGGATGGGTTCTACTCCTGCCCCCGGCACAGTAGACACCTCCTGTTGCCCTTCTAAGATGTCTTTGGTTGGAAAAATAATCTCACTCCATTCTTTTGTGGGTCCTGTGGCTTCAGGTATTGTCTTATCACATTATTTGAAAGATTTGGAGTGATTTGGGGGAGATGTCTTCTGCCATCTTGGCTCTGCACAGGAAGTCTCCAATTGTTTTTGATAATAGATATTGCACATGTTTTTTAGTTTTACAACCTTCTGACTGTTCTAATAATTCTTGTTTATGTTTCTTCCATTCTTCCTTTTTAAATGCCTAGTACTTTGTTAATTATTCCATCTTTTGTTCCAAGGTTTTTATTTCTTTTAAGTTTATCATTAAGAATTATATATTATTGCATATTTCTTAATTCTATTTATATTATCTAGGTCTTCCAGAGTCCTTGTAACCAATCAATTTCCCTTTCAGGGGCTTTACTTTTAGTTATAACAGAAGCAGTCTTTCTTTTAGGAAGTTTTATCTTGGGATTCCATAAAAGCATAGGAGGTCTTGGTTGTATTAGGAGTTTTCCTGTGCTGTTTGTTTTCTTCCCCCACCCCAAAACCCCACTATTTTTTGTGAGTTTTCCCTATGGACTTTTCATTTCTCTCTAATTTCTTGGTCTTGTCTTATTGCTATAGATATCATTTTCTGTTCTATTTCAAATAATAATAGGGTAGAAGGAGAATCTTTACTTGACCCTTGAACTCAAAAGCAAACTTCCATTATTTCTCCTATAGAAATAGTAGTATTAACCACTGGATCCAGCTAGATGTAACTAGATGGTGCAGTGAATAGAATGCTGGGCTTGGAATCAGGAACACTCATCTTCATGAATTCAAGTCTGGCCTCAGACACTTACTAACTATGTGACACTGAACAAGTTACTTAACCCTATTTGACTCAGTTTCCTTATTTATAAAATGAATTGGGTAAGGAAACAGCACACTGCTCCAGTGTCTTTGCCAAGAAATCACCAAATAGGGTAACTAAGAGCTGAACACAACTGAAAAATAACTGAACTGGTTCTAAAAGCATAGTAGTATACTGGAAAGAATTCAAGACTTGGACTCAGGATAAGCTGCGCTCCAAACATGTATTGAATTTAATTCAACAAATATGAATTGAGCTTCTATTATGTACCTGTCACTAGGTTCTGGGAATAGAAAGACAAAAATAAAAGCATCCTTACCCTCATGAAGCTTAAAATATAATGGGAAGAAATGTGTACTGATAAGCAAATTGAAAATATATACAATGAATACAAAGTAATCAGGGAGGGGAAGAACCAAGAAATGGAGGAATCAAAAAATGTCTTATGCTGAAAATGCCTCTTGAGCTGAGTCTTGAAGGAAAGCTAGAAATACCAACAGGGAGAGAGGTAGAGAAATGTCATACAATATATGGGGAGGGGGGTAAACTGGGCAAAGTCATGGATATAGGAGATGGAATATTGTATACATAGGATGGTAAGTAGGCTGGTCTGAGTGAAGTGGAAGGTTAATGTAAGGGAATAGTGGGTGCTAAGGCTGGAGAGAGCATTTGGGTCCATACAATGGAGGGACTGGAATGCCAAGGTTAAGAGGTTTTACTCTATGGTCAATAGGAGTTCTATGAAAGCTTTTGAGTCCTGTAGATGATAGGGTGATGTGTGCCAAGGCCTTTTAAAGAAGATTAAATTGGGCAGCTAGGTGGCACAGTGGATAGAGCACCGGCCCTGGAGTCAGGAGTACCTGAATTCAAATCTGCCCTCAGACACTTAACACTTACTAGCTGTGTGACCCTGGGCAAGTCACTTAACCCCAATTGCCTCACTTAAAAAAAATAAAAATAAAGAAGATTAAATTGATTGACCTCTGGTGGTAAATTTATATTTTTCCTAAAAACATTGTGGTTTAGGCAAATGGAAAAGACCAACCAGGTCACCTTGGTGATATGGTAATCAGAACAGAGTTGTGCATTTTATAGTATAGACACTTGATAAATATTTATTGAACAAATTCATTTTTCTTAGATATCAAGGTTTATAATCTTAGTCATCTTTAACTTTTTTCCTTACACTCCATATCTAAGTGGTTCCTAAGTACCCATATTAGTCTCATCTATCACCTCCCTTACCATTTCATCATGCCATGATCTAGTTTTAAAAAAAGACACATAAAAAATCCATTGCTTTTCACATGGAGTACTTCAAACAATGCACTACCCTACATCTAGACTATTTCCTCTCTAATACATCCTCCACATGCATAACCAAGTCAATTTTCCTTAAAGCTCCATTCTGATATGTCTTTCCTTTAATTAACAACCTTTGCTGGCTCCTTACTGCCTAATGAATTGTCTCTAAATGCTTGATTTCTTACATTTAAGACCCTCCACAAAGTGGTTCAAAGAATTTTGTTGAATCTATAATAAGATGAGTCATTTCCCCAATTGATAAAGAAATCAAAACAATTTATAATCCTATGAAGAAATGCTCAAAATCATTATTGATTAGGGAAATACAAATAAAAACAACCTTGAGATATAATTTACAACCTAACAGTTTTGGATAAAATGGTTGAAGGAGAAAGTGACAACTGTTTGAGAGGGTTATAGATTTAAGACACTTCACAAAGGGCTCAAACCTATCTCCCCAGTTTCATCTCATATCATTTACTTTGGCACACTCTAAATTCTAGCCAAGTGTTCCGACTCTCTGTCTCCTATTCTCCTACTATCATCTTCTTTCTCTTTGTCTTTGTTCTCAACCTTCCTCCAGGCCCAGAATGGATTTTTTCCTTCACCATTGTCTATTGAAATATTTCCCTTCTTTAAGACCATGCTCAGGTACCACCTTCTCTAGGAAACTGTCCCTGGTACTGTACTCCATCTTAACCCCCATTAAGGAAAATTTTTTAAATTATTTACCATCCTTATTTTATTATAATAACGTGCATATGCATCTCTTTTTGCATCATGCTATCTCATATTTTGGGACAAATTATTCTCCCCGTTAAAATATAAGGTCTTGAGAGCAGAGGCTATATTGGATCCCACCACTTCACACAGTAGAGTTTCTTGAATTGAACTGGATCCTGAAAGATTATTGCCTATTCTCTTGTAGTTTTGAATTTAACAAATCTAAAGTTACTTTCAGTAATAAAGTCTTTGAAAGATGCTGGAACTAGCATGTCACCAGAACCTTTTACAATTAATTATGTGAGAGAACAGCATAATTGATATTTTTTTGCTTCACAACCTAGTCTGAAATTTCGTTTCTCCCTATATCCAGGAAAGTATCAGGGTGAATCACTTTGGAGCTGGTTACTGTCTGTTCACTATGGTATTTTGTATCCTCATCAAAAAAAGAAAAAAAAAACCAAAACTGTAACTGAAAGATTTTGTCAGCTTGAAAATGTATGTATGACTTTGACTTGTCTTAAAATCCAAACTCCAATTTACCATGAATCTCTTGGTGAGTGGTGAGGCAGGTCCAGATAATTTGAGTAGAGGCCACCCTCATGAACCATACCCAAACTGACCAGCTAATAATTCACATCATTTCTGAATTTTTAAGTTTTCAAAGCATTTTCTTCTTGACAACCTTGTGAAGTAGGATTTATCACCCCCTATTATGCAGGTGATAGTATTGAGGTTTAGGGAGTGCCTTGCTCTAAGATCATTCAGTTTGCAAGTATCAGAAGTAGGATTTGAACCGAAGTTTTCTGACTCAAAATCCAGAGCTTTTTCTACCACATCAAGTTTCTCCTATTGCTCTTTCATCTTTGTCTACTTCTCTATTGTTTTCATCCTAATATCATCAATTCATTTATCAAGCTCTGAAAATATCTTCTCCAAAACATCTCTCAAATTCAATCCTTCTTTTTTATTTCCAAATCCCCATTATCCTATTCAATGATTCAATCAAACAAGGATTTACAAAATACCCAATATGGGCAACTGCTGGGGACACAAAAGCAAAAATAAAAGCAATCTCTACTCTCAAGGAGTTTATACTCTAATCAAGAACCACTGTACTCCTGAAATGCTATGGCTGTTGCTGGCTTCCCTACCTAATAATATTTCTTGCTCTAGTATGAATATTTAAATCTGCTCTCTCAAATACTGTCTTCTATACATCACCCTGATTTAGGAACCTACTTGAACTTCCTTTTGCATACCATTTCCTTGTCCCTACATTGCAAGGGATCTTTAATCAAGTAGATCCCTTACATATTCCACCTACCTCACCACATCCTTTCCAACTAAGCCAGTCCCCATCTCTAATCCAATACCATACCCCCCAACCCCACCTCAAGTGGCTTACTAATACCTTCTCTGAACATCAGTATCTAATTGGTATTGCCTTACTTCTCCTCTCCTCAGTCTTGCTATTTATCACTTCCTTTTTGTAAAGCTACCTCCAATCCAAAGACTCCCTTGGATAATAATTGCTCCCAATTCTGACATCTTCTCAACATTTATATATTTGATTTGAGTTGGGTCCTATTTCTTTTGTTCATTTGTTGCTTTATAATTATCCCATGTCATTTCCTCTGTCTGTAAATATCAGTGAGATGCAATGATGAGAGAACTAGATTGAGAGAATAAGGAGATCTGTGTTGCGATACTGATTCTGCTACTCACTATCAATGTGAGCTTGGGTGAGTCATTTAAACTTTGTAGGGCCTCATTTTCCTTTTCTGCAAATTGAGCAAGTTGGGCTAGCAGAGCTGTAGGGTTCTGTCTGCTTCTGGAGCTATGATCTTCTGATCCTCTGGGGTTTAATTTTCATTGTTTCTTGATCTTTTAATAAGTAGCTTTTTTTTTTTTTGGTGAGGCAATTGGGGTTAAGGGACTTGCCCAGGGTTACACAGCTAGTAATTGTTAAGTGTCTGAGGCTGGATTTGAACTCAGGTACTCCTGACTCCAGGGCCAGTGCTTTATCCACTGCGCCACCTAGCTACCCCTGTTTCTTCACCTTTAAAATGATGAGGTTGGGTCAAATGGTCTCTACAGTCTCAGATGGCTTCAAAAGATGATTTTGACTCCATCATTGCCTCTGAGGACTGGGACTATCTGTGCTACTTATGCACATCCTTCAGCACCTACTGTACTAGTTTGTTCTGTCCCCACTACATCAGGAACACACACACACACACACACTCACACACACACACACACACACAATGTTTGACAAACTCACCATTTTCAAGAGAACCAAGTTAGGCTTCTCAACTTTTAGAAACAGCACAGAAATCACAGAAACATAAACTTCTCAAGTTGGAGGAGAGTTTAGAAGACACTTAATCTATTCTCCAACCCTATGCAGTAATCTTGTCTATAATAGCTCTGAAATAGAGGTTTTACATTTTTCTTTGAGCATCTCCACATGACAGGGGGTCCAGTAGATCAAATTTCTTTGGCATTGGTCATTAAGCCTTCACTAAAGTATTTGATTTCTCATTGATAAGACAGAACTTCTTAAAGGTCACACCAAGAGAAAGAAAGCAAGGCCTGACAGGTTCTATACAATGAAAAAGCTTCTAATACATGTCCAGTGATGACAGACTATCTTCTACGGGTCAGCCTACTTAAGTTTGGAGAGACCAGTCACCAAAGGGTTTGGTCAACAGATAATTATTATTATTATTATTATTATTTATAGACATGGAGGGTTTGCATACATGGGGATGGAATAGCCACACCATGGAAGCCACAGTCTTTTGAGTATTAAAACTGATCTTAAGAGATTTTCTCACAAAGTTGAGTTATTCTAAATTCCATCAAGCATTTAGTAACAAATTTAAATAAACTTTTAATGAGTCTCATTACATGTGATGCTTTAGCATTGCAACCTCCTATAAAACTCTGATTTACAATCTCAAGTTAATGGCATTGCGTGAAAATTCCTAGCATTTTTTTGGATGGAGTTCTCATTAGCACACTTCATTCCTTTCAACAATATCTCATATTTACTAGTTGAGTGACTTTAAAATAATCATGCTAGATTAATGAAACACATGTCAGTGAGAATTATGAAGTAGGGAAGGGGAGAGAGCAGACAGGATGGCATAGAGGATTCAGGACCAGTCTTAGAGGTAGGATGTCCTAAATTCTCAAAATGCAGTTGCTGATATATAATGTCTGTGTGACTCTGTAGCTAGTCATGGATTTATTCAGTGTCCCAGGTGAGTCTGTAAGACCATATATTTCTGAAGATCTGCATTAAGGGAGGGAATTTCCACACCTGAGAGTTTCCAGTCCTGATGAAATCATCATAGGTATAGGGAACAAAAAGGATCAAAGACTACAGGAGAATGAAAAAAAACCTGGAAGAGCTTTGGTGCATTTTCAAATAAGAATGGAAGCCCTGACATTAGGTCCTGAGAAGTAATTTGTAGAAGAAGTTTGAACAGCCTAAATAAATGAGTTTGAAACCTTATTTATTGAAGGAGAATTATTTTCAAAGTAGTTTCCCCCCGTATTCTGCTTCCAGTGATCAAGAAACAGATACTATTTTCTTTCCTGTTAGAAGGGACAGATTTTAGCCTGTGATTTTCCAAGTGACTTCCATATGTCATGTTTTGTTTATAGGACACAGAATGGAACCTATAGCAAGAATACTACTCTGAAATGAGTGGGCCTGGGTTCAATATTCTGCCTCTGATGATTACTACTTTTGTGAACTCAGACTAGTTATGTAATGCCATGGACTTGTTTCTTCAACTATAAGAAGAGGGGGTTGGGCTAGGGAGTCTTTGAGTTTTCTTCGATCACTAGATCTAGGATCCTTTGGTATTGAAATTCCTTCTATAAAAAGCGAAGAAATGTAGTATCCTAGTTGGTCAATGTTAGGGACTATGGAAAACATATAGCCTTATACTTTTTTTTGCAGGGCAATGAGGGTTAAGTGACTTGATCAGGGTCACACAGCTAGTAAGTGTCACGTGTCTGAGGCCGGATTTGAACTCAGGTACTCCTGAATCCAGGGCCGGTGCTTTAACCACTGCGCCATCTAGCTGCCCCCCTACTAATATTCTTAATGAAGAGGTTCTCAATTTTTGTGTGTAGATCACAATTTCCATAAGATACTATATAGGGGGTATCTAATGGTAGTATAGTGATGTTTTCTCATTAACCTTTTTTTTGAATTAATAAAATCTGAGATTCTCTCCCACACACCACACCTTTGGTATTTTTCCTTCTTTCGAGTATTTTTGCATATGCAGCATGCATCATAAAATCACCCATTTGTTCATGGTATCATTGATGATAAAAAAGGCATTTGAATTACATGGAAGTGAAACATCATTCTTAAAGGCTCTGCTCCAATAAAGTATTTACCCTCCATATGTTAAAATCTAAATAATTCCCTTGAAATCTGGAACCAGTGGGGTCATTTCTACAATGACCCACTGATTATTAATATTAGTATAATATTAATATCAGCATCAAGGGATAAAATATCACAATTCCAGATGTTCTTAAGGAAGAAATAGAAATGGTTTCTGAGGAGAACAAAAACAGGAGAAGCCGTGTTTTGGATCAAATTAGATTCAAATACTTAGTCTACTTTGGCTGTTTCTTCCATTTTGTTCTCTCAGGACCATTTCTATCTATTCCTAGGATTCTGGTGTTTTAGCCCTTGATATTGGCTGTTAGTAACCAATGGATCACTGGACAAAATTGCCTCAGTCATTCTGTCTTTCAAGGAATTTTGTATGATTTTGATACATTGCACAGTAATATCTTATTAGATTAAGATTTTAAGATGGTGTTTCTCTCTATATAATCCAAATGTCTTTTTATTATCAACAAATCAAGAACAAGTGGGATCTTCTTTCTGTATATCTTTCAGTTAACTTTGTGACTGTAAATTTATCATCTGCTCTGGAATACAATTTGTGAAAGCATATATGTTCCCTATTCATAACTTCAAGTATACTCTTAACATATGGATAGCTTATGTTCATGAAATTTTTTAAAGATGTAAAATAGTCTATAGGCCAGTGGTCATTAATGTTTTCTCAGTGACTTTTCAAAATTGTAAACAATAAGTCTTCAATTTTTCAAGCTTTTAAAAAGATGTCTATTTTAATACTTGATCCGTCAGTGCTCACAAAATTTCATTCCCCTCTAGCATGCACTTGCACTTTATAATTGGTCTGGCCCCAGCTCCCCTTTCCATCTTTACTTATTTATTTTTACTGTCAATTCCACTTCTTTATGAAGCATAATCAGGGATTATAATATTAGACTTGCAATATAACTGGATCCACCAAACTTGATGCTGAAAGAAGATTGTTATAAAATCTTTACATATATTTTCCACTTTTTCAAATCTTTGTTGGTCTCCATCCAATTTTCTCATTAAATTCCCAGAGAGGATAAATTTATTTCCTTCGGTCTCTTGACAATGCCTTTAAAACATATCCTGTCCCTCCATTGCTTTTTACTTTAAAAGAAAGCATTACTACTCTTTAAGATTTTACAAAATAACTTTACATTTTTAAACTAGAGTTACCCTTGGTGACATATTTCTCCATTTCCCAAAGCAATGAAGTGTTTGCTCACAGTAGCAGTTTTAGTCTATTTTAGTCTGCTTGTAGTGTTTGATTTAAATGAGTAAAGTTTGTTAGTAAATAATGTCTGTTTTTAGTTCACTTTCCATTTTTCAGCATGTACAGTTTATTTCAACAGGTTAGGTTGGAGTTGCATCAACTGAATTATCTTCATCTCATTTTATAATTTTTTCTAGTTTCATATCAATTTGGATCTTTGTCCATGCAAACTACTGATATGACTGTAGAAGATGGCTAGTACTCCACATCAGTAGGGAGGGATTTCACGCCTCTTAAAATATAATCAATTTCATTTATTAATAATTTAATTTAGTTCTTTTCATGTTCAGCACCTCCAAATCCCTTCTCAAATAATATACATAGATGTATATATGTAATATATGTGTGTGTGTATATTCTATATCTTATATATAATATATATTGTGTGTGGCTTCTACATAGTCAGCATTCCTTTAAACTCTCCCCCTGGGATCCAACACATTTTTCCACCATATTCCTTATAATGTACCTTTGTATGAAGATCTTGTATATCAATGTTGATTTCCTTTGGAGGATTCTTATGAGCTTTGCAGAATTTCACTACCTTCTCCTCATCCACACCTGATACTGGCACATGAAGGGAAAGAAGAAAATAAGCACATATATGTATCTCCTATGAGCAGGCATTTTGTTAAATGCATACAAATATCTCATTTGATCTTCACACAACAACCCTCCCAGGTGGGTGCTTTTATTATACCATATTACAGGTGATGAAACAGAGGCAAAGCCAGAAGTTAAGTGACTTTCCCAAGGTCAGACAGCTAGTAAATGTCTGAAGCCATATTTTAAATCAAGTCTTTCTGGCTCGAGGTCCAGCACTTTATTCATTGTGCCACTTAGATGCCTATATATGCTGTAGTTATTTCCACAGTTATGGTTTTGTGGTTTCTTTTTTTTTTTCAGGGCAACGAGGGTTAAGTGACTTGCCAGAGTGACACAGCTAGTAAGTGTCAAGTGTTTCGAGGTTGGATTTGAACTCAGGTCCCTCTGAATCCAGGGCTGGTGCTTTATCACTGAGCCATCACAGTATATGTGTGTGTATATATATATATATGTGGGTGTATATATATACATAATACATAATATACACATATATACATATATATACATACATACATACATATATACATTATATACATAAGGAGGAAGGTATGTAGAAGAAACTGTCCAGATTTTAGTACCTCTCTGGAGCATAAAATTGTTATAGTATTGATAAAGGGCTGTTATCTATGCTTGAGGAGAAATAGCTATGGGGGGGGGTGTTACCTAGTTGCGGCAATTACAAGATTACAAAGGAACCATTGGTCACACCTCAGATACTGATGGCACATGGGAAGTATTATCAAGCAGAACGTCTTTGCTCTTGGAAGAAAGTGATAGGTAGCTATTGCTTTATTACTTGTCCTGGGTTGTTTCCCTGATACTACTGGGATCTGAAATATGTCTCTCTCCCCCTGCATTGTCAGACCCATTCAGAGAAATTGGGTCTCTATATTATATTGAGTGAATTGGCACTATCAAGAAGGCCACTAAATATGTTTAAGCTGAGTCTCTGCTAGGAAGTTGCAAGCACTGATTCCCCAAATCTTTCCTGAACTTGTTGCTGTGTGTGCAGATCTATCCTGATGATTATCCCTAATGATTTAAAAGGAGGGTCTGATCTTCTTTGGCAGTGCCCATGACAAAGATGCTACAAACTTACTAAATCAGACTATAATGGAAAAATCAGTGACCTGGAAGTCAGAATACCAAGTTCTGGTCCGATCATTTGGCCCTTCTACCTTCTTATGTAACTTTGAATGAGCTGCTAAACTTTGGTTCTTTTTTCTATGTGTAAGTGGGGAGGGCTTGGTGTGTGGAGAGGATGATGAAGGTGGTAATTGTTCAATCTGAGGAATTCCCCCAATCAACCTGATGAGATTTAGTATGTGGAGGCAACTGAAGGCCCCTTCTCTTGGAATATAAGTACAAGCCCTGTACCATACTGATTGGATGTCAGAGCATTGAGCTGCCTTCTGTTACTTGATGACTGAGGGTCAGTTACCTATCTCTATGGCCTATAAAAGCAAGTTGTAGGGGCAGCTAGGTAGCGTATTGGATAGAGCACTGGCCCTGGATTAGGGAGGACCTGAGTTCAAATCCAGCCTCAGACACTTAACACTTACTAGCTGTGTGACCCTGGGCAAGTCACTTAACCCCAATTGCCTCACCAAAAAAAAAAAAAAATTAAAGTGTGAAAAGCAAGTTGTGAGGTTCATCTTGATCCCCTTTCCCTCTCCATTTTAGGACTTCTACTTCCCCCCTTTCTTTTGGAGGAGTGTGGCAAGGAGAGGGGAGAGGATTTCTTCTTTCCCCTGTCTACCTACCCAGGAGCAATAATGGCAAAATTATAGCCCAAGCACATGGCAGATATGTGCTTGAACATGGCTTGGCTGAGAGGATAATGGACAATGTTCATGCACCTTAATGTTTCTGGGGATTTTTGAGTTAATTTGTGATTGGAGAAAGATGATCTTCTCTACATAATTCCTGCACATTGTAAAGCCAGTGGGTTACTTTAACGTCAGAGGCTCCTAGATCTATTTTTAGGAGACACCTTAAAGGTTGAGAATAAGAAGGTGCCTAGGTGGCAGCTAGGTGGCGCAGTGGATGAAGCCACCGGCCCTGGAGTCAGGAGGATCTCAGTCAAATCCGGCCTCAGACACTTAACACTTACTAGCTGTGTGACCCTTGGGCAAGTCACTTAACCCCCAATTGCCTCACTAAAAAAGAAAAAAAAGTGCCTAGTCCAATTCTTTCATTTTACCAAATGAGAAAGCAAAAGGCCACAGAGGTTATGTTTCTCATCCAAGGTCATTCAGGTAGTAAAGTGTAAGTAGAGTTGGACTTTCGAACCTAGTTCCCTTGATTCCAAAATCTTTCCAGTGTAGTACAGTTCTGATGAAAAAAAGTTTTGCTTGTTCAGCTACCAACAAGGTATGTTTTGTCTTCCATGGGATGTACTACAAGTATTGAGGAGACTGACTGTACATTTGAGTCAGATTCTAAAGGTCAGGGGAGGATTGAAATAAGTGGATAAAGGGAGAGAGTAAAAGAAGACAGTTCAGGCATAGGAAACAACATGAGCATAGACTCAGAGGTGGGGAATGGAAGAAATGGACAGAGTGCTATGAATCATCTGGTTTGGCAGGAATGGAGAGAGTATTAGGTGAAAAAAGATAACCAGGTGGCAGGAACCTTGATTTGTAGGCAAAGATGCATCATTAGAGAGGTTAGGGGCCTTGAATAAATATGACAAACATTTTATGCCAGGAGGACGTTTAAACCTAGTGATTCTTTGAGCTGGGTGGGTTTGATGTAATCTGCCCATGTTCAACTTGGCTTCTGTCCCCATTGGCTATGAATTTTAAAAAGGACTCATTCCTGGATGATTTTCTTGGGAAATGGTCTCTATGACTTAAATCCTTTTCTAAATCACATTCTTTAAAAAGATTTGCTAACACCCTTTTTGGGAAGACCTCTGAATGGAAACTTGATGAATTATATGCATTTGGGAAATCAATTAGAAAAGGCAATTCTTGCCAAC
Organism: Dromiciops gliroides; assembly: GCF_019393635.1. Taxonomy (NCBI): domain Eukaryota; kingdom Metazoa; phylum Chordata; class Mammalia; order Microbiotheria; family Microbiotheriidae; genus Dromiciops; species Dromiciops gliroides. Next base: position 83,481,465 of record NC_057862.1, read on the forward strand.
AGTCTAAACCTGGAGGGGAGTGGAAAGCCTTTTGGTACTGATGGGTCTACAGTGGCTTGGCGCCTTAGCCAAAAGCTTTTAGCTGTAGCTTAAAGCCCTACATGAGTGACAAGATAAAGTGCACAAGCACTTTTCTCTCTGAATATTTTAAGTCACCCTGCTCACATTAGGAGGGAAAATAAGGGATTTCACCCTCACTCCCATCATATGTACTGGCAAAATTACCTTTCAGTTGTTAACATTTCCAGAGGTATAAACATCTGATTGAGAACTGCATTAGCCAGCATGGTTTTGTTTTGTTGTTGGGTTTCCCCCCTTTTAATAGCAGAAGTGCTTTGGCAGATCACAATTATCTTGAAAATCTCTTTGAATACAGAATGGTTAGTAGCAGTTTTCCTGGGGAGACTGGCAGGGGAGAAGGAAGAAAATGTTTTCAGTTTTACATACATAGTCTTATAGAAATATCAAGGCACCTTAGGATTCACATGTTTGATCCCTTCATTTCATAGAGGAGGGAACAGAAACCCTGAGGAGGAAGTGATGTTGGGTCCTAATTATATAATTGTTCACAGGTTGAGTAGTTATTCTCTACATACCCTCTAAAATGCAAAAGAAAACTTGAGCTGACCAAAGTCAGAGGTGGCCCCAGTGCAAGGTGGATGCATTTTTACATTATATGTTATGAGGCACCAAAAAACCTTACCCCTCACACCAAAAAAAAAAAAAAAATCTAGGTATTGAAGGCCCCTTGTAACAAAATATGTCACTTGTCACTTGGGAGGAGTCACCTTCATTGTGCCACCTGCATCTTTAGCACTGAGACTGAACTAGGCAAGCCTAGGCCTATGGCCAGAGAGCAGAACAGAAAAGCTAAAGATCTGGGTTCTAGTTCTGGATCTGTCATTAATTTTCGTTCTGATCTTGAAGTCTTTTCTCTGGGCCTCCATTTCCTCAGCAGGATAATGAGGAGATGCAACTAGGTCTAAGGTCTATTCCAACTCTAAGGTGTAATGCTAGTTGCTATAGGGGATGGAGGATTGTCTTAGAGCCAGAAAGACCTGAGTTCAAATCCTGCCTCAAATCCTGTGCAGTTCTGTACCCGAGGCAAATGATAATTCCTTTACTTTCTTCAGCTTCTTCATCTGTGAAATGGGGATAATATCACTTCTTTCCTAGAGTCATGAGGATCAAATAACATATGCCAAGTACTTTGCAAACCTTAAAGTGCTATATAGATGTTAGCTATTATTATTGTTCATGATCCTATGAAATTACCAGATTATCTTTCTGGCAAGGTTCTAAAAGAATGGGATATTGCTAGGTCCTGGTTAGTACAGATAATGAAGCTCCTGAAGTAGTAACATGGATTCAAATTCACATTATTCAAAGATATAATTATATAAACTATAGTAAGGAAAATATGCAGGACAAACTGGAATAATGTGATCATTTCAGGGGATTTATTATTCACATTAGTTGGGATCAAGCTGTATGGTGCATTAAACTGTTCATGCCCTTTGACCAAGAGATCTAATTGCTGTTCACAGGTCCCAAGGCAACCAAAGAGAGAAGGAAAGGTTCATTGGAAAAAAAATATTTGTAATAGCACATTTTTGGGATGCCAAAAACCCCTCCACAACAACCCTAGAAACATACTAAGTGCCCTTTAGGGAACTGCTGAATAAATTGTGGTATATGATATAATGGGATATTATTTTCCTTTAAGAGATGATGAATACAAGGGATTCATGGGACCTTATGGGAAGACTTGTGGGAACTAATGCAAAGTAAGGTAAGTAGAAATCAGGATTAACAATGAAAAATGACTGCAAGTAATGAAAATAAGAGGGACATTAAAGCCAAGCATTAGGCAGTTATAATGACCAATGTTGGCTCCAAAGGCGGAAATGAGGAAATGCACCTCTCTCCTTTCTTTGGAGAGGTGGAGGATCTTGGGTGAAGAATGTGGCATATATTGTCATATGTAGCAGGCTTGACAGATAGTTTTGCTTAACTGCTTTTCTCTGTTTATGACAAAAGTCACTGTGTTTAGGGGACAAGATATGTGTATATTTGAAAATGATGCTGTTATGAAACAAAAGGTATCAGCAACAACTATTTATGAACAAAGATAATGGAACCTAGACTTGGGAAAGAATGATGAGATGGAACAAGTCAAAGAACATACAGAGCCTGCAGAAAGAAGGTCGACTTGGGGTATCAGGAATGTTGTTTTGGGGGGCCACCAAAAAGGCAAAATGTTCAAAAGGATCTCCTGAAACTACAATTCTTTCTCCACAAAATTTGCCTAGGACTACCCTATATTCCTACACTTAGTACTGTCTTCTCCATCCAACTCCATTCCTAGATTGAGGGAAATCTATCCGCGTAGATGTAGACAAAGCTTAAGCTGTTTATTTAACATAGTGGGTCAGAACCTTTAAAGGCATGCATGCATTTGGGATGCTAGACAATTGAGCTGTGCTTAGCTTTTGTCCTTGCAAAAGCTTCTCTGAATATGATGATCAGGTAAGTAGCTACTGCCAAAGGACCATCAACACTTTCAACTCAATCATGACCTCCTTTCTGTGCAATTATTCATTCATTCATTCATTCATTCATTCATTCATTCATTCATTCATTGTCATTCATTCAGTCATTAATTCAATCATTCAACATTTATTAAGTGTTTAATAAGGACTGGACATTGGGGGAGATAGGAAGACACATAAAATATCATCTCTTTTTTCAATGAATTTATAATCTAGTAAGGGTAATAAGGCATATATAATTCAAGAAAAGAAATATTTATTAATATTTCCTCTATGCAATGCATTGTCTGGGCTCAGAGAGAGATAAGACAGACTTTGCCCTCTTGGTGTTTACAGTTCTGTAGTTAGTAAATAAAATTTTCCCCCTCTTCCTTTCAGTTATAAAATGCCTGTTTGTCTTTAACTTACACACCATATCTAAAATTATAATTCAAGCAGCCTTTTGTCAGGTTGCCCCTAGTTAACACCTTCTTCTACCAACCTCAGCTAATTTGAAGTGACCACATCTTTTACAACAGAACACCCTAGCATCAAGTAACTGGTTTTATTGATTGTCCTGGACTATCTAGCTTGTCTGTCTTCACTGATAGAACTATTTGCATGATTGGAGAATCTTCATTTCATTCAGTATTGGGTTGTGCTTCCTGGCAACTTCAGAACCCCTGCCTCTGTATGCTAGCCACTTGCTCATTTGAAATGAGGCTGTTTATGAGGAAAAAGAGTTTTCTTTAAAGATTTGATTGAGAGTTGGTTCTTTCTGGTTGCTGTTTTTTGTTTTAAGAAATTAAGATTTATTTTACTTCAAGAATCTTTTCCTTTACTATTAGAGCACCTGGGGTAAAATTTAGGACCACTCTGTGGTAGTCCTTACCACTCAGTGGACTGAACAGTAGGAGCCATAGACCAGTCCTTGGTGCAGATGAGCACTACAGTCTTCAGTAGGGAACCTGCTGAATGGGCACAGATGGCACCTGCATTCCTTCATACCAATCCAACCACCTCTGGTTGAGGAGCAGTGAATTTGGAGCAGGGGCAGTCTATTCACCCTGAAATTCCTCCTTTGTCACTACCTTCTTAGCTGTGGCCTGCTCTTCCATTCTCAATCTCTTCTGGATTCCTGCAGAAGTAAAGATCAGGCATCACTTCATGGGTGTTTATGGGAGATGGATACATGCATATACAGGACTTCATGGGCCGCATTCACCACATCCGATCCACAGACTGAGCTCCTTGTTGTTGCATGGAAGGGCAATGTCCATATAGCAAAGTGGTGATCCATGTTGCACAATTGTAATGGTTGGGAGGTTAACATATGATGCTTCAGGTCAGAGGTTGGTGATCTGCCTGAGGATCAGTTCCCCAAAAGTTGCCTATATCTGGTTAGTGAAGATGCCTGGGGTGAAGCATCCAGCAATAGGTTTGTAGCACCAGTATCAGCAGAAAATTTCAGAACAGCTTGCTGGCCAGTGTTCTGGATGCGATGTACACTAACATCAGCAGGATTTTCAAAATGGCAAACAATGAGCTATGAGCATGAGAGCAGAAGTTTTTCCCAAGTTCTCTTCAAATTAATGATGTAGATGCACATCCACTCTTTCTTTGTAGATATATATTCCAACTGGAAGTCCAAATTAATGCCACCCAAATGGGTTCTTGCAGTGAGAAATTTGAGGACACCTCCCTCTTTCATCTAGGGAACTTCTAGGGCTACTGGACATTGTGACAGTTTCCTTTTAAAATTACAACGTAAACCAAGCACAATGCCATATAGATCTCTCTTCTGGTTAGCGTGGAAAGGGTCTGCCTTTTATTAATTTGCTTAAACAAAAGTGTGATTTTTGTAAATGTCCAAATTTTGTGTAAAGGTCCAAAGGACCAGACTAAAACCATAAAGTCTGTGATGCCTGTGGTTTGATGAGTCTTTAATACCTGACACTTGATTCCTTTGTCTTGGAGATCTTGTTAAAACAGTATCACTGTGCTCAGGAAAAGGTGGTAAATGATGGCTTATTTTGAGTGCAGGTATAACATGAAATAAGCTAGTGACCATCATTTGAGGAGAAGGAAGGAAGAAAGGAAAGGAAGGAGGGAGGAAAGAAGGACGAATGGAAGGAAGGAAGGAAAGGAAGACGGAAGAAGGAAGGAAGGAAGGAAGGAAGGGGAGGCAACTTAATCCAGTGGTGTCAAACTTAAATCGAAATAGTGCAGGTAGCATTATTTACTTAGAAAACTACATTTAACATTATGTGTTATACTGTATTTTGATTTATTTTGTTAATATTTCCAAGTAAATTTTAATATGGTTCAACAAAGCAGTTTGCTGGACATGATCTAATCCATTCTTCCATTTTACACATGAGGAAATCAAAGCCCAGGGAGGGGAAGTCACTAGCCCACACTCACAGTTGGCTAATTTCAGAGCTGGAAATTCACACTAGTAGAGCACTCTTTCCTCTAAGAGATGCCCTAACAGTACTTTCTCTGGTGACGAGCAATTTTAAGGATGGAATAAGATTCTGTGTTTGTGTCATGCTCTGGAGCTATAAAGTTCTATGTAAATGTGCTTTAATTGTTATTCTTCTGGTTTTTACTTCTCTTCCTACTTGACTTCAGCTGTGTATCATGAAACCATGAAGTGGAAAATTAAGGCAATAATCCAGATGATTCACTCGAGAATGCTTAGAGGCTCAACTTCTAGATAATTTAGTTGCTTCCTTAACTAGGAGATTCAGTTGGATGGGCAGCCCATTGAGTTAGTCCAGCAGTACATGTGAACCCTCAGATAGGCATTGCAGATGGACAATGAGCTATACTCACAAGAGAGGAGGAGTAAGAGGAATTGCCTTAGAGAAATATGCCGCATCTTTCAATAATCACAAGCTGTTCCCCCTAAAACAAAGAACCAAGATGAATATTCTTCCATTATTGCAATATGGCTATGAATAATGGTACACCACACTTCCAAAGAATAAAAATCGTGGGTGAGCCAAAGGGCAATGTAAAGAAGCATGGTGGTCTGTTATGCGTTATAATGATGTTCTGCACCAAAGTGTCTAAAAAATTACAATCAAAAACATGAATAATTAGAAAATAGGATGGCTTGGACTGGTCAGGTACTCACAGAATTTTACAGGACCAAAAGAAGACTGACAGCATACTTGGTTAAGACCTTTTTGGAGATCCATAGGAGGACATGAATAAGGAGCCCATGGCTTGAGAAAGTATGTGAGGGCTGTGACCTGTGACATTGAAGGCACGAACCATGTTGTTGAGATCTTAGATCCATGGAAGGATTGAATTAGGGAGGTAGAAGAAGCACTAGTCAAGTCAGAGGATGTGGGTTCAAATCATTGCTTTGATATTTATCACCTATTTGACCTTGGACATAGTCTCTTAACTTCCCTGGGCCTCAGCGTTTTCTTACCTATAAAATGAGGGCCTAGGGTAGATGTGAGATCTTTTCTGACTCCAAATCTAAAATGAGATGATATGTGTCAAACACATTTTGCAAACCCTTAAAATATTATTTAATGCCAGCTGTTAGTAACAACCATGTTTAGTTGATATTATTTGTATTCATTATTGTTAATAATAGCTAGCATTTACGTAGTTGCTTACCATCTGCCAGGTACTATACTCATAAATTCACCAATTATTATTTCATATGTTCCTCACAACAACATGGAAGGTAAGTGCTATAATTTTTCTGTTTTATAGATGAGGAAATTGAAGCAAACAGAGATTAAATGACTTGCCCAGAATCACATAGCTAGTGAGTATCTAAAGCTGGATTTGACTCAGATCTTCATTGACTTCAGGCTACAATTCATAATTTTATCCTTTATTAAATATGTAGAGGCACAGTTTCACTTCCCCATGGACTGCCTATGGAGTGGTAACATACAGGTGGGTTCTGGATAATACTGCTAACAACTTTAATAATTTACTGCTGAACTGTTGAGAGCTGTGTAGTTAAATTCCCACAATTTGGTCAAGTAAGTAGCTCCTAGGGGATGAGGGCCAACAGGATACAAAGCCAAAATGGATTCAATGTCTTCAATTGCATCATCTGGCTTCAAATGACCAAGGTGCTTTCAACTGTAAACCCAGCACAGTCACTGAAATGTCCTGGGGGGATTCAGAAGCCCTGTGCTTGCCCCTTGTTTGCTCAATATATGTACATATACATGTGCATGGTCATGCTCATGTTCATGAATATGTGTGTATATATGTGTATGTGCATGTATATGTGTATACACACAGACATAGATATAATAGCTAACATTTATACAACTCTTTATGGTTTACAAAGTACTCTACAACTATTATCTCATCTGACCCTCACAACAATCCATGGGAGGTAAGTGACTATTATTAGCCTCCTTTGTAGATGAGGAAACTGAGATGGATGGATGTTTAAATGGACTTGTCAAGGGTCATCCAGCTAGTAAATAGCTGATGTCAGATTTGAATTTAGGTCTTCTTGGACTCCAGGTCTAGGATTGCCTCTGCTGTACCACCTAAGCATTCAAACACATAAATCTCTCCAGTGATGATCTTCCACACTTCACATTTGCATATCAAATTACAGTTTCTCAAAGCACTTCCAACTGACAAAATTCTATAAGAGTAGATAGTTCAAGTTCTCTAACTCAATTTATAAATTGATAAACAACCTCAGAGAACTAATGAACTTGCCAAGGTCACCATGGTATTAGCAGCAGAAGCAGAGCTCATGGTCTAAGTTCTTTTGCTATAAACCTTGTGCTTTCTCCTCTGCACATGACCAACTGGTGCTAAGAAGTCAGCATAGGCAAAGTGGCCGACAGCAAGTCTTGAAGCAAGTAAATTCCTGGGCTTGAGTCCTAATTGATAGTAGTTGTGTAACCATGGGCAAATTACTTGACCTCTTGGTGTTCTACATCTATAATTAGCACAGAATATGGTAACCTGTATTTGTAGAGAGAATTTCCTCACCTGGGAGTCCTCTACTTTTGATGAAATCATAGGTCCAGTCCTTATCCCTCTGTAGATGGTACTACCCTCCAGCATGAGCACTATGTTCTCTGTGGAGATTTTCAGTCTAGATGTACTCATTCATTGCCTTGTTTTCTGAAGTATTTATTTTTAAAATAAATACTTTGAAAACTCATTTTAGCTCTGACAATGGTTTTTTCCTCATTTTATCCCAAAATCTTCTCTACTACACTTGAGTTATGGAGCAGAACTCATTTCACAGAAGGGAAACCAGATGTTATTAAATGACTCACCCAGGGTAGCTCAACAAATCCAGGCTAGATTCCAAAATAGAGCTTCCTCTCTGGGACATCCAGTGAAGCATTAAGAATATTTGACCAGAACATGTAACTATGCACATGCCTCTTTTTTTCCTCATTATCTCAGGACTAAATCCTGGTTGGAAATAAGACAGAAATACTGACATTTTCTCTGAGTTTGTAATTCTGATGACCTGATATGATGGCAAACAATATAGCTCTATATCTGAGGTTCTCATACAACAGAAAGATCTGGGAACACTTTGGGAGATTTCTCCCTTCTCTTACTCATTGCTCTACCCCAGGAAGTCTAGGAACTTTATTCTCTGACAGCAACCTGGTGCTGTGTTGGAACCAATTCCCTTTGAAGCACCCCATTAATAAAACTCAGAGAATGAATGAATTTATATAGAGATGAAAGAAACAAAATGGATTCACAACTGAATTAATGGAAAATAATCATTGCCCCTGAGCAGGTCTCCCTATTGGCCTTTATAGACCTGGTTCTTATACTTATACACTGTAGAAAGATCATATCAAATGTTGCCTCTAGTGTGACTTAAATCAGGTGATTTAACAGAAGTTTGCTAAGCATCAATTATGTGCAAGAAACTACATGTTATATTAATTACAAAAGCAAAAACAAAACAGTTCCTTCCCTCAAGGAGCTCATATTCCAATACGGTCAGGGGAGTTAAAACATGGACATATGTAACTAAATACAAAAATCCCCATAAGCATGGGCATGGACTATTCAGTACATTCATCATTACTGAGATTTAATCACTGCTTTGTTGACATTCCCTGCAGTAGTTTCCCTAGCTATCTGTGTAGTATGGCTTGCTTTTGCCAACAGACAGGGATGTGCTAGTAATCTATTTAACAATTGGCTTGGTGGATCTAGGGTGGCATGTAGCATGACACGGTTTTAACTTTAGTCTTCCTCATTAACATTTTTCCCATCACTTTCTTTAAAATCTAGAGCAAAACCAAACATAAATAAAGCCCTGATATGTAGCATTTATGGATTCCAGAGGTGTAAATGCTCACACTGAAAATTTAATAGGGGCTCTTTTGGAATAGCTTCTGACTCCAGAATACCCTACCTGCTGTCTCTGCAACTTCTCTTATCCTCCCTCCTCCTCATTTTACTACATAATAACATTAATAAATGCTTTAAGGTTTCCAACGACATTTCTTGATAACAACACGATTGGGTAGGTGTTTTTAGCCTCCTTTCACAGATGATATGTAGTGATAGAAGGAGCTGCTTGCAGTTTCTCTTTGGAAAGGAGAATCTGGGATTTAGTAGGGTTGGTTTGACTGTGTGTCTAAAGACAAAAGGAAAATAATATTTTATGTAAATCGTCATCATTTTGCATCTCAGTGGTAGTCATGAGCATCAACAAAAGGGCCAACACATGGAGATCATTGAAGCTTATGTACCAACATATGGGTAGGGAGTGAGATGGAGGAAGATTCTATAAAGAACATGATAAGACTCCCTACCCTTAAAATTGAATCAATGTTTACTTTAATTTTCAGTGACTTCAATGCAAAATTCTGCATAGGGAAGGCTGCTGGTTATGTTTGCTTGTGTGTATATATGTATGTGTGTATATGTATTATGCATGTATGTATATAGTTCAGAATTCAAGAAACAAGAGGTCAAAGATTCTCCAGATTATACTGAGAAACCTCATATCTATTGACCATGAGTCTAACTTTAAGTATGAGAGTTGGAAGATATTGGACATGGTAAGATGGTTTAATATCACACACACAAATTGGAAATATTACCCATGTGACCTCTGCCAAGTCATTTAAATTGCCTAGGCCTCAGTTTACTTATTTTCAAAAGGAGAAGGTTGGACTGGATGGGCTCTGAGGCCTCCTCTAATTGTATATCTCTAATACCATTAATTGAGTTGATTATCTTAACATCCAGAAAAAGACTGGTTACCAATGTTGGCATCATTTCCTTTTTTTGGCATCATTTCCAAATGAACTCCCTATATAAAGTTAGACAACTAACTTGTTTCATTAAAGATCCAAAAAAAAAATTAGAAGTTGAGAAGGTATAGTATGCAATTGAAGTGACTCCAACCTGACCTATTTAACGAATTTCAATTATAAAGAGAATAAATAGCAAGTGTGGGCTGGCATTCCTATGTTCTGTGTATACTTATTATTGTGCTATCCCATAAGATTTGGCTATCTCTGGTTGTCTCCCATGTGTAAAATGCTCTCCCTCATTATCTACCAAATATTGACTTCCTTGTCTTCCTTTAAGTCCCAACTAAAATCCCATCATCTACAGGAAGCCTTTCCCAACTTCTCTTAATTCTAGGACCTTCCCTTTTTAATTATTTCCTATTTATCCTGTATTTTATATTGTTTGTGCATATTTGTTGTCTCCACTATTATGTTGCAAGCTCCTTGAAGTGAGGAAACATCTTTATCACTTTTTGTATCCCCAGCATGTAGTGCAGTGTAGGGTACATAGTAGATCCTTAATACATGTTTATTGATTGACTAAATTTAGCACAGTGTTCAGCACATAGTTGGTGGTATTATATACTTATTGACTGGTTGATTGTAAAATTTTATGGAAGACAGTGGTAGATAATTATTAGAAAGCATTGCTTTGTAAGCAATGTAACGTAAATGAGGAAAATGAGTTTGCAGAAAACTTAACATGAGACACAATTCATCCAGATCCATTACAAGAACATTAGGATGAAATGCAGATGACAATAGACAAAAAAAAATCTGACAAGACTTCTACAATAGCCCCTTTATTCCACAAATAGCAGTGTAGTCATCACTTTGGACTTTAACCTCATAGTCCCTGATAGGGAAAAATGGGAAGAGAAGCTTGACTGGAAGGGTCAAGTATAACCAGACAAGCCTGTGCTTGAGGTGACACAGTGTTAAAGACACTGAGGGATCATTTCTCAAGATGCCTGAAGGCTGAGAACATATAGAATGATTGGAGAAAATAATGTATGTTATTACATCTGAAAACAGTAATAGATGATATTAATAGCAATGAGCCTACTTTTTACTATACTATACTACCTATACTAATGTATATGTCTAAAGTCTTTAAAATGGTTTATTTTATACTTAGTCTTACATATCAATACAGCCAATTAAAATGTTTCCATGAATATGTTTATATAAATTACTGTCAAATGACCAAATGTCCTAACCACTTCTTCAGTTACTTGGAAGTCATATTTGCTTTTTAATCTCTATAAACAACATTATGATAATAATTTACATGTATAGGGAAACAACCTTGATGTAATATAAGAAAAGAATTGGTAGACTTTCATAAGTGCTATTTATAGCAGGCATACATTTGCATTTACATATATCATTGAAAGGTATACACCATTGTGCTACTTATTTGTTGATCTAAAAAAGCATTTGATTTTATAAACCACGGATGGTATCTTAAAAGGATCTTCTCTTAACATTATATCTCCCATGATTGTGCTAAACTCACTTCTTGTTAGATGCAATAGAGAAAAATTCTTTGACCAATTGTATAGTTATTGTCAACTTAGAATTACAATAGGAAACACATGCTTACAATTAGTGAGAATTTCCAGTGTAGAATCCAGATGGAAATGGATTTCTATAGATAGGCAGGTACTCCCTTATGCTCCTCTTTCCGGGATGACTTTGTGCTGATGTTATCAAATCTCAGTGTATTGCATAATCTCCTAAAAAGATGATAAGAAATCAAAATTTAAATTTACTATCCTCTGTCTGTTAATGAAGAATTACTTTTGTCTGGCCTACAATATGTAGTTGGAGTGACAACCCATGGAGTTGGCCCTGTTAGTTCACACATCTTGGACATATTCTTGCAGTGGAGGAAAACTGGGCCCAGAATTCATTTGGTAAAAGATATCAGGTTGGAATTAATTTGCGGATGTTTCATCAAAAAACAAAAATCCATATATTCCTCCAATGTTTCTCTAGGGTATGCCATCTGGCTCAGAATCATGGAATATAGAAACTATCCAGGAACCCAATATTGTAAATCATCCAAAAGAAAATGGAACGGATACATGGGAGACATTAATAGACTCTATTATATTACCTATAATGAAATTGTATACCCAAGGTGTCATTAAAAAAGGAGCAAAGATGTATGATCAGAAAAGGCGGTGGGGTTGTTCATGTAGGAAGGGTGAAATTAAGGACAAATGACTACCCAGGTAAGTAAAAAAGTATTTCTTAAGTTTACTCGGTGCCAGGCACCATGAAAAGCTGTAGTTACATAAATGCAAAAACCAAATAATGTCTGCCCTCAAGAACTTACATTCTAAATCGTAGAAGTCAATACATTTCTGGAATAGATGAGTCTGGGAGAAACACCAAAAGACCCAGAGAGTACCCTAAACATGATGGGTGAATGTTTGTGGCAGATTGATAAGAGGATATTTGGACAGAGTTATACAAATGAAAAGAGTAGATAGGCTATGATCTTCACTATCTGATGAAAGACATATATGATTGAGATCACCGATCATCTAAGCATCCACATAGATTCACAGATAAGAAAATAATAAATTTAGGGTAAAATGATTTATCCAAATTGAGATTTGACCTTCCATTTTGAACTAGTGACCTTTTAATTACACCTTGATCATCTTTAACATTTAAAAAACAAACTGTTCCCCTTCTTTCCCCAATTTTTTACCTCATTTATAATCTCCATCCCTTTCTCTACTAGCCCAATCATAAATACATTTCAGACTTAATATCATCATCATATTTCATGTTTAAAAAGGACTCTGCATTACAAGATGCTGAACATACATTATCTCATTCAATTTTTAAAATAATCTTGTGAAGGTATCTGGCTGCTAGGAAATATCATCATTTTACAAATAAGAAAATTGAGACTGAGGACTAACTCAAGGTCCCAAGGGGAGTTAGTGGAAGAGTTCAAAGGTAAGCTGAGGCTTTCTGGCTCCATGCCTACTACTATGCTTTTTCTCTAGCACTACATTGCCTTTCATAATATTCATAGCAACTTTGTTTGGGGGACCTGAAGTTGAACAGAAATAAGGTAGGAGAAAGGAAAATGCAGTACAATTTAAGTTAAATCCAATTTCTCATATTTTTTCTTTTCTTTTTCTTTATTTTTTTGTTGAGGCAATAGGGCATGAAGTGGACTTGCCCAGGGTCACACAACTGGTAAGTGTCAAGTGTCTGTGGCTGGATTTGAAATTCAGGTCCTCCTGACTCCCAGGGCCATGTGCTCTTATCCACTAAGCCACCTAGCTACCCCTCATATTTTCTTTTTTAAAAAAATTAGGGAAGCCTTTAAGAAATGACCAACTTGAATCCAAGTATAACCTCAAATAACAATTGGTTGTGTGATTTTGGGCAAGTCACTTAAGCTCTCAGATTTCTAGCAATTCTCTAGGATTATAAATTGCTGAGCCACATTGAAAGAAGGAGAATCCTTGCCCAGGAGCATCACACAGCAGTGCTTTGCAAGTCCAGTCTCTATCCAAGTGCAAGTCCAATCTCAACTTGTGTTTTTATAACACAATAATTTCTGAATGTATCTATCTCCTACCCAATGAGAGACAGTTCCCTTGTGTGCATGAAAGTTTGTGTGAGAGACGTTGGCAGAGGGATAAGGAGAGATAAACAGATAAACAAAGAGAGATAAAGGCGGACAGTGAGAGTCAGAACCACAGCCAGAGAGTGAAAGCACTAGAGGGAGGTGGGGGAGGGGGAGAGGAGAAGGAGGGGAGGGGAGCGGGAGCAGTTTAACAAAACTAACCAATACATCGACCAAATATAATAACGTATCCAGTGTTCCACACATATAGTCTTTCCCTTTTAAGAGATAAAGGTGTATTTTCTCCCCTTTCCTTGGGGCCAAGCTTGGCAGCTTTCAGTTTCAAATCCCTCCCCAGTTTTAATATTATAGCACAGCTAATGGGGTACTGGAAAACTGGCCTGAGAAGACAAACTAACTCCTGGGGCAATTATTAAAGACTAAAAGGCAAACCCAAGATTACTCTTGTTTTCTGAAGGTGTGAAGTTGCCTGGGAGGTGGTGAAACTGAGTGTCAAATGCCTACACACTGAAAATTATAGCTGCAGATGTGATCCTTATGTATATTGGGTTTGGAAAGGACTTCTGACCTATTACCCACGCTGGAATATACAGACAATACTCATTCTGTAGCTGATCTTCATGCACAAAGGAATCCAGTGCATACTAGTGCGTTCCTAGAGGAAATAAGGCCTCCCTCAGTGATGATTTCCCATTATTCCTTTCTGGGTAAGAATCTCATCAGAAATGATGAAAGCAGGCACAGGCATGTGGGTGCCCTTTCCCCAATTACCTCAGGAGGACCAGCTGGCTACCAGTCTGATGAGACAGGTGCAAGACTATATTGGCTCTCCCTCCCCTACCTCTCTGCAATGTGTTGAAGATAAAAGTAGGAGAGAGAAATAAAGGATGGAGTTGCAAAGGGATGTTATTCCAGAAAATGGAGAAAGATCATACTATATGTGGCATTTTAGAGGGAAAGTATTTTGGAGGGCATTAAATACAATCCCTTCATTTTACAGAGGAGCAAACTGAATCTCAGACAGGTAGGTGACACAGTCAATAAAGTGCAGGGCCTGGAGTCAGGAAGACTATAAGTTCAAATCTCACCTCAGACACTAGCTGTCCAACCCTGAGCAAATCACTTAACCCTGTTTGCTTCAGTTTCTCCATTTCTAAAATGAACTGGAGAATGAAATGGCAAACCACTTCAATTTCTCTGCCAAGAAAAACCTAAAAATGGTCATGAAGAGTTAGGCATGACCAAAATGACTAAACCAAAACAAAAAAACTGAGCATCATAGAAGCTGAATAACATGTCAAGGTCACATAGATAGGATTGTACTTTGTTGGGGATGAGGAGCTGAGAGAAGGAGGATTGGAGAAAGTGGCACTTGAAAATAAGATAATTTGTATAGGGCTATAGACGTGTGAAAAATCAAGGAAAAACACAAATGACGAACTGGCATGGCTTTTATACTGCTTCATTGGTTTTTGTAATTGACTCATTTTGCATCTGAAGGCTCAAGAAGAAATAATTCTTTCCCAAAGACATACATTTTGCCCTCTCATTCCCATAGGTAGGTTAAGCAAGACCACTCTCTCAGTCTCCTTAATGAGAGGCAGCTTGGCTGGGTGACCAGAAAACTGAAGTGGAGTGAGAATCCCCTGTTTGTGTCCTGGCAGTCAACACCACTTTGGACTTTAGTGTCCTCACCTGTAAAATGGGATTAATACCACTTGTACTATTTATCTTATAGGATTATCATATGAGATAATGTATGTGGAATAGGGTAAATCAAGGGCAGCTCTTCTTGTCCTCAGCCCATAGACCTGTAGGCTCAATGATCTGCTTTCCTTCAGATACCTTCCCTCCCTTCCCTCCACCTAGACCCAGATCTGTCCAGTTTGGGAAAATGAAGAATTGTTATTTGTCCTCTTCCTAACACATGCTAGCCTGCTGCCCTTGGGCTAGTAATTTTCCCTAGCAGAGCAATTGTTTCCTCATCCATTTGCATTTTGTTTTGTTTTGCAGGACAATGAGGATTAAGTGACTTCCCCAGGGTCACATAGCTAGTAAGTGTCAAGTGTCAGAGGCGGAACTTCCGGTCTTCCTGAATTCAGGGCCAGGGCTTTATCCACTGAGCCACCCAGCTGCTCCTAATGTTGTTGTGATGCTGATGATGATGATGATGAGGCCTCCTCTGAGATTCAATTCAGATTTCTCATCATGGCAAGATGGTGACCCTGGATTCCAGAGGGATAGGTTACTTGAGTTCAAGCTGGGGAAGGATCTCTCCTGATGAAAGGCTTTGAGTTCAGGCCTGGTGTTGGACTGAGTGTTTGTGCTTCAATACCAGCCTAGCTAAGTTCAAAATGGTTCATCATCAGGTTGGTTTCTTGGTGATGAATATCTTTGGCCTCAGATCTTCTGCCTCAGCTGCTCTCAAAAATCAACTCTGAAGTCACGAAAGAACTAAGAGCTGCGTCTGGAGCAGGAGAGCCCAAACCCATGAAATGAGAGACCCTTGAAGTTTCCTCTTGTCATTGTTATTAATGTTTTTCCCATCTTTTATTGTCCATTCATCTTTTTTTTTTTTTTTTTTGCAGGGCAATTGGGGTTAAGTGACTTGCCCAGGGTCACACAGCTAGTAAGTGTTAAGTGTCTGAGGCCGGATTTGAACTCAGGTCCTCCTGAATCCAGGGTCAGTGCTTTAACCACTGCGCCATCTAGCTGCCCCTGTCCATTCATCTTTACCCTCCTTTCCTTTCCTCCATTCCTAGAGTTTTTATCCCCTCATCCCCATCTTTTTGTCTTCCTGGCTTCCTTTAAGATTCAATTTAAAGCCCACCTTCCACATGAGTCAAGTCCATTCCATCCATCCTGAGAGATACAAATGCCTTTTCCTCTCAGATGCTATTTACTCCATATATATCTTGTATACATATAGTAATTTACATCTTCTTTCCTCTTACTCCCACCATTAGAATGTAGGCACTGTGTTTCCCCTTTCTTTGCATCCCCGATGCTAAGCATAGTATTTGGCACATAATAGGCTTGACATATTATATAAACATAATATAAATATGATGAACATGTTACATAAACATAATTAATATAATGTTAGAATACTATGAACATAATAAATATCACATATTATATATTATATAAGCACATAAATATATTAGATATAAAATTATTATAAACTTAGATAACAATAAATATATTGATATATTAAACATAATGAATATAATATATTATATAAACATAATTGCTTACTGATCCACTAACTGCTTATTTTAGGATAATATAATTTAGAGATGGAAGGGACCTTAGAGATAATCTAGTCTAACTTTCTCATTTTATAAGTAGAGAAGGTAAGGCCTGGAGTTCAGGTAACTTGTCCAAGTTACCCCAGGTTAAAAAGCAGAGCAAGGATACAAATCCAGCCTCCTGATTCCCAAACTCATCTTTCAACTGCATTACCACATTTCTCTGATTGTTTCTCCTGCCTCACCTACATTGTCACTGAGCCATGGAACCCTGTAAACATATTCAATCAGTATTTTTAAAATCTCCTAAAAGAGGGAGGTGGTTGGTGTGGTATTTAGAGCAGTGGTCTTAGAGCCAAGAAGACCTGAATTCAAATCCTATCTCATCCACTTAATAATTATGTAACCTTGACCTCTCTGTTCCTCAGTTTTCTTATCTGTAAAATAAAGAGGTTAGACTCATTGGACCCTAAGATCTCTTGTAGCTTGAAATCGATGATACTATGATCATTAGAAAATCTCATTTCTGTAGACTGCATGAGAAGATGGCATGCTGAATGATTGCAGGAGTTGTGTACATAGAATATACTTGGGCAAGAAGTTCAGAATTATAGACTGTTATCTTTATCCTATAAGCTATTTTTCATACCAACGCAAGAAGAAGAATGATGTGTGAGTAAGGTATAGTCTTTGTAAGCATCCAAGCAGAATGTGTCTATTATTGCTCAAACTGGCTTTGAAATCTGCTGTCCCTCAGGGAATAATTCTAGACTAGAAAGAAAATCAAAACTAAGGGGAATTTCCAGCTCAACTTCGATGTTAAAGTCTGACTGATTACCCAGAAAGCTGGGTTTACCATAACCCAGTCGCAGAATTTTGTAGCAGAAAGTGAAACACTGTAGTTCTTCTGGAAAATGGGATATAAGTATACTTAATAATGGTTCAAGTTTACTGGCATTATTGGGATATCTGGTTAATATTCTCAGGTGAGCTACAAGAACCAGACAATGTCAGGGGATCTTAGAGACCATCTAGTCTAAGAGTTCTTAGCCTGGAACTCAGAAATGATTTTGAAAAATATTTGGATTCCTGTTTTTCAGTGTAATTTGTTTCCTTTGAAATCCTACACATTTTATTTTGTGCATTTTAAATCATATTTGAGTAGGAACCTATAGGCTTCACCAGACTTCCACCATTTTCCATGATGAAAAATGTGAAGAACCCCTATCTTGCCAAACTCCCTCATTTTATAGAGGAGTAAACTGAGGTCTTGTGAGGTGACATGACTAGTAGGATCAGAGATTCAAAGCTGGAAGGGACCTAAAGATTGTCTCTACCTGTTGTGGGACAAGGGACCCGAACCCCCCAGGAATCCTTAAACTTTCCCAAGGGAAAAGTAGCTGTGGCTCCCTTCCAGGCATTGTGACCTAGCACAAAGACCCTGGTCTGCAAGGAACAAAGATGATATATTGATATCGATGGGTGCTATTCATACCCAGTCACTCCTTCCCAGCTGTTTCCCTTCCAGGTGTTTTTCCCCTCCCAGTTGCTTTGCATACAGCTTTTGTACTTAAACATACAAAAGACCAGGTCTGCTCTTACAAAAGGGAGACAGTTTTCCTGAGTCTCTTGGCTACATATTCCTCTCTTCTAATAAATCTTTTTATTTTACAAGATGAGCTATGAGTTTCCAATTCTTTGGGTGAGCTAGCCCCCTGATCCGGGTCACAAGTTCCCCCTACATTTTGGTGCCAAAACCTGGTAATGACAGGTAAAAAGGGGGCTGCTCATCTGGCTCTTGGATTCCTCTGGTGGGATGTGCACTGTGCTTTCTCCTCTGTCAGGATCCTTGGTTGTGTCGGGTGGGCCCCTATAGTCTGAGATTGGATCAGCCAGGCTACATCTGGATTCTTGTTTCTCCACAACCTGGAGATGTCCTGACTTGAGAAATGCTTGGGTTTTTGTCAGCATCCACATGGACACAGGTGTGATTGTCTTTTAGTGTAGTCTAGTCCAAATTACCATGATAAAGGACAAGGAGAACCACCTCGGGTGTATCCTTAAAAATTGGAACAAATTGGATTTAGGAGAAAAGAAACAAGATTTGTGATGAGCCTCCAATTCTTTGGTTGAGCTAGCCCCCCGATTCAAGTCACAAGTCCCCCCAAAATATCCATCGGCTCCTTTTATCCCTTGCCTCCATTTTACTAAGGAAATTAAAGTCCAGAGAACAGAAGTAGCCTATTCACAGCACTAGTCAGAGGAAGAGGATACACTAGAATTCCTCAAATCTATTGCTTTCCAGTGGGATGGTGTTCCACCATTTACAATGTCTTAAATCTGAGACTATATGACGAGCTATTTCCCCTCTTAGTAGAAACTCATAGTAAACTTCTCTTGAGTTGAATCCAAATCAATCACAATAACATTTGAAAAGGTTGAAATGTCTTATGGAGTATTTGCATTTTAAAAGAGATGCTTATTAACCTAAATGAATCTCTAATTATTAGAACTGGGCCCTATTCCCATATTTCGTCACCTGGGGATTATGAATTCTTCCAGGCAGGTTAATATGGCAGGAAAAATCTTTGGGTTCACCCTCCCCTACCTCCTTGGGCTTTATTCATGAAGGAAGATACCTTTCTTTTTTTGAATTCTGCTATAAATTTAGGATCAGATAACTTTTCTTGGAATAAATAATTATCAACCATGAAAAGGCAGCTCCTCACGGATGTTATAGAGAGAACACCAGAAGCCTGGCTTCTTATTGCCTCTTGGATAAAATGCAAAAATCCTCTATTTGACAATCAAAGACCTTCATAATAGTGGGGTGACATGGTTGCACCTGCACCTTGGGGAAAAGAATCACTTTGGTAGCTAAGGGGAGGATGGATGAGAGTGGGAAAATACTCAAGGCAGGCAGACCTATCAGCAGGTTATTGTAATAGTCCAGGCATGAGGTGATAAGGGCTTGCATCAGAGTGGGGGCAGTGTCAAAAGAGAGATGGGGGAGTATTTGAGAGATGTTGCAGAGGTGAAGTCAACAGATCTTGGCAATAGCTTGCATGTGGGGAGTGAGAGATAGCAGGGAATCTAGGATGATTTCTAACTTGTGAGCAAGAGGGCCTGATGGTGCTGCCTTCTACAGTAATAGCAAAGGTGGGAGGGAGCCAGACTTTAGGAGAAAGACAATGACTTGTTTTGGACATGTTGAGTTTAAGATGTCTACTGGACATCCAGTTTGAGATGTCTGAAAGGCAGTTGGAGACAGGAGATTGGAGGTCAGCAGGGAAGTTGGGGAAGGATAGGTAGATTTGAGACTCATCAGCAAAGAGATGATAACTAAATCCATGGGGAGCTTCTGGGATCAGAAAGTGAAGTAGTATAGAGAGAGAGAAGAGAAGACGGCTTAGGACAGAGCCCTGAGAGATACCTAGAGTTTAGAGAAAGTCTGTCTTCTGGAAGAATTGTTAGGATGTGAAAGGGAAGTGCCTTAGGGAGATAGACTACAGAGCACGCAGAGGTATCCTGGTTCTGATCCGCTAACCTGTTGTTGAAGAAGAGGCCCTTTGGCTTCAGCAACAGTGGAAACAGCTTATGAGTCTCATCTATGGTCTCTTGTCTCATTTGCTTCTAGGAGATAGTTCACTCATCATATCTTGTAATGGGAGTAGAGTAAGGAGTTTTAAAAGATCAGAAGAGTAAGTCATGGAAATCTGGGAGTAGGAGCTCCAGTCAATTACTATAGTCAGTACATCATCAATACCTCAAAGAGCTAGAGACTACCTTTGGGAGGACATACAGGTTCACTCTCCAGCAGAAGCTGAGATGAGGACTCATCTGGAGAAGATGACACTTTTGAATGTGAACTTGGTGGAATCAATGCCATACAGGAACTGAGCTAAACTGAGATTACTCTTCCCAGAAAAAGAGGTGCCCACAGTGGAGTGTGTGCCTTTGAAGTGTCAGGGGGAAATGCTTGTTCTGGCTATGACTTTGAAGTAAATATTCCTGTGTAAAGGCTAATTGGTGTTGTCTTTAAATGGAACTGGGGTACTAGTCACTGGTCCCCTCCAATGGAGGGAACTTAGTCAGTGGGGGCTTGAGCTAATGGAATACAAACTCTTCAGGGTGCCTGAGAACTATGAGGGAAGAGATGTAAGAAGCCTCAAGACCAGAATATACAGAATGCAAGTGCTTTAAAGTTTGTAATGGTATATGTGTATGTGTATGTGTATGTGTACATGTTTGTATTCATGTATGTATGTATGTGTATACATATACTGTGAATATATAGTTACATATTATATATAATATCATTTATACACATACATATATAATATCATTTGAAGAAACTGAGGCTTAAAGAGGTAAATTGTCCATAACTACACAGTAAGTATCAAAGACAGGATGTAAACCAGTCTTACTGTGACAGTTGTCATAACCTTACTGTCTCCCAAGTCTTACTTGTCTGCAACTGCGGTGCTCTAGCCACTAAAATTAGAGAAAAATTGCTGTCCATCATAAGAAGCAATACAATTTCATCTTGCTCCCAAGAGAAGAGAGATGCTTATGAACCCCATGAGAAATGGCAGTCGTATTGCTTAAAGCTGACTGTGAAGACCTGACCCCAAATCACAGCCACTATAAGGAAAAGTGAAAAATCAACATCTAATGGATTAATTGATCAATAAAGGATTGTAGGCTTCGGTCTCTTTAAATTCATCCATTGAAAACAATGGAAATTATTCAGAGCTCCCATGATTATTTTAACCTTCCAAATAAGGTTGCCACAGTCTGAGAGAAAGAACAAGCTGTTATTTCACTTTCAAAATAGGAAAAATGTCAAATTTAATTCTTCATGGAATGAAGTTTTGGAGAAAAAAAACACAGTAAGAGATGTATATAGTTTTTGATTGAGGCATTTTCAAATGAATCTAAGTCTGATACACTTTCAGAGTGTATTAACAAACTCAGAGAACATAGGTACCAGAAGGGTCCTTAGCCAATATGTTGTCTGATCCCCTCATTTTATAGACAAGAAAACTGAGCCCCCAACAGGGCAAATGAATAGAACAAAGCCCCACAATCAATCAATTGATCAATAAGCATTTACTAATTGCCCACTATGTACCAGGCACTGTGCTAAGTGCTGAGGATACAAAAGAGGCAAAAAGACAGTCCCTGCCCTCAGATAGCTTATAATCTAGTGGGGGAGAAAATATGCAAACAAATATATACAAAGCAGGCTATATATGACATAGAAAGGAAGAAAAATTGACAGAGGGAAGGCACTGGAATTAAGAGGGAACAGGGGAGGCTTCCTGGAAAAGGTATAAAGTACTGTAGATAGCTCATGTACTAGAGTCTCACACCAAGTTCAGTGCTCTTCCTGCTACAAATCTCATTCATTTTTATTAGTTTCTTTCTTCGAAGTTACTTTCATCACCACTGTAAACTAAAATTGCTCAGTTTATGGGGCTACTAGCACCATATTGATAACAAAGGCCTAAATAAAATGTGTGTTTTGTGGTCCTTGGGCACTTGTGAGTAGGACCAACCAGTGTCATGCCAACCAATTATGTGTATCAAATAGAACATTTGGTCACTTCATAGTCAAGCTATAGCTCAGGACAATGACTGTAATGACATGAAACACCTGATTACCTCTCATAATAGATGGAGGTGGCTTAGTACAGTAGAAATAGTAATGGATTCAATAAGAAGATCAGAGTTCAAATCCTAGCTCTGATACAACTTGTTGTGACCTGAAACAAGCCAATGGACCTCTCTGTACCTTATTTCATTGGGGACTTATGATAATCTTGCGGGTTAAGTGCCAGTGATATTTTATCCCCATTTTGCAGATTAAAAATGGGGTTTGGAGAGGAGTCTGGGAATTTGGGTTAAAAACTTGGGTCAGCCACTTATTATTTAAGTGACTTTGGATGAGTCACTTAACTCTATGGGCTTCAGTTCTTTATCTTCAAAATAAGTGGGTAGGACTAGATGGCTTCTGAGGTCCTTTCCAGCTCTAAATCTTATCATTTTACATTCATATGATGTATGATTTGTCTAGGATCACATAGGTAGTCTCAGAGGCAGGATTCAAAACTCAAATGCTCCATCCCTTATCTTTGTCATTAAACTTCAGGGGAGTTGAAACTGACATGTCTTGATCTCACAGGTACTCAAGAGATTATATAATCCAAGCCCCTAATTTGACAGAATATTGCATCAGTTTTCTACCTATTTTTGAAAAACAAAAAGGTCTACCTTAGTTCCTTTCATAGTTTATAGACATTTGATAAATGTTTGTTGAATATAAAATGAGATGAAAGCAAATTGTTTTTTGGCCCAAATTTCAAAGACAATAAGAAAATATCACTTGGTTCATACCCAGCTGTTAGGGCTTGATTAATTAGGTAATCTGTAATTAGACACAATGTTGGTTTTATGAATGAGCTACTTGGGAATCTGCTAGGCTGTGTTTATCATTTCTAGCCCAGTTACCATGTCCTTTGTGAAATCCCCATTCATCATGGTCTGTTCTTTTAACTAGGAAAATAAAGCCAGCTCTGGTTCTGTTTGGAGAGTATCTTTGCAACAGCTGTTATTGGTCAGGATTTATGTGCAAGTCCAGGACATTTCCTTGTGTGACTTGGCTTGACAATAGAGTGGTTGAGGAAGACCTGGGGAGACAAATAGAGTAGATTCAGAGTAGAGCTAGAGATATTAAGATCCTTAGAGTTCATAAGAGATGGTTTAACTTAATAAGCATTTATTGAGCACTGATAGTGTTCCTAGAGAAGGGCAAGATCCCAGGAGTTCAAAGATAAAAATGAAATAGTTCCTGCCCTCAAAGATCTTACATCTTTTTTTCCTTTAATTAATTAATTTTTTTGTTTTTGTTTTTTTTAGTGAGGCAATTGGGGTTAAGTGACTTGCCCAGGGTCACACAGCTAGTTAGTGTTAAGTGTCTGAGGCCAGATTTGAACTCAGGTACTCCTGACTCCAGGGCTGGTGCTCTATCCACTGCACCACCTAGCCGCCCCAATTAATTAATTTTTTAAAAATCCTGACCTTAACAAACTCACAAAAAGGAAATTTGCATTCTACTGGGGGAAGAGGGACAAACATAATACACAGACAAGTTTATATAAAGTATTTTATGGGGTAATTATAGAATACTTGTTCAACATGTTCTACTGGAACATCCTTGAAAAATGCCTTCACCTCCCTCTCCCTCAGTTTCTTAATCTGTAAAATGAGGGGTTGGACCAAATGATCTCCGCGATCCCCTCCAGAGCTGATATTTCAAATGAATGTGGTATTTATTCACTAAGCTTTATACTTGCCTGAAAAACTAAGGAGCAGAGTGATCTTTTTTTAGTTTTCTTTCATGCAGGATAGGTCTAGAGAAACCTTAGGGGAAACATGTTATTGCCTTTGGCTTGTCCCATGGGAGAGGGCTTAGATTTGTTCTGCCAAAAGCCTGAGGGCTCAATTAGGACCAATGGGTGGATATGACACTGAGGCAGATTTCCAATCAACATAAGGAAAGATTTCCCAACAATTCTTGTAACCCCAAGTGGAAAGGCTGGATGATCATTTGACTCCGATACTGTGGAAGTTTTATGTATCTAATAGATATGGAGACTGGATGATTTTGGGGGTTCTTTCCAATTCTAAGATTCTAGGATTCAGGTATTTTCTAAGAGGACACTTTCCTCAAGGAAACTATTTTTAAAGTTCTCTCTGTCTCTCTCTCTGTCTCTCTCTCTGTCTCTCTCCCTCTCTATGACTCTCTCCTTCTCTTCCTCTGTATGTCTGTCTCTATATCTACATCTATCTCTGTCACTCATTCTGTCTCTGTTTTTCTTTCTTTCTCTGACTCTTTTTCTTTCTCTGCCTTTCTGTCTCTCTATCTCCTTCTCTCTGTTTTTCTCTCTCAGCTCCTGCAGCATAAAGAAGCATGCCCCATAGACTTGCAGAGGAGAGAAAATA
Organism: Dromiciops gliroides; assembly: GCF_019393635.1. NCBI lineage: Eukaryota > Metazoa > Chordata > Mammalia > Microbiotheria > Microbiotheriidae > Dromiciops > Dromiciops gliroides. The sequence goes on from NC_057862.1 coordinate 83,506,168, forward strand.
CTCCATCTCTAACATCTTTCCCAATTCTAGGCTAGAACTAGGCTTTTTAAGTTTTGTTCACAGATCCCTAACTTATTTACAACAGTAAGTAAAGTTATTTCATGGACTTCATATTTTTTTCATTTGTCAAAGTAGGATAACAGTGTTGTTCCTTTCCTGGGATTTCTTTAGCACTCAGGATCATTCCTGATTGACAAGAAAGGTACCCAGATCCCAGGAAGTCTTCAGAAATCTTGGTGACTGCCTTTCAATAAAGGTTGTTCACAGAGGCAATAGATGGAATGTCACATTCAAGGAACAGCTAGTATTCTTTTTTGTCTCGATTATGGAATTTGTGAAGGGGAATAATATGACATAAAGTGGGTGTGTAATTTAAATTTCTAAATGTAGGTTCTAATCTGTCCCTTCAGTTTTGGGGGGTAACCGAGTTTAGGTTTTTTAAGGGTTTCTTGAAAGATAGTAAAAGAAAGAGAAAGATTGAGAACAGAATTCCTACAACCTGACAATACCTAGCTTACACTCTTGAAGTCCTCTGTCACCACCACTGATGTCTTGAAGCCAAAGAGAGTGAGCTCCCTGTGCAGGTTCAGCTTCCTCTTTCCTGTCCCCTCCGAGAAATGGGAGGCTCCTCAAGCTGATTGGTTGACTGGGCTGGAAGGAGGTCAAAGTTCAAAGCCATCAGCTTCTGAGAAACTTGCTTTCTTAAGTAGTCTCAAGTACCAGTCAGATGTGCTTACAATCTAGTTAACTAGGAGTCAATAATCCAGTCAGCCACTTTATCCAATTCAATCAGTTTAAATTAATCTCCAGGTGGGTCCCTGAGTAACTGCTAAATCCATTATTTTAACACATTCCCTGCTTTCTTTCTTCTAGAAACAGGGTGTTCCTTGATGAAACATGCCCTATGCTAACAAACAATATGTAAATAACAATATAGAAAAGGGAGAGAGAAAAGTCTCATCTATCACATTCCATTCTCTTGGCACATGGGAAAAGCATGTTGGAATGGCAAGAGTGTCTACCCCAGTGTGGGAAGAATGAGAAGAGTTATAAAGTTACCTTGAAAATGATGACAATAGCTTATATTTTCCTTATATAGCCCCTTATAAATAAATTTGCATACATTAGATGATTTCATCATCACAATAGTTATTTGGCTTACACAATGTCATTATCTTTACTTTTTTAGATAGGTAGACTACCGAGGCTCCAAGAGGTTAAAAACATTGTATTGCTGCATGTCATTTAACTAGAGAGAATCAAAGCAGGGACTTCATCAAGGTCTTCTGATTTCAACATTCCAAGTGGTCTTTCCATGACACCCCCACTGTCTCCTAGGAGCATGCCTTGTGGAGCGTCCTGTTGGCACCCAGTTTTGGCAGTGGAGAATAGTAGAAAGCCTCCTGGATTTAGAGTCAGAAGACCTGGGTTCAAATTGCTCAGTGGAATGTCATTTGAGAAGAAAAGAAAGGCCAGTTTGGCTTAATTGCAGAGTACAGTTTGAGGAATAATATCTAACAAAGATAGAAAGATAGTTTGGGACCTGATTCTCTGGAGCTCTAAAAGCTAAACAGAGATGTTTGTGTTTATCCTAGAGGCAATAGGAAGACCCTGGAATTGATTAAGTAGGGCAGTTACATGGTCATGTTTGTGTTCTAGGAAAATTATTTTGGCAGCAATGTGCAGGAGGGACTGCAGTGGTGAGAAGCTTAAGGCAGGAGGGGTCACTTGGGAAACTGTTTCTTTTAGACAACAACTTTACGTGAGAGGTGAAGAGATCAAAACAGTGTTGGCTGTGTGAGTAGAGAGAAAGGTCTTTTTCACTGGATGCAAGAAAAGTGTTGTGAAGGTAGGAAATGGTAAGGTTTGGTAAATGACTGGATATGTGGGATGCAGAGTGAGGAGTCAGGGATGATTACTTAGGTTGTGAACCTGAGGGAGTGGAAGTAGGATGGGTGCCTTTGACATAAAGGGGAGCTTGGAAGAGAAAAGAGAATGAGTATCTTTAGACTTGTTGACTTTGAATTAACCATTTTCTTCCCATTTGAATTAACCATTGGTCTCCCCATTAGAATGCAAACCATGGAATATTCAGTTGTACATGTCCAATAGACAATTTTTAACTCCTTCTTAAAGTAAGGCACTGCTTCCAGGACACATTGTCCAAGCTTCACTCAAGACTGCTTCCTGGTTCCCAGCATGGGCAAGACAACTGAGTTCCACCTCAGCTCCAGCAGTGACCCCTGTAATCTCCTCCCTGGCCAGCCACTTGACCTTCTCACCAAACATGAGCTAAGTTTCAGAAGTAGTTGAAGCTGCAGCTGATTCAGAAGCTCCAGAGGTCTCTTTCTCTGCTACAGTCATCCTGGGGCTGCATCTGTCAGCATGGCAGCGGGACTGAGCTCCACTCTCACCCTGCTATAGCAGATCTTTCCTGGTGACCTTCTAAGCTGTCTTTGGCTGAAAAATGATCTCACCCCATCCTTCCATGTGTTCTGCTGCTCCAGGAATTGTCTTATGGCATTATTTGGAAGTTTTGGGCATGATCATGCCTTTCCTCCCACATCATGGCTCCACCCCTGAAAAGCCCAATAGACAATTGATGATGCAAGACTGAAACTCACTGAAGAGACAAAGGCTGGATACATAAATCTGGAAGTCATCAGAAGAAAAATGTATAGTTTAGGTCATGGGAGCCAAATATAGGGCAAGAAAAGAATCAACTCTTATTTCTGTTTAGAAAATGCTCCTCTTTCTCTCTCGATTGGCAGCACATTTCACTAGGTCCTACCATTGTCCAGAATGAGAGGTCAGAGGGCTCTTTAAGGTCTATGTCAAACCAGTAAGTTAGCCACTTAGTTCTAATTGAGGCTCCAAGTCATCTCTTCAGGCTTCTTTTCATTGAGCACCTAAGAATCTGGAACACCTGGATAGGGATTCTCATACTGCGTTATTATTCCTGATTCCTTAATTAGCTCAGTTTTCTAATGTCTCCATTCAGTGGTGCCACAGATCTTACAACTCCATTAGTTATTCAGTGTTTTATGAATGTCTTTATAGCAACATTTCTCTAGGAAGAGCTTGAGGCTTTTAAGGGAGGTCCAAAGGAGACACAAAGACTGGAACTGGGCCCCAAATATATCTTTTCACAATGGTTATATACTTTCTTCTTTAAAGGAGAGACAAAAACAAATAAGTAATCATTTATAGCAGTCTGCTGTAATGGAAAGGGAACTGAATTTCCAGTTACTGGATCATAATTTTTAGTGTTACAGGGAAGTGTAGAAACCATCTAGTTTAATGCATTCATTTTGCAAAAGAGGAAACTAAAGGTCAAAGAGGTTAGGTGCAGGGCCACAGCTCCTATTAGAGGAGGTATTTGAACTAAGATCTTCTTAACTCCAACACTTTAATTACTATATCATACTACAAAAGACCTGAATTCAAATATCAGCTCTGTCATCTGATACCTTGGTGACCTTATAAATGGAATTCCTTCTCCTCCTAGTGTCCCTGGTTTGCTTCTTAAAGTCCTACATTCTGCAAGGAGCTTTCCCTGTCTTCCTTAATGTTAGTCCTTTTCTTTTGAGATTGCCCGAAATTTATCCTGCATATATGTGGTAGGACCAGCAGTTTTCCAATGCACTTTCCCTGCTTGGCTCCAGCCTCTCTGATGTACTATCCTGATCTCAGGGCATGAAAGGTCCTGGCCAGGTACAGTCATACTTGGTGGGTGCTGCTGGAGACCACATGAGTTGTTATATCCTGAAGATCAACTGGCCAGATGGTCTTCCAAATGGAAATGAGGGGGAGAAGTTAAGTGCTATGGTATTATTGTTGCATCTCCATGCTGTGATAGGGCAAAGTAAACCTTCTTTTTTGTTAAAGGATAAATGACTCATGAGTGCCTTATTTTGTCCCTATAGCAGCCCTGATCTAAGAGGTCACTGGCTTTAGAGCCTCACCTATAATCTAGCCTGTTTGTACATGTTCATCACAACATTGTCTCCCTCATTAAACTATGAGCTGCTTGAGAGCAGACAACTCTCTGCCTTTGTGTCCCAGCTTTTAGCATAGAGCCTGCACATAGTGGGTGTTTCATAAATGCCTGTCCATTGACTGACTGACCACTTACTAAGTGTTGATGAGTGCTCAGAGTTATGGAATATAGTTTGGTTCTCTCAGCTATGTAGAAGACTCCTTGATAGCAAGTGATCTAGGGACTCATTTGGATATCCTTTTCAGACAGGAAACCTTAGGATATTTTATCAAATGGCCAGTAGGGTCCTAGACTAGATGAGACTCAATAAAATAAACATGGCTTTCCATTAGTTTATTATACAGCAGGCTATTTAATGAGGACTTGTAAGCACATAGACTTTCAGGGAGATTTCTAGCTGAGTACAAACATGTAAATCAATTAAAATATCTATTAAATAAGAATATAATCATGAATAATAACAAACACAAAAAACATTACTGCAGAGAGGAAGGAATTAGATTACAAAACACCACCTCTGCTAGGTCCTTATGAGTCTGACTTACAAGAACACATAGCCTAACAGGTCTAAACCAACCATACAGAGGTAGAGGTGGACTAAATCTGGGGGAGCTTTTCCAGGGTTTCTGTTCTTACCTACCAGATAGGAGAATAATTGAGCAAGAAAGTAGAAGTGACTTCCCTTTGTCTTTCTTACTACTTTTGGTTTAGAGTTGGCAAACAAAAAACAAAAACAATCCTCAACAATTGTGTGTCTTCCCTATATCTTTCCCACAACTTTGGGAAGATGATATGTAATTAATTTCCTTTTCACTAGAATCACTATAGCCTGCTCCTCAGTTCTCTTTGTGGGTTCAACTAAGACTATACCTTTTGTATTTTAAGTTCTAAACTGGATTTCGGAGTCAATGGTAATTCTATTCCCTTTGAAAGAACAGAAGAATGCTGAACTAAGAAAGCCCAACCCAATTAAGAATAGTTAATCCAGCCCATAATGCACCATAGACACTCCATTTTCGAAAATTTATTAGTATGACTAGAGTTGGGGAAAAAGTCATTATTCTACCCTCCCTTTCCCCAACAACTAGAAGGTAATAAAGTTTAGTCTTTTTGTTGGTGTTGTAGTATGACCTAGTTTTAAAAATCTTAATAGTATTTTATTTTTTTCAGTTACATGTGAAGATAGTTTTCAACATTCATTTTTATAAGATTCTGAATTTCAAATTTTTCTCCCTCCCTCCCCTCTTCCTTCCCCAAGAAAGCAAGCTATCCAATATAAGTTATACATTACAATCATATTAAGCATATTTGTACATTAGTCATGCTGTGAGAGGTGAATGATAACAAAAGAAAAAAACACAAAAAAGAAGAAACGAAAAAACCCAACAAAAGTGAAAATATCTGCATTAGAAAAATAGATCTGCATTTAGATTCCACAATTATTTTTCTGAATATGTAGAAAATTTTCCATCATGAGTCTTTTGTAATTGTCTTTGATCATTGTATTGCTAAGAAGAGCTAAGTTTATCACAGCTCACCTTTGCACAATGTTGTTGTTAGTGTCTAATGTTCTCCTGGTTCTGTTCACTTCATTCAGCATCAGTTCAGGTAAGTCTTTCCAGGTTTTTCTGAAATCTGCCTGCTTATCATTTCTTACAGCACAATAGTATTCCATCACATTCATATACCACAACTTGTTTGGCCATTCCTCAATTGATGTATATCCCCTCAGTTTCTAGTTCTTTGCCATGACAAAAAAGAGCTGCTATAAATATTTTTGTACATGTGAACAGCATGTATCTTTGAAAATACATAGCAACCAAGTAGATGAGAGCCTACCCTACTCTGAGACTTAGAACATTTCTTCCTCTTTACTTGAACTATGAGGGGGTGAGAATGGCTATTTGGCTGGTGAGTGACTTCTGTATGTACACAAAGATCTAGCTCAGTGGCTAAGTGAAAGAAATTTCTTCACTATGTAGGAGTCAGGAATAGTCATAACATATCTGTGCATACCCAAACGTGGAGATCCGGGACTCTTCATTCCGTGCCATTATATGCTTCCAAAATCAAGCTCCCTAAGTCTCCTTTCACAGATCCTCTGGGCTTCCTTCTCAGGCTTGGTCATCATTGGCCAGTCCTCCATTTCACAAGTTTGAGGTATCTTTAAACATGATCTACTGAAAATCATAGCTCATGAGCTCCAATGAATGCATTTATTTTTACCTGTCAGCCAGAGGATGCCATTATTTAAAGACTAGGCATTTAATGAAATAACATGGTAAGAAAAGTAGTAATTATATCATTTTATTGTAGTCATACTATGTGGTCTTTTGAACTTTTTCCTGTTAAGAATAAGTTAATGAGGGGCAGCTAGGTGGTACAGTGGATAAAGCACAAGTCCTGGATTTAGGAGGACCTGAGTCTCAAACACTTGACACTTACTAATTGTGTGACCCTGGGCAAGTCACTTAACCCTCATTGCCCAGCAAAAAAAAGAATGAATTAATGAATCAAAAAGCAGGTATTAAATCCTTACTATGTACCACTTACTAAAAACCAGGAATATAAATACAAAATGAAGACAGTCTCTGCCTTCAAAGAGCTTATAATCAAATTAAGGAGAAACAACACTTCTAGGGGCCATTGTGGCCAGAGAGATGCATTTTGATTTGGAAAGTTACAAGATAGTGAGTGGTACCATAGAGCAGATTGGCAAATGCATGTAAGTATCAATGGTGGTATTGATTTAACTAGGATTCTAGAATTGGAAATGGTGAACGGGAGTTATGAGTTTATGTGTTCTAGCCTAAGATGACCGTAGAGAATTTGGATGGGGAGGAAAGTGAAGTTTAGCTTGAAGATTGGCTAAAATAGTTGGTCAGAGGGGGCACAGATCAATCAGGAATTGAGGTTGAGGTGCTTATTGGGGGTATGTGACAGCAGGGTTGAAAGAAGGTTTGGTTTTATTTTCTGGGTTTTTTTTTTTTTTGGAAGGGAACACACTTGAACATGTTTGTTGGCAGAAGGAAGTGGCAGATAGAGAAGGTGAGTTTGAATATGCAAGGTAAGTTACTGTATGTAAACATGTTACTCTCCATATGGTAGATTTCAGAATATTACAATAATCCATGGGGCTTTCCAGGTGTTCTGACAATTTAATTGCATTTTGGAGCCTGCAATCACCTTTTCTGGTTATGCTGGGAATTTCCACATGTGAAATCAAGTGACAATTCAATGCAATAGAAAGATCCAAATCTTGACCACATGGAAGTCTCAGCTCTTCCACCCAATTGTTAGGGAACCTTAGATAAATCAATTTCCCTCTATGAGTCTGTTTCCCCACAACTGTAATGGTGAGAGGGTACATAAAAACACCTGAACTATATGACACTTAAGACTCTTCTGAAGCAAAAGTCATATAAGACACAAGTTCTCAATCAGTCTGAGCCTCTTCCAGACTCCAGGAGAGACATGCAAGATCCCATCTAATGGACAAACTCCCCAGATATATGCAAAATGATTTAAGCTGTTTTTATAAGTGATCTATTCCCAAAGGATAACACTCCCCTGGTGCATGAGAACATTGTTCTCCCCTCTATTTCTTGCTTACTTATGGAATAAAAAAGGAAACAGGAAAAGGAAAAATGGTCTAAAGTAGTTTGCAAGTCAAAACTCATTTAAAGTGTTTTGGAGAAGCTTATGGTGTAGGATTATTGCTTTGTAATTGTATCCTTAACCTCTATGTTCTCTTTCAGCCCCATCAGGAATGTTAACAACCTGCAGACACTTGACATTTTCTCTGCTTCCTCCAACAACTTGGAGGGCTTGCTGCCACTGGCGTTCCACCTCACAAATAAGTTCTGTTGCTTTGGACACCCTTACAATGAATTTACTTTTTTTTCTCCTCTGAATCAGAGCCAAGAAGTTTCTGTCATTTATGATGCCTTCAATGTGGCTGCTTTTAATCTCCTTTTAGAGAAGCCTTGCAGATAGCTACTCACTGACAATTGAACACTGGCCAGTAGCCAAGGCTGCTGATTTGATTTCTTTTAAAGCTTCCTCACGTTGCCAGATGAACCATCCACAAGCAGGCCTCTGAGTATATCACCCCTGGCTCAATAACTTGTTCTGGCTCTCCATCCCTCCCCCAGATTAAGTGCATTTCCTTTGTTAAGGGTTTCAAGCTTGTGACTGCAACTGACCTTTTTTTCTTTTCTCTTCTGGGAATTTTAACTTGTAAATAAGTTTTTCCTTAATCTGGAATAGCTCTGAAAATTAGCAAGGTTGAAACTTTGATGCAGGTTCAATGATAACTATATAATTAAACTAGGATGTGCATCCTTTATTTTCAAAGATCAATGGCATCACAAATGAGTAATGTCTTGATTTTCCAGTGAATTGAATTTAAGAGTATACAAATTGGCAGCCTCACTCTCTCTTCCAGAGTCATCAAAGTCCAGTAGCAAGACAAAAGTCAGGACAACTGGCAACAGCTTGAGATACCATGGATAACCTTGGCATCTTCAATGTCTTATCAAGCTCTAAGTGTTCTATCTTCCCATTTTGCTAGTAAAAGTGTTCATATATATGGGGTAGAAATTCCCCTAACTCACCAATGGGTTTAAAATCTGTCAACTACCCTCAACCTGGTTTAACCCCTCTGCTAATAAGGTTTACTAGGGTGTGGCCACTGCATATGCTACAGCTTCACGGAGCCACCAGTGAGAGTTGGGTGATAGGTGGACAACAAATGTGGTCAAGCTGCTCTGAAAAGGGCTCAGCAAGTCCTCTCACCAAAGGTGTTAGTCCTCCATGAACACTCCATGGACTCTGACACTACTTGGTTTAGGTATGAGAGTACTAAAGCCAGGTAAACATTTTATTCTTTTATAGCCATGGTTCAAAGTGGGGTTTTATATCAAACTTTAAATGTGATTTTAAGTACCAAATATGTATCTTGCTAATAAAATAAGAGTTAATATAATCTAATTAATACTGCCCTATGTATGTATTTGGATAACTCAATCATAAATCCAATGCCCTTCCTAAGATCGTTTCCATGAGGACTTTTTGTGTGATGGAGAGAACATGGGCTCTGTGGTCAGAGGACCCGGGTTCAAATCCAGTCACTGACACTACCAGTGTCCCCTTGGGCAAGTCAGTTAGTCTACCTCAGTTTCCTCATCTTCAAAAGAAAGGGGTTGGACCACATGACCTTCCATGTCCCCTGCAACTTTAAGTCTTCAATTCTATGATAGTGAAATACAAAGATTACAAAATATGGTTCTAGGGGCAGCTAGGTGGCACAGTGGATATAGCACCAGTTCTGGATTCAGGAGGACCTGAGTTCGAATCTGACCTCAGACACTTGACACTTACTAGCTGGTTGACCCTGGGCAAGTCACTTAACATTCACTGCCCTGAAAAAAAATATTGTTCTTACCCTTGAATGATTATCAAATGAGCAATTCTATACCATATGGTATCAGATCCCTCACATTGCAGATGCATGATCCCTGGGGCCAAATGAGTTTGAGTGACTATTGTATCAGAAAATATTCAAGTGGAAAATTACTTTAGGCCTCATATAGTCCAGCCACTTTATTTTATAGGTAAAGAAATGGAGGATTAGAGAGATGACACAACTTACTAATGGTCACACAGTAAGCTAGGGGCCAAGAACCCAGGTGTCTTGCATCCCAGGCTAGTGCTAAGTGCATATACTTATAAAGATCCAGCATCCCTGCTTCCTTGAAACTGTCTCTCTGTGCTTGTCCTGCACTGTACTTGTCCTGCACTCATTTTAGCTTTCTGAGTCCATACCAATGTCTACACCAATTGTTTATTGAAGGTCCTTCCCTGTTCTTCAAATATCTATTTCTGAAGGAGAGTAGTTAAGGTGGTACTTATAAAATTGTAGAAATACTGGAAGTGAAACTTGGGTTTCAATCAGATTTCAGTCAAATAAAGTAATGTCAATGGTGATGGTAGATAGCACTAACTATACTGGCTTGAATGTAGACTGCATTCCCCCTACCTTAAATCAAACTTGCAAGCCTATAACTATTCCACTGAGGGAAGAGAATAATAGTGAAATTAGCCAAAGATAAGGAGCCCTAATTAGGTAATTGGATTTTTCTCTTAGAGATCCATTTATCTTTCCTTCTGTATAGCAACAAGATGTAGCAGATAGTTACAAAAAAAGACCAAGAACTAAGATTCCAGCTTCAAGAAAGTATGAAGATTAAGGGGAATTTGCCCATCACCTGAAGAAAGTGTGCTATGATTGAGCTCTTTCCAGCACCCCATAACAATCATGGATATTCAAAGTAAAAATTGCTCTCTATTGTAGAGGATATAGTACAAGGGCTGGAGCAACACACCTCAATTTTCTAAGTTTAGGGGAGAATTTAGTGTTGTGTGAATTATTACAATGTTTTAAGGGAGAAATAAATGAAAAAAGAAGGTGAAGAAGTAGAGGAGTATTCTTACGTCAGGGGTTTGGAAGATTGAAGAATGTGATACAAGAGGGAGAATCAGCAATTTGTAGAAGACAAGATTCAAAAAAGAAAAAAAAAACCAGCAATACAGTACAATACGAAAGACCTCAGAGGTCTTTATATAAATGCACCAAGGAAAGTCAATCACGAGAGTGAATTAGAGATCTCAATGAAAGTAGATACATTTGACCTCGATAATATCACTGACATTTGGTGTGATAGGACTTATGACTAGAATAAAATTCTAGAGGGAATATTGTCTGGAAAAGAAAAAATGAATTGAAGGGATGAGAAGTGGCATTGTATTTTAAGAAGATATGTGCTGATGAGGAAATATAGGAACCACAGGTGGGAAAATATATTGGAAAGTATGTGAATAATGATTAACAAGGAAGAAAGGAGTAATATTATTATTGTCATTGGTATTTACCAACATAAGAATAAAATAAAGAGTTTGGGAAACAGCTTACAAATTTGGAATGAAGACATGGATTTAAATAATTTAGACATCTGGCAGAACATCTCTTCCAATCACAGAGCAGTAGATGTGTTTGGCTTCCTTAGTGACAATTTTCTCCTTCAAAAAATTAAGAAAGCTACAAAAGATATAACTATCATAGACCTGATACTGACTAATAAAGAGGATGTGGTTGTTCTTTAAAAAATAGAAATCATGAGAACTTTGGGGTCTAGGGTAAATTCCATTGGAGTTCATGGCAAGGGATGCCAGGAAAGCTAGACATTGCCCAGAGACACCTTAGACTTTGGTAGAACAGACTTATAAAGGTTCCGGGAAAGGGTATGTAGGATTTTATGACTTCAGATTCTGGAGGAAAAATTAGTACAAGAGGGATAATGGGAAATTAATTCTGAAAAATAAGCAGACATTCTTCTGATAAGGAGGAAAGGGGGGTAACTGTCTAAAGAGATCAATGTGGATACTCAAATTTTCAAGGCATTTAGAGAAAATAGAAACAAGGGTGAACAACTATGGATGAACACAAAGGAATATTACAATTTTTAAAGAATATGACCAAGAATATTAAGGCTCAGAAAGAACCAGAGCTGATATTGAACACTAAAGATGACAAAAAGGGATTTGGGTTTTGTTTTGACTTTTATGCTTTTTTTGCTTTTTGCTTTTCTTTATTACTCTAGAATGGGGAAAACAAGAAGAGGATCAAAGGGATGGACCAAATAATAATGGACAATGGTAAGAAGCCTGAATTCCCCAACTCCTTACCTCCTCTATTTTTTAATTTTTAAAAAAATTTTTTTAGTGAGGCGATTGGGGTTAAGTGACTTGCCCAGGGTCACACAGCTAGTAAGTGTCAAGTGTCTGAGGCCGGATTTGAACTCAGGTACTCCTGACTCCAGGGCTGGTTCTCTATCCAGAGCGCCACCTAGCTGCCCCTACCTCCTTTATTTTTCCTTCTGTGTTATCTTACAAGAAAATGATTTTTGGACTGGGAATGCTATGATTAAAATGATTAAAGAACTATAATCTTAATGGTAAGATCTCCAATATAATTTATTTTTTACAAAGACAGTTGATAGGGAGCTGAAATGATTCATAAGTGAGGCTATGTTAAGAGAATATCTAGTTGCCCTTAATGAGTTAAAGTCACTGGGTCCAGACAAATTACATCCTACAGTTGTGAAGGATATGTCAGGTGTCAAGTATTTATTGTGCAACTACTCTGTGCCAGCTACTGTGCTAAATACAGTAGATACAAAGAAAGGCAAAAGATAATCCTGGCTTTCAGGGAATTCACAGTCTAATGGGAGAGACAACATATAAACAACTATGCACAAATAGGCTAGATCCAGGATAATTTGGTGGTAATTTCAGAGAAAAGGTACTAAGGTTAAGGATGACCAAGGTATAAAGGTCTCTTGCAGAAGGTTGGAAAGCAGCTGAGCCTTGAAGGAAATCAAGGAAGCCGGGAAACAGATATGAAGTAGGAGGGAGTTCCATGCATAGGAGGCAACCAGTGAAAATGCCTGAGATGGGGAGATGAAATGTCTTGTATGAGGAACATGAAGGATAGTAATGACACTGGTTTTCAGTGTATGGGGAGGGGGAATAAACTTAGATGAAAAGGAAATGAAAAAAGTTGCTTGTAAATGTACTTTATGTGATGACTTTTTGTAATTGTTTTTATATAATTTGTTCTTCAAAGGGATTTCTATACATAGGAATAATGTATATTCAGATCAATATAGTACATGATGCTTTGAAGCTGATAAGGCATTTTTTCTTATGACAATATTGGGATGTAAATAATAGATAAATTATTTCTCCCATTTTAAGATAAGGAAACTGAGGCTTACAGAATTTAAGTGATTTCTTTAAGGTCAAAGAAAAAACTAAGTGATATGCTCAATGCTTCAACCCAGCTCTTTCAACTCTAACACTATTGACTGGCCCTTCCATTTAATGCATGAGATAATATTTTGAAAACTAGAAGGTACTCTACAAATGTTATGTTCTGTTATTGTTGGTAGCCTCCAACTAGTTGATTGAGATACATCATAGCATAATGAACTAGAGATCTGAGATTGGAGTTAGGAAGACATGGATTTTGTCTGACCTTTGACAAAAATTTCCTGAATGACCCTGAGCCAATCATTTAACTTTTCAGTGTCCAGAAATTTTTCTCAGATGATATGTTGCAGATCTACATTGGTAGAAAAAGTTTCCTCCTTTACACCAGGAAATCAAACATCTAGACTAAAAAACAACCTACAGAACTAATTTATTAGTCCATTACTAGCCAGATAACCTGGGACAAATTCCTGCCCCTGTCTGCGCCAATATTTCCTCACCTGTCCAATTCTATTAGGAAGTTGGGACATTATTTCTAAGGTCCTGTCTTCTTGTTGATGTTCAGTCATTTCAGTAATGTATGACTCTTTGTGACCCAATTTGGGGTTTTCTTGGCAAAGATATTAAAGTGGTTTGCTATTTCCTAATCCAAATAGTTTTACAGATGATGAAACTGAGGCAAACAGGGCTAAGTGACTTGCCCAGGGTCACACAGTCAGTAAGTGTCTGAGGCCAGATTTGAACTCAGAAAGATGACTCTTCTTGATTCCAGGGCCCAGCATTCTGTGCACTATTGCTCCACATAGCTACCTAGGGTCCTTTCCAATACAGATTCTAAAATATGTATATAAGTAGGTCAATATATTGGACATATGGCAAAAGGTTTGTCAGTGGCTTGTACTTTTTATTTTGAGCAAATAGTCTATTCTTTGCATTACATTACATTATTTTTTCTCTCATTGTTTATGTCTCAAGGGAAACAAACATGGTGTGATATTTTCTCTAAGCAAAGTATTCTTCCCATATTGATTTCCTACTTCATGACACATATTACACAGTACGCAGTTACTGTGGGAGTAATTTAGATAGTTTGTGAAGTTAAGGGGTCATTAAAGTTCCATAGAATGTTAGAGCCAGAAGGAACCTTAAAAATCATCTAGTGGAGTATTTCCTGATCTGTGGGCTGCACATCCCCTGCAAAGCTCAAACTTGCTGCAAATGGCTTGGGAATCCATATGTGCATCAATCACTCTAATTCTCATATTTATTTAACTCTAGCAAAATATGCAATAAAACTCAGTCTAATAAATAAGAAAAGATACCTTCCGTAGGCTGAATAAATATTCTGTCTTATACATAAATATTGATATGTGTATATATGTATATTATTCCATCAGTAAATAAATATTTATTAAGCACCTACTAAGTTTCAGGCATTGTGTTAAGTGCTAGGGAAACAAATAAAGGCAAAAAGCAGTCCCTTTTTTCAAGAAGTTCATAGCCTAATGGGGAAAACAACATGAAAGCAATTTTATACAAACAAGAAATATACACGATAAATTGGGCATAATCAATAAAAGGAAAACACTAACATTAAGGGGCAGTCAAGAAAGGTGAAATTTTATCTGGGACTTAAAGGAAGCCAAAAGTTGGATATGAAGGAGGAGAAAATATTAAGGATGGAGGAGAGCCAGTGAAAATACTCAGAATTGCAGATAAAAAGACAGACAGATAGAGAGATGGATGGATGGATAGGTAGATAGATAGATAGCTGATAGATGGATAAAGAGATAGATATAAATACAAATACATATACATATATGATAAACATAGCATACAGAGGAAAGAGTGATGAATTTAAAATTTGGAAGCCCTGGGTTCAAATCACAACTCTGCTATTTATTACCTGTGTAACAAAATGAGATAATGTTTGTAAAGTGTTTAGCATAGTACCTGGTACATAGTTGACTCTTAATAAATGCTTAGTCCTTTCCCTTCTCCCATAGTATTGTTGTGAAGATCAAATAAGATAATATACATAAAGTGCTTTTCAAAGCTGAAGTACTATATAAATATTTATTATTATTATTATTATTATTATTATTATTGTATCTATAATCCTTAAGGCTGTTGCCAGTTTTCACTTAGAGGTGGAATACAAATTCATTTTAAAGTGTTACTGAATTGGGGGCAGCTAGGTGGCACACTGGATAGAGCACTGGACCTGGATTCCAGAGTACCAGAGTTCAAATCTGGCCTCAGACACTTGACATTTACTAGCTGTGTGACCCTGGGCAGGTCACTTAACCCTCATTGCCCAGCAAAAACAAAAGTGTTACTGAAATTTTTAAAAAATGAGGTTTTTTATTTCCTTTTATCTTTATATTTTGGCTATTAACTCTTAGTACTCTCTCTGTTCATGAATCCTCCCTCATGACAAAAACAATTAAGCAAAAGTGTCTGATAAAATTACTATATCTAATGGTGTATACATATGTATGCATACTATGACAGAACAGTGTATACATATATGTCTTAGTAATCTCCTTATATTTCACTATATGTCTTATAGGACTCTCACTGGGTTTTTGACTCAGAGTTCAAGTTCCTTTTAGTGATCTTTTCATATATATTTTTATAGTTATTGAGTATATTGTCTCTTAATCTTGCTCTTATGCCTCTTTGTAACATCAGTTCATGCATTTCTTTCCATGTTTCTCTGAATTTTTCATATTCATTATTCCTTGGTGCACAATAAAATTCCATTATGTTAGTATATTTTTTCACTCATTTCCCAGTTCATGGGTATTAACTTTGTTTCTAGTCATTTAATAACTAAAATGTATCTGATTAAGTTGATACATACATATACATGTTTATGTACATACGTGCATACATACATACATACACACCACTTCCATTCCTATCTTTGTTTTACTTTACTTTTGGAATATACCCAGAAGTAGGATTGCTGGGTCAAGGGATAAAAATAAATTCATCACTTGCATAACTCCAAATTTAAATATAAAATGAATAATTACCTTTGCAGTTCTACCAACAATGCATTAATATGTCTTTCATTCCAGATCCCTGTAACATTGACTATTTTTATGTCATCTCTAATAATTTTCACAGTATGAAGTTGAACCTCATAGTTACTCTATTTGCATTTTCCTAACTGTTAGAGAATTGAAGCATGTTTTCACAAGGTCATTAAGAGTTTTAAATTCTTCTTTCAAAAACTATTTGTTCATATCCTTTGACCACTTACCATGGAATGGCTCCTGGTTTTATATATTTGTGTCAATTTCCTAAATAGTTTGGCTATCAGACTTTTATTAGTGTCATTTGATACAAATATTTTCCCATTATACCATTTCCCTTCTATTTTTAACTTCATTGATTTTGTTGGTGCAAAAATATTTAAATCAAATCCATCTATTTCATTTTTTAATGGTTTGGTTAAGAATTCTCCTTGTTTGTTCCTCACATACCCAAGGGAAAGTAGCTAAGGCAAAATATATAAGTAATTTTGATTGTGTAGAATTAAAAAGCTTTAGCATAAACAAAATTAACGTGACTAGAATAAGGAGAGAATCAGTTGACTAGGAAAAATTTGTATTGATCTCTAATAAGGATTTCACATGAAGGACATACAGTGAATAACACAAATATAAAACCAAAACCCAATCCCTAAAGAATAATAAAGGGATATGAAAAAATGAGGCAGTTCTCAAAAGAAGAATTTCCAGTTATTAACATTCACCTGGAAGATTATTTAAATCACTAGCAGTAAGAGAAATGCCAAACAAAGCAACTCTGATTTTGGTAAATATGACAAAATATGGGACTAGTCAATCTTGGAAGAGTTATGGAAAGACAAACACAATAATATACTCTTAGGGGAGTTGTGAATTGACCCGGCTATACTGGAAAGCAATTTAGAAATTTATTCCAAAAAAGTGAATGATTTTTCTTAAGGCAGAGGGAGAGGTCTGATATACACTAAAACAAAGACCTATAAATAAAGTAGGCACCCATTAATTGGGAAATGACAAATTGTGGTACATGAATTTAATGGAATATTACTGCTCTGTAAGAAACAACAAACATGATAAAAAAGTAAAGTATGAAAATATTTAGCAGAAATGATGCAAAGTGAAGTAAGAAGCCAGAAAAAAATAATATATGCAATGGATATATCAATGAAAATTGTTTAAAAAAATGCAACAATAACAAAACAATCCAGATTAATTCTGTGAAATTATAATGACCAAGCTTGACCCCAAAGAAAAGTGTGAAGCAAGGCTGTCACATCACACTCTTATTCTACATTGAAGTAGGAAACTACAAGTACAGAATGTGGCATATAGTATTGGACTTTTTTAATGCATTATTTAGATTTTCTGAAGTTTTTTCCTCTCTTTTTAAGTCTTTGTGAAGTTTTTGCTCTTTTGGGAGAGGAAAATATATATACATATACATATATATATGTATATATATTTCCATATATAAATATATATATATGGAAATATAGAAAATATAAAAAAAATGAAATTATTAAAATAATTGCCTGGGAAAAGAGGTGGAGCCAAGATAGCAGCATACAGGCAGCAACCCAGTTGATTTTTTTCAACATTCCCCTCCAAACAACTTTAAAATAATGCTTCAATTAAAATTTTAGAGTAGCAGAGCCAACAAAAGGTCAGAGTGAGAGATCTTTCCAGCCTAAGATAATTTAGGAGGTTGGTGGGAGAGATCTATGAAACTAGGGTGGAGGCCAGCCCAGAGTATGGCAGCAGCATGAGCAACAAGCCCTGGAGGGGGCCACTGGAGCCCAGAAACAATAGAGGGTATGTCAAACAACTGGTCAGAAAGAGATTACAAGGGAAGATTTTCTGGCACTGTATGTAGCTGATGCTGATTTTCAATTTCATTACCCAAATGCAATTCTGGATTGTAGTTCCAGGGCAAAGAGCATCACTTGTGGTTAATCATAAGGAATAAGGTACCATGGGTAGCAATTCCAAGGCAAAGAAGAACACTAGTCCTTGTGGCTGTAGGAGAGTAGGAGTCTTGGTAATAGTTATAAAGTCAAGAGGAGCACTAGTATTTGTGACTACAGAGGATCATGAGCCCTTCCTGGGTAAAGACCAGAGCACAGACTAGGAGAGCAGTAACCACACAACTCTCCCCAGATTACACCATCTTGGAAGCACTGAAAACATGTAGACCCCTAGAAGTATTTCTGAAAATAACAGCAAGAAAAATCCTGAAGTTTGGCAAGTACATCTCTATCCCCCATTATACAGAGCCCAACGTTAACATAAAGTTCAAAGTAAAAAAAAAAAATTAGAAAAATATGCAAACAACAACAACAATGACAATGACAACAAAAACATGACCATAAAAACTACTATGGGGGGCAGCTAGGTGGTGCAGTGGATAAAGAATTGGCCCTGGATTCAGGAGGACCTGAGTTCAAATCTGGCCTCAGACACTTGACACTTACTAGCTGTGTGACACTGGGCCAGTCACTTAACCCTCATTGTCTGGTCAATTAAAAAAAAAAGCTACTATGGTGGCCTGGAAGACCAAAACATAACCTCAGGAGACAACAGCATTGAAAATAGCTACAAGCAAAGCTTCAAAGAAAACGTCTAATTGGACACAATTCTAACAAGAATTCCTAAAAGAGTTCAAGAAAGAGGTGAGTGGTAAAGGGAAAAAATGGAAAAAGAAATGAGATGCAAATAAAATTATGAAAAAAGAATTAACAGCTTGCTAAAAGAGATACAAAATACTGAAGAAAATAACACTTAAAAAAAAACAGAATTAAGGGGCACCTAGGTGGTGCAGTGGATAGAGCGCTGGCCCTGGAGTCAGGAGTACCTGAGTTCAAATCCGGCCTCAGACACTTAACACTTTACTAGCTGTGTGACCCTGTGCAAGTCACTTAACCCCAATTGCCTCACTAAAAACAAAAAAAACAAAAACAAAAAAAACAAAATTAGCCTAATGGTTTACTATAAGTATAAAACTCAATGAAGAAAAGAACTTCTTAAAAAGCAGAATCACTCAAAATGGGAAAAAAACTATAAAACCTCAATGAAGAAAATAATTTTTTAAAAATTAAAATTGGCCAAGTGGAAGCTAATGACTCCATGAGACATCAAGAAGCAACAAAATAATGTCAAAAGAATGAAAAAAAAAAAGAAAAAATGTGGTATCTTGTTGGGAAAACAACTGACCTAGAAAATAGATTGATAGATGGACATAATTTAAGAATTATTGAACTACTTGAAAGCTATGATTTTTTTTAAAAGTTTAGATATCTTATTTAAAGAAATTGTCATGGAAAATCACCCTAATATCTGAGATCCAGAGAGTTAAACATGAATAATCCACAGATTACTTCCTGAAAGAGATTGGAAAATTAAAACTCCTATGAATATTATAGCCAAATTCCAGAGCTCTCAGGTAAAAGAAAAAATATTTCAATCAACCTGTTGAGCCACAATTAGTATTAAACAAGATTTAAGAGCTTCCATGTTAAAGGATCAGAGGGCATGGTATATGATAGTCCAGAAGGCAAAGGCGCTAGGATTACAACCAAGAATAATCAAGTCAGCAAAACTGAGTATTAACTTTCAGGAGAGACAAAAGGATATTTAATGAAATAGAGGATCTTCAAGCATTCCTGATGAAAAGACCAGAGCTGAGTAGAATATTGGACATTCAAATATGACTCAAGAGAAGCATAAAAAGGTAAACATGAAAGAGTAATTATAAGGGACTCAATAAAGTTAAACTGTTTACATTTCTATATGGGAAGATGATACAGTGTGACTTCTAAGAACTTTTATCATTATTAGGGCAGCTAGGATGAAAAGGGGAGCAGTTAAAGAAAAACATGTCAAAACCTATATGAACTGATGTAAAGTGAAGTGAGAAGAATCAGGATATCATTTTGCACAGTAACAGCAACATTGTAATAATGATGAATTCTG
Organism: Dromiciops gliroides; assembly: GCF_019393635.1. NCBI lineage: Eukaryota > Metazoa > Chordata > Mammalia > Microbiotheria > Microbiotheriidae > Dromiciops > Dromiciops gliroides. Next base: position 83,526,010 of record NC_057862.1, read on the forward strand.
AAAGACTTAACTACTTTGATCAATACAGTGATCCAAGTTAATTCCAAAGGATTCATCATATAAAATATACAGAGAACTGATGAACTCTGCAAACTGAAATAATTATTTTCTTTCTTTCTTTATTGCTGCCCCCATCCCATATGACAAATATGGAAATGTTTTGCATGAACTCACAAGCATAACGTGTATCATATTGCTTACATTGTCAGTGGGTAGGGGAGAGTGAGAGAGAAGGAGAAATTTTATTACTTAATATTTAAAAAGAAAAGAATGCTAATAAATAAATAATTTTTTAAAAAAGAATTATCTTCCAAGCCATAGTTTGACAGATACCCATTTTCATTCAGGTTATATATTTGTTTTGAGTTTATTGTGCTATATGGCTTAAAATGTTAGTCTATACCTAATTTCTACCAAAGCAATTTCCAGTTTTCCCAGCAACTGTTGTCAAATAGGGAGTCCTTTCCTCTTTATGTTCTTTGATTTACTGAACACTGACTTTTTTTTAATGTTTCCATTTCTTGGTTATCTAGTTCATTCCACTAATCTACCTCTTAGGGTTTTTTGTTTCTGTTCCAAATAGTTTTTATGACTATTACTTTATAAAATAGTTTAATGTCTGATCATTTGTACTGTTTCTCATTAATTCTTTTGAGATTTTTGACCTTTTGTTCTAACAAATGAATTTTGTTATTGCTTTGTCTAGCTCTAAAAAGTATCCTTACTGATGTTATTTTCATAGTACTGAATTTGTATATTAATTTAGTTCACATTTTCATTTCCATTATATTGGTATAGCTCAACCATGAGCTGCAAATAACACTGATAATTTGTCTCCATTTATTTCTATATAGAGTGTTTTATGGTTGCATTCATATTTATCTTATATAAACTTCCAGATATTTAATGCATTTTGAAGTTATTTTAATGGAATTTCTTTTATTATAATTTCTTCCCTGGTTTAGTTAGTACTGCATAGAAATGCTGATGATTTTTTTGGGGGGGATTATTTTACATTCTACTAACATGGTTAATTCTCTTGAATTTCCTAAGCACATGATCATGCCATCTGTAAAAGCAATAGTTTGTCTTTTCTTTGCCAATGTTAACTCTGTCTCTGTGTCTGTGTCTATCTATCTGTCTCTCTTCTCTTTCCTTTTTTACGCTACATTTCTTTGTTACTGACCTCATCCATTTTTTTTGTTTGTTTTGTTTTCAAGGCTCCACACTCCTTCACAGTAGGACCTTTTCCTTCCTCTTGACCTTTGGTTGATCTGATTTTGAAACATAATTCACCCTGATAATGGAGATACACCTGGATTCCTACCAGGGATTCACTCCAAAAATGAGGTTTCTAAAATTGTAACAATCACAATGGTTACAAAGCTACCTGAACCAACATGAGGGAAGTTGGAACTGGTTGAACATTGCTAGTGGGGGCATGAGTACCCAGAGTAAAAGGTACCCCCCCACCTCTTCTAGAAGCAGAGAAGCCAGGAAACTGAAAGGAAGAAAATTCCAAAAGTCAAATACCTAAAATTATAACATTCATGAGGGTCACGGTATTGCCTTGGCCAGAATGTGGACTAGGTTAACAAAAAGGGAGAGAAAAGGATAAAAATGGGAGACACTGCCAGGCTGGGTAAGTAGGGCTTCAGTTATTTTTTCAGTAAGAATTATCATGCTATGGGCTCCTTCTATTTTCCTCTTCTTGTCATTATTCTGTTTTTTTTGATATTGGGGGTGTTTTACCAGTTTATCAAGCATGATAGGGAGACCTGCCTCCTAGGCAAAACCATGGATGTGTAATATTATCAGCCCATGCAGATGCTTGGTGAGCCTGCTTCCAGAAATGCATGATGAAATGGCCCTTTCCCTCTCTGATTTTGAACATGCACAGGTATTCTCAGAACATCTCCTGTTATCTTATTCTGTGGTCAATTAACCTTCTAATTAGATGCTAAGCTAGAACTGAATATGTATACGAAAGGTTCAAGCAAACACATTTTCTCTCTCTTCCCTAGTGGCTTTCAAATAGGAAAAAAAAAACTACTATAAGACTTCAGGCAGGGAAAGAGCCAACAGTAGAAAAAAAAAAGAGTAATAGCCTGTGACCTGGCAAAAGACCATTTTATTTCCCTCTCCAGCTTCCGAGTATCAGATAATGAATGATACATCTGTTTCTTCCATCTCTCTTGTATTCATTTTTTCCTTGCCTTAGGTGAATGTGAATAAGAGATATAATGGACCAGTTACAATCTTGTGACCTTCAAAAGGTCAGAAGAACCACCAGAAGTCCATCAACTGGAGGGAGTAACAAAGTCTGCCGACAATTACAGCAGCCAAGTTTAATGAGGCACCAACCCTGAGGAATGACCTGCTTAACCCAACTCAAGAGTGAACTGACCTGGCAGTTGAGACAGTGTCATGCAAGCAAGGGAATGACTTGCCCATTAGTTATGACAAACCTAGTAGAGAACTTGGTGGGGGGAATGTTTTATAGGAAACACTAAATTTGAATTCACTTTTCCCAGGAAATGAAGTGGCAGAAAAGAGTGTTCTACTTCTTTGGGAAGTGGTTAGACTTCAATTCTTGTTATACCTTTGCACATTCTTTTGCAAAGACTAATTGATGGGGGTAGCTAGGTGGTGCAATGGATAGAGCACTGGCGCTGGAGTCAGGAGGACCTGGGTTCAAATCTGGCCTCAGACACTTGACACTAGCTGTATGACCCTGGGCAAGTCACTTAACCCCAATTGCCTCACAAAAAAACAACAAACAAATAAAAACTAATTGATGTGAACTGGCAGAATGATAAAGAGGCAATGTCTTTTAGCTGGTTGGATGACATAGGGGGTAACGCACTGGATAGTGCTCTGTGGAAAGTTATTTGATTTGGGGTCCCCGTACCTTTAGGCTGAGATTAGAAAGCCTTAGGCCCTCAGGGTCTCTCCCCCTCCTCCTCAGCTTCAGCTGAGCGAAAAAGCCAAATGGGCTATACAAGATGCCAGGTCAGACAGCTTGGGGGAGGGGGGGAAAGCCCCAGCTCCCTCCGACCTCAGCGGAGCTATCTAAAAGATCCCGGATAGCCTGTGCTGAGGCACGTGAAGTGGGAGTGCACCCCCCACCCCCAACCAGCCGCAGCCCTGGCTGGTGGATTAGCTTGGTCTGTGGGGGTGAAGGAAGTCCTGAGATTTGAGTGGAGAGAAGAAAAGGTATATATAGACCTGGGAGTGAGACAGGAGGGAGGAGGGACTAGATAGACAGAACTAGAGGGGAGCGCGGACCAGGACAGAGGAGAGTTCGGTTCGGACAAGGAGACAGGGGGCTGAGAAGAGGTCAAGAGGGCAGCTGACAAGATTAGAAAGGAGAGACGGGAACGAGATGAACAGCCACGCAGGACTAGGAGCAAAGGCGGCAGACGACAGATTGAACAGGAGGCAGCGGAGAGCACAGAAGCAGGTCAGCACAGGGTACAGGTTGGAGAAAGTGAAGATTAAGAGGAGTTAGAAGAACATAGCTGAGCAGGGAAAGTGTAACGTGCCCTGAGGCTGGAGGCGGCTAAGGCCCTTATTGTATTAAAAAAGTTCGAAGCCAGCAGGTGGGAAAGAGACACAGTGGAAAGAGACTGCAGGAAAGCAGTCAGGTTGTACATTTTATTTCCCTGTATTCTTAATTTTAAATAGTATCTCATAAATAAAATCTACTTTGATTATTTAGTTAAGAGGCTTCTTAATATTTTGGTTATCAATTTGGGAGTGGAGCAGTGTGGTGGAACTTTATAAACGGCCAATATTAAATTAAACACAGTCAGATAGCCAAATAGTCAAAAGTCCCCAGATTAGTCCTCCAGTCACATTAGCCCCCCAAATTAGCCCTAGTTAACAAAAATATTTTACATTTTAATGGCACCCCAGATGGGACTTGTGGCCCAATTATAATTTTTCTGAATTTATCATTTTTCATATAATCATAATTTTTCATAAGTCCAATTATATATAATTTTTCCAGGTTAGTTATAGTTATTAATAATTAATTTTTTGTACAGCTCCAATCTCTCAGGGTTACCCCTAGAACCCTGAGGGCAGAAGTAGCTAGCTGTGCACTGGGGGCCCAGTCTCTCAAGGGCTGGGAAGGAGCCACAGAGCAAGTGCTACAATTCTGTTTTTTGGTCATTGTGTATTTTCTCAAGCAATAAAGAGGAATACAAAGCTCTAAATAGGGTGTGAGGGGTGATAGTGGAAAAAAAAAGATTTTCTCTAGGACACTGAAATTTAGACGGCACAAAAATGTAAAGTCATGATTTTGAAAGACTGTGTCATTTAAAAACTTTACATTAAATTTTGACTGAATTTGCCTTTGTTTAGTGGCATAGACAGAACTGTGTTTAACACTTAGTGTGCAAGAATAACTACCTATAATAGGAAGCTGCTAGATGGTCGGCTTCCTCCCCTCTGTGGTGATCCCCTTTGTCTGGGCCAGCTCTGCTATCCCTCTGCTTCCCAGGAAGAGGTCTCCTTATCAAGACTTCAGTTTCTCTATATTCCCCTCATTAGTTAGTATCCTCCTCTTTCTCCTACCTTTAGTCCCACTTTCCCCTTAACTAAATTTGTCTTATAGAATCAATTTGAGAGCACATATGGATCCTAAGCCCTCTGTCCCTGGTGTGTTCTTAGAAACGACACTTAAGAAGGTGACATTTAAAAGGAGTGGCTGGACCTGACCAAGTGCACACACACACAAATCCATGCTGAAGACAACACAAGGTTAGAGGCAGTGAAACAACAATGTTCAAGATTCCTCAGAGACAATGGAACAAATACAGATGGCATTATCATTAATAACAAAAAATTGGCCTAGAAGATATCAGGAACTTGTAAATGATGCCTACTTTCTTATGTCCATCATTTACAATTTCTTATCTCTTACCTCTATTCTTTATAAGAATGGTCTACAGATGGATTAAGAGTATCTTGATAAATAGGAAAGAGATAATTTTGTCCTATAGGAAAAATCTACAAAGGAACACATAGAAATACAGAATACAGAGAAAGATGAAGAGGATGCAAGAACCCAAAATGTTCATTTGCTTTTTTTTTAATTACAAAAATCTGCCAAGCTTGTTAGAACAAAATAGACTCTTTTTTCCAACTCTTGGGCTCTTTTCCAACAAGTTGTCTCCTGTGCATATGAAATTATATAAGATTTCTTGATAGATGTCATCACAGATATAACTTTACCCAACAGTCCTAATCATTAATAGCAGGTGAGATATAAAATGAGACATCTGCTCACCAGAAGTGTTTGTCTATATCTTAGAGGATCTTGAGTAGAGCCAAAACAGAGAAGGCTAGCTGAAAGATGTTCTTCAGGTACTCCACGTTGTGGATCACACTGTGCTGATAGCATTGGGCCCCAGACTACTGCAGTCTTCCTAAATCCACAGCCACTAATTTTTTTAATGGCCTAAAAATCTACACAGGAAAAGTTAAGTAGATGAAGAACCACCCAGATTGTGAATTGCACTTGCAGGTGCATGTGTGGTCTATTGAGCTAATCGATCTGTATGTATATTTTTGCAATAAAAATCACAAAAACAACAATTAGCACTTGCATGGCACTTACATTTTAGCAAAGTGCTTTACAAGTCATCTCATTTGATCTTCACAATAATTCCGAGGGATAGGTGTTGTTATTATACCCACTTTACAGATGAGAAAACTTAGGCACCAAGAAATATTATTGTTGTTGTTGTTGTTGTTGTTGTTTATTGTTTGTTTGTTTTTTGCAGGATGGTGACGGTTAAGGGACTTGCCCAGGTTCACACAGATAGTAAATGTCAAGTGTCTGAGGCCGGATTTGAACTCAGGTCCTCCTGAATCCAGGGCTGGTGCTTTATCCACTGCGCCACCTAGCTGTCTCCAAGAAATGGTATTCTTAAGACACAGACAATAAATGAAACTGTGAAGCACTTTCAATGATCCTAATGAATCCCCAATTCAAGTTGGCACATTTTTTAAAGTACTAATGTTAGGCACTAGCTATACAAATACATAAATGAAACTATCCATGACTTCAAGAAGCTTATGTTCTACTGGGCAGATATGACATGCACAGATAATTATAATTCCATATGGGAGATCAAATGGGCCAAAGATAAAAATCAGACAAAATACCTTAGGAATATGTGAGGATGGACTATGAAGGATTCATGTAGAATGTGGTGCTTAGTGATCCGATGAGAAAGATAAGGCAATTGAAAGACAAAAATGAGGAGGTTGCCTATTCCAGGAATGGTACCATTTATACTAATGTGTAAAGGAGATGGAGTCAGTTGAATTTAGGAGACAGCCAGTAACCCAGGTCAATTGGCCTTTAGGATGTATGAAGGGGAGTAATGTGAAATAAAGTTGAAAAGGGAGGTTGGAAGTAGATAGTGAAAGGCCTTAAATGCCTTGGAATTTATCCTAAAGGAGACATTCAAGGATTTTGAGCTGAGGAGCTAACACTAGCCTGTGCCTTAGGAAGCTTGTCTTGGCAGTTTTACAAGTCCTGGATTATAGAGGAAATATGTAAAAAGAAAGGATGAATTCTGGTAGAATGCGAGTTGATTGAGGGTAGTGCCTGCCCTCAAAGATTAGCATTCATTTATCCTGTCTATAGCTTGTTTGTTTCCATAATTGCTTGTGTGTTGTCCCCTCCATTAGACTGTGAACTCCTTGAGAGTAGGGACTATTTTTTGGCATTCCTTTATCCCCAGCACTTAGTGCAGTGCCTGACACATAGTAGGCACTGAGTAAAATGTTTGTTACCTTGACTTTCTCTTAGAAAGAAATTGGGAAGAGTTGGACTTGAGAACTGGGATACAAGGGAGGTATTCTGGATGTAGGAAATAGTTTGAAGAAAAGCATAGAAGTGAGAACACAAAGAATTTGTCCAGGGAATGGATGGCATGTGGTTTAGTTTGGCTGGAGTATGCCCTACATGAAGAGGAGTAGTGTGAGAAATGGTTGAATAGACAGGTTGGAAGCCGACTCTGGAGGGTTTTGAATGCAAGGTGAAGAAATTTGGACTTTATTCAATAGGGAATTGGGAGTCAGTGGAGCTATTTTATCAGAAGATTATATGATGAACTATATTTTGGGAAGGTAAGTTGGCTCCAGTGTGTAAGACAGATCACCATGGTGGGTAGGTGGAGATACTAAAGACAGAGAAACCAATTAGGAAACTATTGCAACCAATATAGCTTAGGCTTCTGCCAGTCACTGACAACCATGGATCAGCACCTTGAAGAGCCACAGGCCTTTGTGGCTGTGCAGTCCAATACAGGGGCCACAGCTCCTGCTGCAATGAGGACATCTGAAAACTGCGCTCTCTGTTGCCCGTCGGTTCCTGCATCTCATTCGTTTTTCTTCCTCCAGAGCTTGGAAGCCCATCTCAGCTGTGCGCAAGCTGCTCCTGAGTACTGAACTCCATCTGGCGTGGTCCTTGGCCATCTCCTCCCAGCTGCAGGTGTCTATTCCCACAGCCCTCAAGTCTCGCTTGCATACATCTCTGTAGCGAAGCTGGGGGTGTCCAGTAGGTCTTTGGCCTGAGGCTAACTTGCCATAGAGTCAGTCTTTAGGAATGCTCCCATCTTGCATGTGGTGCACATGACCTGGCCAGCACAGCCGTCTTCATTTTAGTAGCATGTAGATGCTTGGAAGTTGTGCGTGTTGGAGCACTTCTGTGTTGGTGATCTTATCTGACCAAGAAATGTCAAGGATGCACTGAAGGCAGCGCATGTGGAAGCTGTTACGCTTCTTCTCTTGTCTAGTGTATGTAGTCCATGTTTTGCTGCCATGCTCTATAGATGGCAAATTTGGTTCATCTTGTCAGTTTACTGTTTGCCCAGACATGCTTGGCAAGCTTAGACATGTTTGAAGTAGCTTTCCCAATCCTCTGATTGATCTCAGAATAAAGTGACAAATTGTCACTGACAATAGAGACAAGACACGAAAATTGGCTTACGACATCCAGCTGGTAGCTACTGATGTGTATCAATGGTGGCGACATAGCACTCTGGCACATGACTTTCAGCTTTTTAAGATTAATGATTAGGCCAAAGTCCGTGCAAGCTTGGGAGAAGTGATCCATCAAGGTCTGCAATTCACACTCTGACTGACAGGCAAGTGCGGCATCATCATCGGCGAAAAACAGGTCTCTAAGGATGCTACCTCTCACTCTGGTTTTGGATCTCAGATGTGAAATGTTGAACAGGCCTCCGTCCGACCTGGAATGCAGATAGATACCATCAGTTGATGAACCAAAAGCATGACGTAACAGCATGGAGAAGAAAATTCCAAACAGCATAGGAGCAAGCATGCATTCTGGCTTGACTCTGCTGTTTATGCAGAATGCTTCAGAGGTGTTGCCTTCGAACTGTATGACACCCTGCATGTTGCAATGAAAGGAGAGAATCAGACTATGGAGTTTAGAAGGGCAACCAATTTTCGAGAGAATTTCGAAAAGACCTTCTCTGTTAACCATATCAAATGCTTTGGGCAGGTCTATGAAGGCAATGAAGAGGGGTTTTCTTTGTTCTCTGCACTTTTCTTGCAGTTGGCAAAGCAAGAAAATCATATCAATAGTTGACCTCCCTGCTCGAAAGCCACAGTGTGATCCGGGGTAAATAAGGTTGGCAAGTTTAAGCAGTCTAAGCAAGATGACCTTGGCAAACATCTTCCCAATGAC